>NW_006429634.1:2096989-2116572 GCF_000325575.1 Pteropus alecto | reverse complement strand
ATCATTCTGGCAAGGCTATGGGATACCTTGGTTGGCTGGGCCCTGTGGCTGTGAAATGGGGTGGTCTAATTAGCAGCTTCATTAGACTCACACAGTTTGTGTGGGTCCGGGCAGACAGAACAAGAAATATCCACCACATTCTTCTTACTAATGCCTGAGAGTCCCCAGTAAATAACTTAAGTTTTCCTACCAGCCCAGGCTTCACATCATACTTTTTCTTGTTTCTTCTCTTAATGTTCCACACTGGAATGAAAAAGGGACTACATAGTAGACCTAGCAAACTCAGGGGCCTACCTGACAGGCCTGACAAGCTCAGTAACTGAAGGCAACCACACAGAATGGTCTGATCATAAATTCCTAACTCAGCAGGTCCTAGCAGGAAGTCGCATCACAGGCCTATTGCTTTTTTAGCAAAGGTCAATCTTCTTTACCTTAAGTGAGCTCTGTCTGTTGTTTTTATGAATCTAGGATAACATGTCTTTGAAATGTCAGAGTAATTTTCATTTCCAGACCCTTCGAAGGCACAACCGTGGGCACCAGAGCGTAAGACCACCAGAGCACAAGAACACGAGACCAACTGTGTGAGGCCACAAAACTCCTTATGGTTATCTTGTCTGCGTGCCACCTCTATTTACTGTAAATGTTAAATGTTAACTCTTCTGTACCCATCAATGTAAAAGAAGTAGGTGTTTCTCCATTTTGCTTTGTATTCAATCCTAGAGATTTCCCTGCTTTGCTTTCTCCTGACTGACTTCTTTATCTGGATTTCATGTAACTTTCCTCACATCTTCTCCTTTGATTCTAAATGTAAAAAATGAACTGCAAAACTGCCGTTTCTCTGGAGTGATTTCTCAATCCGTTGAGATCTTGCTTCCAAGCATGTCCTCAAAAATTCTGCTCAAGTAAATTTCTATAAAATTTTTTTATAGGTTTGGATGTTCTCAGGTTGACAACAATTTATGACCACCGCTTGCCTTCTGTGTCGATCCTTGCTCCATGGCTCCTTTGCACTGCCACTTAAGACTGATATCACTTCTCTGAACCACTGTTGGCCATTCTGCTACTCAGGCCAATGCTTGTGCTGCTTTTCTTTCCTGAACCTCCTCTGACTGCTATATTCAGCGATGTGCCCATGAGCTTCTCCAACAGGGACCAGGGCAGAGTTGTGCTTTTCAGCACAGTTGTGTAGGTTGTTTGGTGCATAAGGGCACTCCATGAGGGCATTTGTGGGGACTCAAGTCTAGCATGAAATGCAGATTACAAAGCTATACAACCACCCATGTATGTTCTCCAGGAGGAAGAAGCATGTTTTCTATTTGTACAAAGGTACCAAGCCATGCCCCCAAAGAGCTGCGACTGCCCCCAGAAGACAACTTTTTCTCATTCACAGGAAGGTTCCAGAAGGGCTAGCAGCAGCACAGCTCTTGCTGTTTCCTTTGAAAGGATAAGAACAGCTTCCTCTCTTGTGTTTGCCATTGTACCAGAGAGATGCCACGACCATAAACATAACACCAGGAAAGCGGCAGGGATCACAGACCCACCTCACCCCACTATCCAACTATAACATCCTCATATGCCCTCCCGGTCTGCCAGAGCAAAATGTAATGAAAACCATCACAAATATGACAGAGCTGTCAAAAGCACATAGAAATTGGCTGTGTAAATTGTAAAGGCTGTTAGGTTCTATGTTTTCTAAAATTGACAAATTTTTCATCAAGATAGAAAATAAAAGCTAAGAAAAACTATCTCATGTAGATACTAACCATCACTATACGCAAGTAACCTATGTTCACATTTAATCACACAGTTGGATTGTGATGGCTCTCGATTGTATTGAAGGCAGGTCTTTTAGTATTATATGCAGCCTTAACCTGCTCCTCTCCCTCCTCACCAGAACATGTGCGAGACACCAACTGGGAGGAGCTGGGTCTGAACAATTTTAGGTAGTAGCCATCACGTTGGCCCCAGAACTACCACGCTAACCAATCCTCTAGCTCTGATGCTGGGTGTGGCTGGTCATACCACATGCTTTCCTTTCTGGTGAATGCTCTCATAGGAATCTGGAGTCCTGCCTGCAATTTGCCTCTGTCGGCCTTCCCCCTTCCTATGCTTTCCCAGCTCCTCAGACATATCTATATATCAATTGTGGATATGGTTTGAGGTTGTTTTTTTGTTTTTTTTTCCTCAGAAGGCTCCTCATTAGTGAGGCAAAACAGAGAGTACACTAGAAAACTGGCAGAGATGTCATCTCACTGCACTCCAGCAATATCCAAACCCCAGTTTTATTCCAGTGGGGAATCCCTCCAATAGAAATAGAAAAGAATGTGACCACTGTTGTCACTAGGTGTGACCTCTGGGGTGGTGACTCAGTGAGATCAAAGGTGGTTAAACACTCGTGCACATTTCTCAATCTGTGTCTCTCATACTACTGCCCTATGACTCTTTTTTTTTTTTTTTTTGCAGAAGGGCGTGATATTGAAGAAGTATGAGTGCTTCATAATCTGCCACTCAGAGGCATTCTCTTATTCTCCTTTTGTGTTATCTTCAATAAAAATAGATTCACTAGGGGTCTAGCCAAGGACACAGTAAGGATAAGTGTGGAAGGGGCATCCTGAATACTTTAAAGAGGATTAGAAGAACTTATCTAGAGAGGGTGAGAACAGTGAAATAGATGGTCCTAACCACTGGAGCTTAGATCTATCTGACTGCTCAGATGAAAGGAAATAGAAAATCATGAAGAAAAGATAACGTCAACAATGAGAGTGAAACAACTTTGAGTAATTGGCTTTCAAACTGATCTGCCAACTGAGAGTCAGTCCTGTACCTACTGAAGGAAATCCTTGGTGAAAAGAAAAAGTTAGATGAGTCACACCCATTGTTTGCAAAAATTAATAGTAATTGGCTCTGTCCTTTGCCTGGGAAGCTGACAACATACTGTCAGTGTTTGGTATTGAGTTTGTCATGCCTTGCTGAAGGCTTCAGATTTTATTTATTTTTTAATCCTGAAGCCAGCTGAAGTCTCCTAGGAACAGTTGTTTTTTTTGACAGTATTTGATAATCTAGTCATGTTCAGTAGAAGAGAGTGTACTGAATACAGCAGAGATTAGGTGCAATACGTAGGAAGCACCGCAGGCAGTTTTTTTAAAAAGCATTGAACCAGGAGACCTAAGTTCTTGGCCTGTCTAGCTAGCACTGCTAACTAGCCAGGTATATGGCATTAATAAGGTCTTTTAAACTTCACTAGACTTATCTGTAAATTGAAGGATTTTTAATAAGATAATTGATTATTTAAATTAAATAACCTCTAAGGCCAGCTCTAAAATACTTTAATTCCATACTATCATTGGAAAGGTCACTAGGTATTCAAGAAAATCGTAGACAGACTCAGGAGCCAAGAGCGAATGAGCTGAGCCAACTACTAATGGGAAACTAGCCTACACTGTTGAAGACCAGAAGAGCCCCTGCAAAGTCTATACTTGATTCCCAGGTAGGTATGTGTTGGCTAGGCACAGGGGCAATGACAGATAGCACTGGGAAAATAAGGTAGTCATGGGTTCACTACATGTTGCTTTTAATCTAAGTGTGAGATTTGAGATACATCTAAACATTCCCCATGATTTGCTTTTTTTTTTGCTGTTATTATATCTCTAGGAAAATATATCCAAAAATATTTCCTCACACAGTGAAGTTCTTCTTGTACCTACAGAGGCTGTGTACAACATCACAGACTAGTGGAAACACTCACATAAAAAAATTGTCGTAGCCATTCTGAATGTACCAATGTGGCCCAAAGTTTACTGGCTACCTCCTGGCCTTGCTTGATCTCTGGCGTTGTTCATATTCATAAGAGCACAGCTTAGGTTCCAAATGCCCCTTTAGTTGTCTACAAGAATAGGAGAAAGGGCCCTGGCTTATAGGAGATAAGGCTTAGTCTAGTTCTGGGCAATATACATCATATCCCCAGAGATCGCAGGCAAGACATGAGATGCTTAGCAAGTCTTTCTGAATACCACCATTTCCAAAGAGATAGTCTCATCAAGGTACTAAGTTTTATGTTGCAATACAGGATTCCTAGAGTCATTTGCTTTCAGTTGAGCTCAATATACCGTGGCCATGGCTTCCCTGGGGAGTATTACCTCAAAGCTTAGACCTTCTGGGGGTTGATTGCTGACATTTCTCTTTTCCATCAAAGTTCTGAAATGCTTAATAAACAAGACAAGAGCTGGTAGATAAAGGCCAAAATACCATTCATTTCTATTATATTAGAGAATGTGGTTTAGATGTGATAGTCAAGCTGTTTTCTTAATGCTGAACCTCAGAATTAGATGAATTTGCCACCTGGTCAGAGAAATCACTGAATTTCCACAGGGCTCCTCCATAAGGAAAGGACATTTATAAACCACACAACATGAAGACACAGAGCAGAGAGCCTGCTACCTGTGGCCAGGCCCACTCCCTAGAGGAAGGAGATGGGAAAGGAGCCTTGCTATGTATGCCGTTTCTCCTTCCAAACTTATTAATCAGATAAGTTACTCTCCTCCCCAGTATTATGCTAATAACACTGCTCCTGCTAAAATGGAAGGAATGTTGGAAATTGAGAGGAAGCTTTGCTCCCTCCACCCAGCCACTCTTCTCATTAACAAAGTCGTAGACCTTTTTCTGGGCTCATTGGGAGGCCTAAGTTTCAGCAGTAAAAGAGCACATTTCCCCTCTTCTACCCCTTGTGACAGAACATAATATCAGGCAGAAAACTGTTTATTAGGGGTGCAGTGGACAAGGAGAGAAATAATGTGCTCGCTTTGCTTTCTTCCAACACTGCAATCCTCCTTTGGGATCACCATGGCTGGCGCAGGGTGTGGTGATGGTAAAGTAATCCTTAATGAATAGTTACTTGGAAGCTGCTGAATTTTTTTTTTAAGCTGCTAAATTTTGACCAGAGACCCTGGGGGTTTTGTTCTAGAGAAAAACCACAGTATGAAGTGGGATCTTAGGACATCATCCAAGAGTATGGGGTTCAACAGGCCAACTGATACAAAATTAAGGACTCGCTTATCATTGGTTCATCCTCCCATGGATACATTGGAAACCGGAATTCATTTTTTAAAATAAGCTTCATATTTTAGAACAATTTTAGATTTACAGAAAGATTTAGATTTTGCCAAGAGAGTTCCCATAAACCTCACACTCAGTTTACCTTGCTAGTGACATCAATGAAATAATATTAAGGCATTATTATTAACTGAAGTCTATACCTTATTCAGATTTGTTTAGTTTGTGCCAAATGCCTTTCTTCTGTTCCAGGATCCTATCCAGGATACCATATTACATATACTTGTCATGCTTCCTTGGGCTCCTCTTGGCTGTGACACTTTCTCAGACTTACCTTCTTTTGGTGACTTTGACAGTTTTGAGGAAAATTGGTCAGGTATTTTGTAGGATGTCCTTCAACTGGATTTGTTTGATGTTTTTCTCAAGGTTAGGTAGACTTCCTTTTGGGAGGAAGACCAGATAGGTTAGGAGCCATTTTTCATCATGTCATATCAAGGAAACATGCTATTAATATGATTTATTACTACTGATGTTGACCTTGATCACCTGGCTGAGATAGAGACTCAGGTTTCTCCACCATAAAGTTCCCCCTTTCCCCCTTTCTATACCGTACTCTTTGTAAGAAAGTCTCTATGTGCGGCTCACACTTAAGGGGTGGGGAGTTATACTTCACTTCCTTAAGGGTAGAGCATCTACATAAATTACTTGGAATTTTTTTTTGCATGGGAGATTTGTTTCTTCTCCCTATTTACTTATCTATTCAATCATTGACTTCTGCTTACATGCAGTTTTTCACCTGGACACATGCTCAAGATTCAGAAGGCAAGAATCACTTTGGATTCTCATAGATACTTACTTTATACTTGGGGTATAAGCCAAAAATGATGTGATTATTTTGTTTCTTAAATTGTTCCAGTTTTAGCCATGGAGAGCTCTTTCAGTTGGTTCTTGTGTTTCTTTGACAAATCCCTATCATTGTCTTTTTGTGTGTGTGTTTTTTTTTCTGTTTTATTTGTTTTTTTGTTTTTTTAGTACTCACTTCCTTCCTTACTGGAGCTACAAGATGCTTCAGGCTCATCACATATATTTCCTGTCCCAATCCTAGACTCACCCATTTCTATAAAGAGACAGAGTTCATTCCTGGTTTGTATATTTGCACGTAAATCAAACTCATTGGAAAGCGGTGAGGGAGGTTGGGAGTAGAATGGATGGGACCCCACTTCTTACTAACTCAACTATTTTACCTTGCTTAACCCCCCAAAAGTTTGAAACCCATATTGTTACTGTAACATATACTATTTCTTATTGCTACCGTGGCAAATAATTATAACTTAGTGGCTTAACACAACACAGATTTATCTTATAGTTCTCAAGATCAGGAGTCTGAAAATGGCTCTTACAGGGCTAAAATCAAGTGTTGGCAGGGCTGTGTTCCTTCTGCAGGCTCTAGGGAGAATCAGTTCCTTGCTTTTTTCAACTTCTAATAATTATCCACATTCCTTAGCTCATGGCCACCTTCCAGAAATGGCATCACACCAACTTCTGTTTTCTCTCTGTCTCTTTAGCCTTCCTCTTCCATTTTTTGAGGACCTTTGTTATTACATTGGGCCCACCTAGATTATCCAGAATAATATTCCTATTTTAAAACCTTTAACTTAATCGCATCTCCTAGGATGAGTTTTTTTGCATGGCAATAAGAAGTCCTTTTTGCCATGCAATGAAACATATTCACAGGTTCTGGGGATTAGAACATAGACATCTTTGGAGTGTTATTATTCTCTCTACCATAAAACCCTAAAACCAAAAAGTGCCATTTGCTGATAAATCATAGTCTCACTCATTTCTTTTATACCATATGGAACATTCTAAATCTAAACATTTTTGACAGCCTCAGGCAATTATTTCTCCTTTTCCCAAGAGGAGATCATAATAACAGTATTATTTAATAAACCCTTCTACGCAATTTATGTCACTTTTTGATATTTTGCCCAAAAAAGTAGCACAATTTTCCTCATCTGCTCTAGTGATATTTTCCCCAGTACCAATTTAGAACTCACGTGTTAAATAGTCCATGTGCGCAGACTATGGCCTAGGAATTTCCCCCTTTAGGTATCTGTTATAGTGAAGTGCTTATCTATGTGCATAAGATACTTGTACAAAGATAGTCATTGCAGCCTTGCTCATCATAGGACAATATGGGAACAATTTAAAGTACTACGATCTTTTGGAAGTGGACTGGCTACGCGAAATTTAAAAGAAAAGGTTGATTTCTGTGTGCGGAGAATGTCCTCCACGATTTATTATTAGGTGGCAAAACAAAGTTAGAGAACTTTGTTAGAGAATGTGTTTGGTATACTACCCTTTAGTAAAAACAATCTTACACAAAATTTTATCAGTAGCTACAGGTATATTTAAAACATAAGAGAAACATCTGAGATACTACCAAACTAAAAAAAAATTATTAATAATAGTAGTTAACATAATATTGAGTGCTTTCTATTAAAAAATTGCTCCTAGTCCTTTGCAAGTTTTAACTCATTCAGTCCTTACAACAGCCCTATAAGATTTGTACTATTATTATCTCCATGATGATGAACTGAAGCTTAGAAAGGTTAACTAACTTGTCCAAAGTCATGAGTTAGTTGCAAAATCAAGATCTGAACTTGGACAGTCTAGTTCCAGAGCTATTGGTCTTAAGTCTGATTATATGTGGGGAGGAGAGATAGAGATTGGGGTGGTAGTCAAAGGGAATCATGGCCTAATTTGTTAATATCTTTATTTTTAAAAAAGTACATGGGTTTTTTTGTGTCAATAAAAAATTATTTTAAAAAGAAATATGACAACTTACCAATTATTATAGAAGGTTAAAGAAATAACTCTGATCCCACTTAATTTGTTATTCTTAGAAATAACGTAAGTATAAGCTTCTTCAGAGTACTTTGGAAACTACAGATGACTAGTTGCTGACATGACAACTCAAAATACGATGAATAAAATGCTTTCAATTTTGAAACAACAGTATGTTAAAATTAAGATTAAAACAAAATTCAAGTACCTCCTTCGGTTTTACTGTAACTTACCTTCCCAAACTTATTTTTCCCCTCCTCTTATACCTTCCAGTAGAAGTAATCCATGTTCTATTTCCTGTCCATGTTTTGCTAAATTTGCTCCCATTTTATCCTCTGCCCAGGAAGCTTGCAACCTGCCTTTTTGATTCACTCAGTCCTTCAGGGAACCATCTACACCTAGTTCGATGCATAGCATGGAGGCTTTTAATATGTGTTAATAGATCTTAGAATGACTACAGCAGAAATCTTCCTATTCAACAGGATTAGGACTGGAAATAAAATAATTCAGTTGAAGCAAGAAATCACAAAACATGATCTATACTTATTGAAATATTTTAATTTTGAATATATTTATATACATTAATTCACCAATGTTTTGATGTAAGGCAAGGTCGAGAATGAGTACAGCATTGAGCTCTGTATTATCTCTCTTGAAAAAACCTTACTCGCAGTACGCATTTTTATGATTTCTATTTGGGTTTCTTTAAAATAGAGCAAGAACTTAAACACACCTGGGAAAGAAATCTGTGTGCAAGACTTTAAATGACTTAGAATTATTTACCAAATTTTTACAATTGTTTTGCCCACACTTACTGCAATGATAGTTTTTGTTTTTTAGTAACTCAGCCTTTATTGAATCTTTTCAAAGCATTCCACTCAGTTAAAAAAAATTAATGAAATGTGGCAAATAAAGAAAAAAAACAGAATAGACACCTGTTCTTAAGCTCAGCTGCATGAATGCTAACATTTTGCCATATTTGCTTCAGATTTTTCGAAAAGGAATAAATGTTACAGATAGAGTTGAAACCTCTTTCACACTGATTTCATTTCTCTTATTTTCCTCATTCATAACAACTATCCTGAACTCAGTGTTTGGCTTTCCTATATGTATTTTTATACTTATTACATACATATGCCAGTAAATATATGGCTTTGTTTTGTTTGACATGTTTGAATATATATTTAAATGGTATCATACTGTATGCATTATTTTGCAACTTAATTTTTTCCTCTCATCATATGTGTTTGAGATTTATCTTTGTTGACATATGCAGCTCTAGTTAATTCATTTGAACTGCTGTATAGTATTCTATTTTGTAAATATTCTAAAACTTATTTATTTTATTTTTTCTATTGTTAAACATTTGAGTTATTTCCATTTTCCCCCCTATTACAAGCGATACTGTCGTGAACATTCCCATACTTCTCCTTGTATATATACGAGAGAGTTTCTCTAGCCTGGCAAATATAACGAGAGAGAGATTTGGGGGTCAAAAGGAATGCATATCTTCACAAGTATATTGTCCAGTTATTTTCTAATATGGTTGTAACAATTTATGCTCTAGCGGTGCATGAGAGTCCATTGCTCTATAGCTAACGTTGTTATCATTCTTTCAATTTTTTTTCCAGTTAGATGGATGTGAAATGGTATCTCACGTGGTTTTATTGTGATTTGCCTAATCAACAATGAGGTTCATTATCTTTTCATACGTTCACTGGCCATCCAGAAGTCTTCTTCTAGGAACTGCTTGTTTCGGTCCTTTGAGCATTTCTGTTATCTTTTATTCTTGATTTGTAGGAATTTTGCTAAATTCTGTATACCTATACTTGTCAATTAAATGAATTGCAGAAATGATTTTTGCAATTCATTTTAATTGAAGAAATGATTTTAATTTTTCCCCTGTCTGCCTCCCCCATAAATATCTTTCTCAAATTGAAGCTCATAATTTATCTTTGTTCATGTCATTTTTTTGTTAGATAAATGTTTTTAAATTATAGGTAATCACATTTATCACTATTCTCTGTCATGCTTTATGCTTTTGGATTGTAGGAAATAATTGCTTATTCTGAGAGAAACGTTCTCCTAACATTCTCTTCAAAATGTTTTATAGCTTTATTTTTCATTTTCTACTTAGATATGGTTTTCAATATTGTGGGGGGCGGGCAGGGACCTAGCTTTCTTTTTTTCTGTATGTGCAATTGTCTTACCCCAGGTTCTCTGAAAATCAGAGCCTGAGGTACCACCTACATGCTAATGTATAGAGAAGGGCAATCCCAGGGCAGCAAGAGTTAGTGAAAAGGGAAGTAAGGTATAAAAGAAAAAAAAGCAAACACAAGTTGATATGTTATGAAGCTGGCCACAGCTTCCCAAGGAAATCTGGCCTTGGTTACCCAGGACATCTTCTTAACAGGCTCTGTAGAAACACCACAATCAGAACAGTCCATCAGAGAGAGGAGGAAGGGTGAACAATTTATCTGCTGGCTATCTTTTCTCCTCATTCTTGGTTGAAGTTTGCTCCACTGGAAGTTAATTTACTTCTGGGTTGAGTTACACATTTTCTCTGTGCAGCCAGTGGGCAAGCCAAACTTTAGTGCTGTTTGTTACATGATGCTTTATGCTTTATCTGAGCTTGATGGAAGAGCCATATCCTCCGTGAGTTTGGTAGGCTAGGACCTGGGCACCAGAGCGATATGTCTTCTGCTGTTTTGGTAGCAATGGAAGTTACACCAAAGCCAGGCTCTCATTCAATGATAAAACTGAAAAAACTAGGAATATTAAGAGAAGAAATGTCAGTAGATACTACAGCTTCCAGGGGGCAGTTGGGCCCAGATATATTATTTGGATCCTTTACAACAAGTTTCCTCATTTTTAAATAGTTCATTCCTTCTCGCACCCCCACATCTATAATGCCACCTTTGAATATATCAACTTTGTAAATATTCATGGACCTCTTTCTGGGGTCTCTTTTCTGTTCCATTCACCAATTTGTCTATCCCTAAGCCAATGTCATGACATCTTAAATCCTGTATCTTTATTTATTTATTAAAAATTATTGGGGTGACATTCGTAAAACCAAATAAGTTTCAACTGTACAAGTCAACAATGCAATACATATAATAACATATATTTTGCATTGTGTATTCACTACCCAAAGTTAGATTTCCTTCCGTCACCAAATAATTGACCCCTTTTTTCCCTATCTACCTCCCTGCTTCCCCCTTCCCTCTGGTAACCACTAATCGACTGTCCATGTCCATGAGTCTTTGTTTGTTGCTTTCAGTTTTATATCCCACATTTGAATGAAATTATATGGTTTTCAACTTTTTCTGTCTGTCTTACCATGATTATCTCAAGATCCATCCATGTTATCGCAAATGACAATATTTCATCTTTTCTTATGGCTGAGTAATATTCTATTGTGTATATGTACCACATCTTTTTTATCCAATCATCTATCATAGGACACTTCAGTTGAAATCCTATATCTTTAAAATAAGTTGATATCTGGTGGGACAATCTTTCTACTTTGTTTTATCTTCAAAAATTATCTTGTCCTTTTCCTCTTTCACATGAATTTTAAGATCAGTCTATTTAGTTCCACAAATAGTCATATTTGGATTTTATTTAGAATTATATTGAATTTATAAACTAACTTGGGAAGAATTTACATCTTTATAATATTGAATCTTCTCATTTATGAACCTGGTAGATCTCTCCATTTATTCAGGTCTCTCTCTCTCTCTCTCTGTGTGTGTGTGTGTGTGTGTGTGTGTGTTCTTCAGTTTTGTAATTTTCTTCATAATAATCTTATACACTTTTTGTTGGATTGATTCCTAGGAATCCTGTTATTTTTGTCATTTTGTGAATAGGATTTTGTTTTTATTATAGGATCTAATTATTTACTGATGTTGAAAAGCTATTGGTTTTTTTCATATTGATCTTGAATACAGCAAACTTGCTAAACTCCCTTATTAATTTCATTAGATTCTATTCCATGGATGATCTCAGGATTTTGAATGTAATCAATCATATTATCTGTAAATAAGGACAATGGCCTTCTAATCCCAGTTTTAAAATCTTAAATAAATGTTACATTGTATTGATGCCTTTTTTGCATTTATTGGAATGATTGGTTTTCTTCTTTAATCTGTTCAAATAGTATATTACATTAATAGCTTTTAGGATGCTACCCTTCCTTGCCTTTCCAGGATAATCAACCTAGTCTTTATAGAAACAATTCTTATTCTTTTGACATTCATATTACATTGCTTTACGTGAGTTTAATTTAAATTATATAATTATGAATCAAGTACACCTGGCATCAATAGGTTATGAAATAAAATACAACTGATTCTGGATGAGCATAAAACTCAAGTGCACAGTAGCCCATTATCTAAAAGGATTACCCTGATGGTTCTTTTAAGACAGAAAGGAAGTGGCAGTTAAGTAAAAGTCAATTAAGAAAATGTTCACTATTTAATGAAATCAGAGCTATGGTGACAAAGCATATACTCTGTAAGTCATCATGAGTTGTCTCCATTCAACTAAATTCAAGAAATAATTACTGAGAAACTACTATATATTAAGTTCCATGTTAGGCATCCTGGTTAAACACAAAGGTGAAGTAAATAGTTCTTGTTCACAAAATATTTTCCAACCTAGTCAAGAGGTTAATATCAAGTGCTTGCATACATAAACATGATTTAAAAAAAAAAAGAGTAAGACAGACGTCCAAAGAAGTACAAAAACTAACATGGAGGGAAGGTGTAACTGGGAAAAAAAGTTGATCAGGAAAGGAGCCTTAGAAGAGTAGATTCTGCAGTGAACTATGAAAGTTGTTAGACCATTGATGTCTATACCAGTCAACCCCATCAACTGCTCAATCTCTGTCAGTAATCTCCTTGAAAGCAATGAGAGCTGTACTCTGATTTGTTCTGATTAGCATTCTTTTTCTTGTTGGCCTGACACATAGATTCTCCCTCTCTGCCGAACCCTTTCAAATGAGATGTCCACACTCTAATCCCTGGAATCTGTGAATATATTATGTTGCAAGGGAGAATTCAGATTGAAGATGGGAATAAGGTTGCTAATCAGATAACATTAAAATGGGGGAGACTTTCCCAATGGGTACAGTGTAATCACAAAGTTCCTTAGAAGTGAAAGAAGAAAGTGGGCGAGTCAATGCCAGAGAGATGCAGCATGAGAAAGACTTGACCAGTCATTGCTGGCTTTGAAGATAGAAAAGGGTTATGAGCCAAAGAATGTTGGCAGCCTCTAGAGCCTGGAAAAGGGGAGGGAATGGATTCTTTCCTGGAGCCTCCAGAGAAAAGCCCTGAGGCACCTTGATTTTAGCCCAGTGGATCCCATTTCAGACTCCAACCTGCAGGACTGTAAATTAATAAATTTGTGTTGTTTTAAGCCACCAAGTTTGTGGTAATTTGTTATAGCGGCAATAAGAAAGTAACACAAAAGGTTAATAAAGCTGATCAGGAGGAAGAACCGATTTTGAGGAAAAGCTCATGGCTTTGATTGTGCTGAGCTCAGGAGCTGGTGGTTATCTGTGAAAGGGCCAGAAAACCATTGGAAATGTGAGTTTGGAGCTCAGAAAAAATTTGGGATTTCGGATCCTAGAATCATTTTAAAGAGATACCTGACACCGGGAACTTGAGTGAGATGGCTTCAGGGAGAAAGTTTAGAGCAGTGCTGTCCAAGAGAAAAATAACACAAGTTGTGAATGTGACCCACATTTGCAATTTAAAATTTTCAGTAACCAAAAAAAAAAAAAAAAAAAAATTTCAGTAACTACATTAAAAACATAAAAAAGAAACAGTCGAAATTAAATTTTACTAATATATATTATTGTACTCAATATATCCAAATTATCATTTCAACATGTAATCACTATAAAAATTATTAGTGAGGTTTTTATATTTTTTCGGTATGAAGTCTTTAAAATCTGGTGTGCATTTTATACTTACAGCACATCTCAGTTCAGCACATCTATAATTAATTTCAAGGGCTCTATAACCAGCCTGTGATTAGCGGCTATTGTACTGGACAGTGCAGTTTAGAGAAAGAGCAGATACTAAGGGTGGGACCTTGAGAGACATCTGCACTTAGAAGACAGAAGGAGAAAAAGGGGCCAATGAGGAACAGACAGAAGTAGGAGGAGAATCAGGATCATGCAATGTTTCAAGATTCAAAGAAATTCTGCTTAGAGAAATGTGGGTGGGGAGGTGGCGGGAAAGTATCACATGCTCTCTTTTTTTAATGATCTGGCTCATTTGACTCTTATATTTCAGAGGTTTTCTTCCTGTTTATAGTGAAGATCTACACTACAAAGTCACTTCCTTTGCCCTGGCTTCAAGTGTCATATATACATCTAGCCATAAATTTAGGGGCTCAGACATGGGTGGCTGGGGATAGCAGGGTGACCAGGGAAAAGAAAAAAGGAGCACTGAGGTGGCATGAGGTTGTTGGATGATGTGATGATTTGGAACAGGTGCCTGGTGGGAGTAAGATGGAGATGATGTTACCATGACAACTGATTATTTCATTGGTCCAATGACCAGTTGCCATGGTGATGAAATCTTTGTGTCAGTGTGACATGGATCCCAAGGGAGAGGATGCTTGTGCAAAGGACCCTTTGCTCATTGGTAAAGCTTTTATATTTGTAATAATTTCTGCATTGCTTGATGAAACCTCTCCCAGAAACTTCAGTCAACGTTGATGTCTCCCCTTCTTCTTCCTGTTCATTTATAGCAATCACCGCTTGGAAATGCACACATTTTCGTTGTTTGTGTACTATATAGTATTTTCTTATCTACAGTCTTTAACTGTTTTAGTAATTTGTCTTACTCCTACACAGCTATAATCCTGTTGAAGGCAGGGATCATTCTTAAAATTCAGTTGTGCTTTCAAAAGACTTGGGGTTAGCAGAAAAGAGCAGATGCTTGAGAGCCAGAAACATCTTTGTCTACATACGACCTCTGCTTCTGCCATTTGGCAATTGTGTGGTCTTAGGAAAGTCATTCAATCTTCTTGAGATTTCTTTTTCTTCAATAAAGTGGCATAATAAAACTTGCAGTCTGGGGTTGCTGTGATGATTACAGATAACATAAATAAAGCAGCAGGCCTATAATAGGGATTCAGTCAATGATCCTGATTTTTATAACATGGTGCCCAGACCAGTCCTGGATGCCATGATTAGCACTGAGTAATACCTGATGAATAATAAAATAATGACAAATAGGATAACATTTGGACTATATTTAATTTTGGGAGCCCTTAAAGGTTAGTTGTCTTATGGTTGCTCAACTACATATCAACTGCAGTTTTTAACTTGCAATCCAGGTTATGCTGATTGTAAAGTAACTCCTTGGGAGGAAAAAAATTTTAAGTATTTAATTAAGAAAAAAGAGAGACTAGATAACTAGATATTTTGTGCCTCCTTAATGGAAGAACATTCTATCCACAAAGTAGTGCCAAAAAACCAAAAATCACACTTGAATCTGATTCATTCTCTAGACCCAACTACTGATTGACAGGAAACACAGAAGGGCAGAGCACATGTTAAAAACTACCACCAGGGAAGCAGTCCATTTTGTGGGATATACTACAGAAAAAATAATACAGTTTCTTCAACAAACACACTACAAGAAAAAAGAGTAGAGCAGGAACTTACAAATTAAAAAATATTTAAGGGATATATCACCCAATTTTCATGTGTGGATGTTATTTGAGCCTTGATTCAAGCAAACAAAAATTTAAAAATTTCATAAAGTGATTGGAAATTTAAACACAGGATGGATCAAAGATAGATCAACACCAGTGATTTCAGAAATGCTCATTAATCTTTAGATAAGGTAAGGGTATGTTTTGTTAAAATAAGAGTAATTATCTTTTGAAGAAATCATTTTAAAATAATGTGTGTATGGAATGATGTGTGATGTCTGGAATTTGACTCAAAACAACACGAAAGGAGCGATGTGAGGGCGAGGATGTGGATCTAGATGAAAAAAGATTGGCTAGTACTTGATAGTTGTTGAAGTTGGATGATGGATACATGGGTTCATGAATTATTTGTCTATTTGCATATCTATTTGAAGTGTTCCATATAAAATAGTTTGAAAAAGATTAAGGTATAATTTAAAATTTTAAGTGCATTTATTCAAGACTGCTCATACAATAAAGATGCTTGCATGTAAGGAAATACAACATATTCCTTAGTACAGTGTTGGGCAAATGCATCGTGATGGTTTAATGAATAAATTAATGTATATTTCCCCTAACCAGTCCTCTATTATGAGGTTTCTACATTGTACACATAAAAGATATTTTTCAAGTAGTATCATCACATGCAGCATCGTTTATGATGTTGTAGGTTTGATTCCTTGAAAAAACAGACCCCAAGAAAGAGTTTGTGGGCAAAATGTTTTCTGGAGATGTGAAGAGGTGTGCTTTTGTGATCAGTCCTAGTGGGGGAGTAAATAAAGAGGAATGGGCAGAGGGAGGAGTTGAAGTGTGATACGGTTGTCAAACAGATCTCACCTGATCTAGTCCTCCCCACCCCAACCCTTAGGAAGCTTAGAAGATGGAAAAGCCCTCTAAATATGTCCTACTTTGAGCAATGGGGTCCAGGCCTTTACACTTGGAATCACCCTTCTGCCTATCTTGCCCCCCCAAATTTGAACTCATCCTTCAAGACTGAGCTCAAATGTTTCTGTATTTGAGAACTCATCCTTGAAACGTCTAACCCCAGTCAGATCAAATTCCTTCTCGACTCTCCTTTCTCTATGAACCATACAGGGGAATAGGAAGGGTTCACATTAATAACACTTCTCTGCTATGCATGCTGTTAAGTACCCTACATGTTCCTTATTTCTGTTAACTCACAACATACTTATGTAGTAGGTACTATTATTATCCCCATTTACAGAGGAGATATTGAGGCTCAGAGAGATTAAGCAATTTGCCCAACTAAAGTCATTGAGTTAGTGAGTGGCAGGACTGAGATTTAACCCCAGGCAAGGGAGCTCATACTCTACTCACTTATTAGTATCCTTCCCGTGTTACCACTAGCTCATGCTCTTAATCACTATTGTGCTGTAGTGCCCCCTAGCTACTACTTTTATCTTTGTACCCTAAGCACAGTACCCAAGCTAGAGTTAGCATTTGATAAATGTTCACTGAATGAATGGCCAGCTCATCAACATTTCAAGCAAATTTCATTTCAGAAACAGATAAAATCTAGATGCAATTTATAGACACAAGAATGACATAGTTCATGGTAGCAAGGAACAAGAAACACTCCTAGAAAGAATAAACTTAGATATACTTAACATGGCAGAAAAAGAGATTGATAAGGGAAGTGGGCATAGTAGGCCATGCATTAATTGCTAAGTAGTTAAAAAGGAAAAACTACTTAGATAGTTAAATATAAGCTTTTTGTGGGTATATGCATGCCCACAGGCCTTCTGGCATCTTTTGCTTTCAGAATCATTGCAAAAAGAAACATTCCACATTCATTCTACTAAGCTAAGTAGTGGGAGCAGGTCATAGGTAGATCACGAATTCAAATTAAATGAAATTAAAATAACTTAATGAGTGAGGAAGTATTCAAAATATTGCTCAAAAGTGGAGATGAGAACTTATAAGGTAGAAGATATAGGTATTACGAATAAGTTTCCATTATATAGAAAAACAACTCTTCATTTCCAATAAAATATCAGAATCTGAGAACACATATTTACACAGTGTAGGGTATTAGCAAAAGAAAGGATTTCGAAGTCATAGAATTGAGGCTCAAGTCTTTACTAGCAATGTGACCTCAGCTTGTTTTTTTTTTTTTATCTGTAAAATGGGGACATTGATCTCTGGTCATTATGGGAATTTAGTAAGATAGAATATGATTTCTCTTTTCAACTCCCTTTTTCTGACAGAAGTCATTGTTCCCTCCTCTGAATTCTATGGTCACAAACATTTTTCCAGTCTTGTTTCATAGATCACCCACACATTTTTTTTTTCCTGGAGTATTTCAAAGCAAATCCTAGGAGTCATGTCAGTTCATCTTGAATATTTCAATTGCAAGGATTTCGGTTACTCCAATGTAATCTCCTGGCAAAAGAGGAAGAGGAGGAGGAGAGGAGGGGGAGGGGGAGAAGAATCTTTCTGCACAGGTATTCAGTTTGGTTAACTGGTGAAGG
Source organism: Pteropus alecto (assembly GCF_000325575.1). Lineage (NCBI taxonomy): Eukaryota > Metazoa > Chordata > Mammalia > Chiroptera > Pteropodidae > Pteropus > Pteropus alecto. The sequence goes on along the minus strand of NW_006429634.1, from coordinate 2,098,468 downwards.
TTAACCCTAGTGGGATAACTGTATAACTTGTTATTGCTCTGCTTTGTGTTAGCCCTTTGAATATTCTAATTAGGCCTGACACTGTTATATTTCCGAATCAGGTGCATGTTGTATTTGCAGCAGCATAACTTTTTAAGTGAATGGCAGTAATAACAGGTTGAATCTGTTCCTGGTTCTGAAGAACCGATCCACAGATTTGGCAGTCCTATTTTAATGCTTGCTTTAAGGATGTTCCATGGAAGTTTTTTCAATTACTACCCTGTGCTCTTTGGCTATGCCTGGCAAGTGTTCAGCCTTTGACTCCTGCACCTTTGTTTGTCTGAGTTTGATCTTTACCTGCATACTCTTTTAATCGGGTCTCATTAAAAAACTACATCCAATCTATGGCCATGCTACCCTGAATAAGCCCGATCCCATCTGATCTTGGAAGCTAAGCAAGTTTGGGTATGGTTAGTACTTGGATGGGAGACCACCTAGGAAGACCAGGTGCTGTAGGCGTAAAAAATAAAAAAATAAGGGATTATAAACTGACAAGGTCCTTGCAATCTGTGAGGTCAACCAAGGGTTGCCTCACCTTAAAAAAAAACAAAAAAAAACAAAAACAACAAAAGAAACTACATCCAGAGTGTACCTCAAGCTAGATTTCTCATTGCCAAGTCCCTTGGGCTCTTCTTCAAAGTTTTCTACCTTTTGGGATTTCCCCAGAAAGGTTTGTGTGTCGTTATTGAATGCCTACTAGGCTCCAGCACACAGATCCAGAGCCAGACAGTTCTGGGTTCAATTCCTGACTTTACCACTCTCAAACTACTGAATGTTTCTTTCCTCTTCTTTAAAATGAAGTTGACTACCTTGTAGTTTTACTCTAAGGACTAAATGATGCAAAGGGTCTATCACATTCCTGGTTACACAAGGAACACAATATTAGTCACGCCTCACCACTCTCCCTGCCAGCACTGGGGTTTCTTGATCATTCTTATTCAGCTCATTAGGCGCAAAGTAGGTCAATAACTTTAAAACTTGAAATCAAACAAGTTTTTTAACTTCCATGTTTGTACTCAGAGTTTGAGACTCCTTTGAGCTGCAAACCTTGGCTGCTTTTTCCTGATGGTCCCTTTCATTCTATCATTTCAAAAGATACTAACTAGAAGAGAGATTTCCTTTGATCCCTCTTTATTTGAACATCTTCTGACTCACCCTTCCTAGCACCACCCAAGTTTCATCTACACCATTGCTTGCACATAATGTAAATACTTTATTTAATCTACTCATGTTAATGTTTGTTCAGCTGTCTTGGTGCCCTGTGTCTTTCATTATGCTTTTAATTAGCTGTTGATTCTGAGAGTGGAGGTAAGCCAAGGTGTGAGCCACATAGTTGCAAGGAAGATGGATGGAAGGGGTGGGCAAGGGGGAAGTTGGTAGTATGAGGGCACTAGTGCAAATTCATTGCCAGATCTAGGGGGAAAAATTAGTATAGCCTTC
>NW_006429634.1:2092252-2096942 GCF_000325575.1 Pteropus alecto | reverse complement strand
GCTGAGAATGATTAAGCAGTAGACTGGGAAGGATTGCACTTTGCCTTACTAATAAAATCTGAAGTTAACGCCAAGCTCCTAGAGGGCAGGAACCCAGTTTATGGTTTACATAGAGTGATTTGGTCTAGTTTCATGAATTAGTTATTCCCACCAGCCACTAGTGTTTAGTGACCACTTATAAGACTGTAATTTCCATGGACTCTACATTTTTTGTACCCAACCAACCACTTTAACTGCACAAACTATCTTTCTTTACCCCAGTTTTTCTTTCTCTACTCCCAGCCTTGCTCTGTCTTTAACATGGCAAACTCCTACTCATTTTTTAGAATTAGCCTTAACCTTACCTTTAAGGGTGAAGCTTTTTTGGGTGCTCGCATCCCTATCCTCTATCATGATAGAGTTAAGCTTTGCTTCTTCTCTGTTCCCTTGGTGCAAGTACAAATCTCTACCGAATTGCATTGAGATTAATTGTTTACATGTCTGTTTCTTCAGAAGCCTAGGAGCCCAATGAAGGTAGAGAATTTATTTATTCCCTTTCGACTCCCTAGTATTTAGCCATTGCTTAGATGATTATTGAATGCTATTTAAGTATGTATAGTGACCAACGCCCAATACTTGAGAGTTTTTATTAAATATCAGTGGTACTGAGAGCTTCCCAGTGGCCTCTGTATAGCTTTTTAAAAAACTTGATACATGAAATATAAAATATTATATAAAAATGCCCAGGGAATCTGGAAGGCTCTTCCAGGACTAGGTGGTGCTCTCTCATGTTTTACTTTCTCCCTCTTGCAGGTCTTGGCTCATTTAAAATTCATTTCTCATTTTCTGCTTTCCTCTTACAATAAATAAAGGATCAGGTAAAGCCTCATTTGACTAAGTGGCTTTGGGTCATGTGAAGTGTTCAACACCCTGCTGCTGAGCCTCTGCCAGTGCTGAATTAAGGTTTTTGTAGGGCTGTTGCAGTCCGGCTCGGGGCACTGTTTCTTTCAGGAAATTTATAATCCAGATGAAGCCAGTAAAAGATTGCGAACAACATAATACAACAAAACCTCTATCTTATTGCTTTGAGCAATCTACTTTTTTTATGGATCTGTCCCCTGAGTTAGATACCATCTCTGTGTGGGTGCCCCACACCCTCTCTCCCAGCCCACTCTCAACACCTAAAATTGTGAACTACTCTTTTCTGTGCTGACATTCGTACAAAATAACTCTTTGGGGGGCCTTTATTTTATGGCAGCCTATGTATGATCTCTTGCCAGGTAGCTATGATTATTGTTCTCATTTAACAGGCAAGGAAACAGACTAAGAGAAGCTATATAACTTGATGTAGGCACACAGGAAGTATGCTCTGGAAGATCAGATTGAAACCAGGTTGGCCTTCCTAATCTGGGCTTTAAGCTTCTCCTCTCACCCTGTCCCAGAATCCCCTTCTGCTGCTTTGGCCATTACAACTTTTTTTCAGGAGTAGTGGGAGGGGTGCTCCTCTGTTCTTTGACACTCTGGAGCTCATGCTTCTTTCCTTCCCAAAGGCTTCTGATCCCCAAGCCCCAACTCCATTCTGGCAGCTATCCAGCCCTGTTCTTTCCTCAGTTCTATCCCCCAAATAGGAACAAGCACTTCAGACAAGTACCTTAGAATCCCAAACAGGTGAGAGATGAGGAGCTGCCCAAGATTTGTAAGAGGTGGTGGTGACGAATGGGAGCCAAAAATCTCCAGACGTGGAGCTAAGTCCAAACACAAGTCTTTCTACATTTTTACTCTATCATCTGGCTGACTCTACTCAAGTGGCTCAGAGAGATTCTTGGTTTGGGACTTTGATGACTCTGATCTCAGTCTCAAGTTAAAGCCTGGTAACTATCAGCCTCAGCTTCTTCCTCTGACAAATAGGGATAATGGATAACCTCAGCTTTGTCCATCTACTTAGATACATGACACAGACTGGTTTTAGTACCCTTCTGCCTAGAGCCCCACTCGGATGTTGGTGATGTTTGAGACCTGAAGGGATGGGAAGTTGAGTGATAACTATGTTATCAAGGATTTACCCAAGAGCCCAACAAAGAACCAGTAATTTCCAATTCCCTTGGCAACTTGGTAGAAGAGGGACCTTCTAACCTGTCTCAGGAAAGCTACAAGGGTGGCCTCTTATTTCCCTTATCACAGTGTATTGTAATCATTTAATCTATTTGCTTCCTATTACACTGTGAGTTCTTAAAGTATAGAGACTGTATCATATTTATTCAACTCACTCCTACCAGCCTGGTCCAAGCCACCATCCTGCACCTGGATACTGGAGCCCCTGGCTTCCACCATTGTCTGGTGTGTACTCTGGCATAGTAGCCAGAGTGAATTTTTTGAAAGCACGAATTAGATCATATCACTCCTCTGTTAAAAGCTGTATAGCGTCACCATTTTAGCCAATATCTTTACAATGGCCCCACTCCCCAGTCCTCTCTCATTTATTCACCCTGCTCTGGTTGTCCTGGCCTCCTCACTATTCCTAATACTTCCAGGAATGCGTTTGCCTCAGGGCTTTTCCACTAACTGTTCCTTCTGTCTGGGACACTGTTTCCCAGAAAATAGCATGTCTCACTCCCTCAACTCTTTCATTAAAGTCACCTTATGAACTGGGCTCTCCCTGATGGCTTTATTTAAAATCCCATTCTGTAAACTAGAATTGGAATAAGAAGTTATAAATCTACTTTCATTTCTCTTCCACTAAATTTTCTTTGCCAGCCCTATTACTTTGCTCCACATACTCCCCTTTCCTCTAATGATTTTCCTTTTTCTCTCCCTTTTGCCCCAGTGCAGGCCTAAGGCCATTCACCTAGATTAATGCATGAGTTTACTTGATGAAAGAGGTGAGGTATAATGAAAAAAAGAGATCTCAACTGAGGCGAAGCTGGAAAGGGAGTGGGACTTGGAAGGCCTTGGGTTTGAATCCTGGCTCAAATTTTAAATTCTTCTGAGCCTCGACTTCATCAACTGTAAAGATGAACATAGAGTCCTATGTCAGGGACTTGGTGAAGGCATTGAATGAGAAGACATGTGAAAACACCAGACATGTGGTCTCCACTAGCTGGGTTTATTCTCTGCTGAAGCCCCAGCACCTAACACATGGTTTGACTGAAGTATTTGTTGAACAAATAAGCTTATTATTGATGAATAAATGGCAGATGTTAAAAAAAAAAATCCCAACCTCCCCTTCCTCCAGTTTCCTTCATACCTCCAACCCTGGCCTATCTTTTCTCATAGCACTAAACACCTTCTATCCTACCAAATATTTTCTTTTTTATGTTTATCATCTTTCTCCCCATACCAGATGATAGCTTCAAGAGGAAAAGGTATTCCCCCCACCCTTCTGTTCCCTGACACATCCCAAGCACTAAAGTGTCTGACAACCTTCATACGATTAGCAAATATCTGTTGGATGAGTCAACAGATCTTTTTATCTTCAGAATCTTGCTAGAGTCATATAGAAAAAGGAATAGGAGTACTTTGAATCCCCAGGGCCTAGAAATGCTTGATGACTGGCAGGTGTTCAATATCCGCTGAAGTAATTGGGTACTCAGCTCTTTAAGTACAGGAGGTCTTTATCGGATTCCTATGAGACTTCGTCAGAAAAGGTTCCCAGGGCTAATTCACTCAGGTCTCTCCTTTTTCTACCATCGAATCGACCTAGTTAGTATTTATCTAACAAATATCTGAGTATCCGAATATTGAGCACCTACTGTGAGTTCAAAAGTATGCCTGATGCTACATATGCGACCTAATGCAAGTGAACCAACTCCAAGTGCGTCTGAAAGTAATTAAGTGTGAAATAAAAGGGCAGATTAGCAGTGTTAATAGTTTAGAGAAAGCCAGTAAAGATCGACGTTGAAGTAAATTCCAAAGTTCACAAGTCGCCCGAATTATCCTTCTAAACGCTCCACCTGTTGATAGTAAGGACCATAACCTGGGCAGCTACTTTAGAATCAGAAGGGCTTTCAGAGTTCACTTCTGTTTTAAGGAGAAAAAACTAAGGCTAGGCACAGGGAAGGCCTCGGCACAGATGGGTCTAGAACCCGGGACTTGTAAACTTCTTGAAGATCCAAGGTGCCTTTGGAATCCGCGGTATGCGAAGTAGGAAAAGGGGTCCGGTTTCCAAGAGAGGCTAAGGTGCCTGTCGTTACGGTGAGGTGGTGGGGGTTGGCGGGGCGGGGGAACATGAGGCGCAGTTCCTCAGAGCATGGGGCCCTTGGTAATCCATGGGCATGGTACAATGCCACAGGTCCTTGCTGTCCTCAACTACAGAGCCGCCTCCGCCGCCCCGACTCCCCAGCCGCCACTCTGAGGCGCAAGGTTCCAAGTCGCTCCGAGATGCCAGCCGCTCGATGGCACCAACTATGCGGAGGCAGAGTTTCCAGAGTCCCAGGGCACTACTTGTCCCAGCGGAGGGATCCTACACGCGTCTCTGCCGTCATTACCGCGGAGGGGCCGTCACGCCGCCGACGCCGTGCCGGTGGCGCAGCGACGTCGCGGGAGGCGGGGGTGGCGGCGGAGACGGGAGGGAGAGCGGGTCGGGAAGTAGTTCCGGGTGCGCGGCCCCGGATGTTGGCTGCTCCCGCTGCTGCTGCCGCTCTGGGCGCTGCTCGGGGCCTCGGACGCTCGCACCAGGCGCCGTTGGGACCTTTCCTGGGGGGGCGGAGACGTA
>NW_006429634.1:2089880-2092108 GCF_000325575.1 Pteropus alecto | reverse complement strand
GCAGGGGCTGCCCTCCTCGAGATGTCCTCTCCCTGTTCTCAGCCGCGGTCGCGCTGCGGGGTGGGCGGCGGGAGGGGCAGGGGGCCAGGGCCGGAGCCGGGGCCTGGAGGGAGGTGAGGGCTGGGTTCCTCCCTCCCCCGCGGCGCTTCTCAGCTGCTGCTGCCCCTCAGCCGGGAAGCGGCGGCTCTGCGCCTCCGCGCCTCCCACCGCTCCCCCAGGCGGGGCCTGGGGGAGCCAGACGGGATTCCTCGGTTGCCGAGTCCGAAGACAGCGGTCGTCTCCGTCTCTCCGTGACCTGCCGCCTTGCCTGGGCTAGCCCCCTACCCCGGCTCGATGCAGCAGCTTCCCTTCAAGCTTGAGGGTGCTTTTCGGCGGGGGAGGCGGGCATTACCTCCCGCCTCAGGGTTGCCCTTTGGGGTGAGGAGGCCTGTGCAAGGGGCCTGGGTTCCCACCCATCCTGTCGCCGTGTCCTTTACCAGCATTGGGGCAGAGGCACCCGTTCCATGCGACGTGTTGCTGTCCTGCGTGTGTTGCATCCTGCCCACGTGGTAGGGTGTTCCCTCCCCTCCGCTCCATTTTTGCAGCTGGTGAGGAGAGAGGTTAACGGGGTAGTTTTTCCTCTGTGATTTCCTTCTTGTGTGAAAGGTGTTAGGGTCAGTTTTCTTTGCTAGGGCCGACTGTTGGTTAGCTGGAAGCAAGAGTTGCACCCTCTGAAATTGAGACCAGTAGGGGACATAACAGGGCTGAGTTTAATTGACATCTTTCTTCCTCTCCCTTTAGCTGCTCTCGTTCTTTTCTCTTTTTTAATCCTAAAGAGAAAATAAGCTCCAGCTACTGACGTATTGAGGTGTATAGTTTTCACTTCTTCGTTCTACTTTTTGCAGGTATGATTGGCGAAGGATTTTCTGTGTTGTGCGGTCTACGTCTCTTGCTCCTAGTTGGATTCCTGAATGAGCTCAATTGGATTGGCCAGGGAGTTATTGATGGGCATCTTTTTTTTTTTTTTTCTTAACCTTTACTTAGTTTTTCCTTTCTACTTTGTTTCCTAGTATAACAAACGTGTGTGTCAGTCATGGGAGTGTTACATGCATAGCTCCTTACTTGCAAGGCAGCACTAAATAGTTTCACTTCGTGGGAGCTCTTTTATTTCACTTTTCCTCTCTGTCTCTTGAGTATCATTGCGTTGTTTTTTTGAAACGTGTTTTGAATAGTTTCTTTCCTTAATGTCTCTTCCAGGTTAAGGTTTCCATCTTCTTGTGTCTTGCTTTTGTGACCACAGATTGCTCCCTTAACAGGGAACAGGCCATACAGTAGCAGTGAGAGAAGCTTTTTATTCCTCTTAGGCCTTAGCAAATATTTATAGAGAAGTAGTAACTCCTCTCCATTTTTCTGTTTGGGTGGCATTTATAGATGTAATTGATTTTTTTTGTTGTTATTTAAGATAAACCTGAGGATTTCTATTTTCTTTTTGTGTCTCTTGGAGTCGAGGTGAATCTTGTTCTTGGTTTTGTGCTGAAGATACTAGGGACTCTCATGCCTTTATTAGGCATTTTTTGGATAGGGTGAGGACATGTTTATTTTAGCTTTTTTCTTGGTTCATTACTTTGGGTGAAATAAAAAGTCAATAGTTTGAAGTTACATTTTAGATTCCAAAATGGCCCGCATTCTCCCTTTTTCGGGTCTCCCGCCCACGTTGTGCATTCCCTAGGTATACTTTTCGTTTTTATCTGGTACAATTGTTAATATAGTCTATGTAAAATAAAAATATGTAAATACAGATTCTATCTCCTTTCATCATGCTTAATATGGGTGGGGCAGTGGAAAATAGAGAATGTTCTGATGCATTCTGAGGCATTTTTTTTTTTAGTAAGTCAAGTCAGCATTTGTGTACTTCTGCAAAATACTGTGCTATGTGTGAAGTAGTATGAAGAGACATAAGGAATAAAATATGTGGTCTCTTCAAATGCTTAAACTTATGTTGAGAAAATAACATGTAATGTCCATCATTCATACTTACCAAGAACATCAAACTTCTGGGATAAAAATGCAACCAAAGACAGTGGTATAAGTAAGATCTGAAAAAGAAATTTTTAAAGGGGAAGAGCTGTGTTCCAGGAGAGTGAAGCGGTGCTTGCAAAGACAAGTGGCAATGTACAACAGATCCCAAGCAACTTTACTGGCAAGGAGAATCTATATTGGTGAATAATAATAAATGAGTAGGATTGCTG
>NW_006429634.1:2051641-2089864 GCF_000325575.1 Pteropus alecto | reverse complement strand
ATTGCAAGGATATCAGGTTTAGTTTGATGGGATACCACAGTGGGTTCTAAAGAATGGGAGTAAAATGATGCATATCATTTCTGAGGAAGATTTTTGTATAAGCTGAGTGTCCTGGAGTGGGGAGACTGACTAGAATGCTCTTTGAGCATATTAGGAATAAGACGATAAGAGTCTGACATAAGATGGTGATTATGGGAATAAAATGATAGCTAACATTGATCAAGTACTTACTGTATACTAGTTATTTGTTCTAAGTTCTTTACATGTACTTAACTCATTAAATCTCCATAATAAGGTCTTATTCCTATGAAGAAACTTAGTTACGTAGAGGTTAAGTAACTTGCCTAGACTCTAACGGAGTAAGAGTCGGCAGCAGAGCCAGCCAGAATTTGAGCCCAGGCGATCTGGCCTTTGAACTTATGCGTTTAATTATTTAATTATACTGCCCTAAAAAAAGAGTATATAGAGTATATAAGAAGATAAATGTGTGAGTAAAAATTAATTTGGACTCAGTGATGATTGAATGTGGGCAAAGAGAAAAGAGAGCAAATAAAATGTTAAAAGATTAAAGTCTAGAATCCTGGGAGGATGGCTGATAATAGTGAGGGAATTAGAAAAGTATCACTGTGAAGAGAAATGAGCTAAAGTTGGTTATGGGCAACACTAGATTGTGTTCAATCAATTTTTCAATAGCAGGCTAGTCTCCTGCCACTCCTGATAGCCTTCTTTCCTAGCTAGTTTGGCTCTGGAAATGTAGACTTAGTATTAATCTAAGCAAAATAATTAGAAACACATCTATTCAGAGGGAAAAAAATATATACCACATTGCAAAACCACATGGAAATAGCATAGGAATTACTTATTTTGGTTGAGCCACACCACTGCTTCCCAGCCTTAGTGAAGATAATCAAGAACTGACTGGAGTTGAAGTATCTGCACTACATTCCTATAGGATGAATAGAGATGAAATACAGATTTGCATTGGCCAGGACTATAGATGGTAGTAAAAAACGTGAATAGGTGAGTGTTGGGAGGTTAGTAGTATCATGGTGAAAGAGCTTTGAGGTTTGGAACTTTGGGCGACATTATAGGCTAATAGGTAAAGCATTCTGAGAAAAACCAAGAAGTACATCTGCCCTACAGAAGCCAAGGATAGGAAAGGTAGTATGGTTGACATTATCAGATGTCTTGAAGTTCAGAAACAATGATAATGATGAAAAGACTATTGAACTAGGACTAGAAGTAATTTGTAACTTTAGAATTTTTGAAAGGAAAGATAAGAATAGATGCCAGATTTATTTTCAACAGACAGATTTGTAGAGACAGTATGGTCTGGTGTGGTCATTTATAGTATTTTCTCCTAATGCTTCCTCTAGTCTCATTTTTGTTCACATGTCACAGTTACTCAGATATCAGAAAACTCACTTTTTTTCTTTAAAAAAGAAAACCTGTGTTCTAAATCCAGTGATTTTTATACTTTGATTCTCTCAAATTTATTTTTAAAGTTTTATTAAGATAATTCACATACTGTACAATTTACCCATTTAAAATATACAATTGAGTGGTTTTTAGAACATTTACCAAGTTGTGCAGCCATTACCATGGTCATTTTTAGATACTTCATCATCTCCAAAAAAGAATGTTTGTACCCATTAGCAGTCACTCCTCATTCCCCCCTCCTGTCTTAGGCCACCACTAATGTGCTTACTGTTTCTATAGATTTGCCTATTCTGGACATTTCATATAACTTTCAAATAATGGTCTTTTGTGTCTGGCTTCTTTCACTTAACATAATTTTTCAAGGGTTATCCCTCACATAATATATATCAGTGTCTCATTTTTCTGCTGTACTACCTTTTATTCATCCATTCATTCATCGATGGGTATTTGGATTTCTTCGTCTTTTAAAAACCCCTATCTTCATCTTAATCCTCACTTCGCCAACTCCACCCTTCCCATGGCTTTTCTTTTAGATTATAACCTCTGCAATGCATTCTGCTCGGTATTGGGTATATAACAATGAGTAAGACATGGTCCTTGAACATTTGTATAGTGCATTTATGGTTTACATGTTTTTCAGACATTTTATACACAACAAATGAGACAATATATGAAAAATGTGATGTAGGTAAAGTATTTTTTAAGATTAGCAATATGAAGTTTAGCTTAGGTGACTTGCCGAAGATTGCACACTTAAATCAGTGTTAGAGCTATTAGAGCATCTTAGTCCATGTCCATTGCTATTTCCACTATTCTGTGCTGCTATTCTAACTTAAAGGATCCCTATGTGAGTTCCTAGATAATAAGAGGGATGGAAATCCCCTTACTTAGGGAGTCAATAATTTTTAATGTTTAAGCTTCAGGATTTAAGAAGAGATTTCTCTGACTAGATTCTGTCACTTATTTGTTCTTTGGTTTAGATAAGTTATAACATTTCTGCCTTTTCAAAATTTTAGTGGGAGTTAATGTGACGATAGTGGTAGTGATAATAGCTAATATTTTCTGAAGCTTTACTATGTATGGGCCACAAAGTGTTCTAAGTACATTTATTATTCATATAATCTCACAATTCTAAAAGGTAGATTTTATTAGAAAAATTTTACAGGTGAGGAAACAGGCACACAGCAGTTAAGTTGGGGAAGCAAACAGCAAGATTAAGTTGACATTGCATCCACATTCCTTTTAAATAGGAAACTCACACTACAGCGTACAGAGATACATGTTGTTTTGGCATTCAGGTATCCCCACCCCGCCAATAGCCTCTCAACTCAGAAATTGCATTATTTTCTGCCCTTCACTGTCAGCTTTGTTAGTCACTTAGCTTTCCACATTGCCACTATTCAGAAACCTTGGCTTGAGACAGCTAAAGCTCACTACCTCTCTGTCTTCCTTTAACTGTGAATTTTTGTTTTCCACTTTGAACAGGTAGCCTTCAGTCTTACATGAAGGTACTCTTTACCTCCTCTACCCCAAAACTCAGAAAACATCACAGTGGCATTTTATAACAACTGTCAAAAAATTTGACCATCTTAATTGGCATAACTCGATTTTAGTATACAAATAACAAGAAACAAAGTACAGTGTTTTGGTTAAAGAGATTGACTTATACCGAAATTGGAAAAGGCATCTGCTGTACAGGATTTTGGGTTTAATAGAATTTGTTATAACCAGATCAGCAAGGCATTATTACTGTGGGCCATCTGTTGGGATATGGAAATAGCTTTGTTATATGGAACCAGATGTTGCATTTGTATTTATAACAATGGTATTCTACTTATTTTAAGTAACCTTTTGTAGTTAGGTACCTTTGGCTGTTATTCTTCTTGACATATCAACTGATAATCTCAGAATGTAATGTCTTTCAAAGTGGTGATTATTTTTCTACAGAATTGAGATAAAACAACTGAAACGAAGCAAGTGAGACTCATGTATGGTGTCAAACTTTAGTACTGTTACAAGATGAAATATAGGATAAATATGAATATAAGATAATTAGGAACATATTCAATTAGAACTCTTATTTTGACACTGTTAATAAGCCTAATTTGCAATAATTACTAAACCACTCTGGTTGCTCTAAGAATTTTACCATATATCTAAAGGGATCTCGTTTGCTCTAAACACCTACATTAATTATACTGCCCTGCCTGACTTATTTCCCATCATTGATGGGTGAAGTAGTCTGTAATGGACTCAAACTTATGGAATGCAGTAAGTAGAACTGTTGTTAGAACATAGTCTTAAAAAGAGAACTCTCTTCTGAGTTGACTGCTAATAATTTTGAGGTGGGGAAAGTCCTTGGGTGAGAGTTTTAGAAAACACTAATCCCATTCGTGAAGGCTCTGGCCCCATGACCCAAGCCTCTCCAAAAAGCCCCACCTCCTAATACTGTCATCTTTGGAGGTTAGGATTTAAACATGAGTTTGGGTGGGGGGGTGGGGACAAACATTCAAATTATAATATTGGCTATTTTTTAATTGTCTTCAAATCATATGTAGAGAGAGTCATGGATTCCATTGATGAATTGACTGATTATTCCAGGATGACCCTGTATCTGAAGGATGCTTTACTCAGTAAACTGACTTTTAATTAAGTTTTTTCCGAGAGTACAAACTTAAAAGTTGTAATCGAATTCTCCTATCTAAACAGAGTGGTATAGTAGTATCAAGGAAATAAGATTGATCTTCTGATTGATTGGTAGGGTATGGTGCCGTGTGACCTTTTTAAAGATCTTGGAAGTTGGGATCAACTTTTTTTCTAAGGTTGGGTCCTGGCTTTAACTGTGTTTTGAACATCATTTTTTGAGAGGGATGGATGAGGAGGAAGACTGCTAGAATAAATTGTAACAATTTCAAATTTTGTTCACTTGTAGAGGTGGAATTGGGAGGCAAGTGCAATATTGTAGAAATAGGTTATTGTTAAGATGCTGGATTTTGGCAGTGGGTACATAGATGCTTGTTAAATTATTAAAGATAACTGAAAATTTCTGTGGCTTGGCTGTAGAACTTCAGGAAATTTTATTACAGACAACAGTCAAATATGCTGCAGTCAGGAGCATGTTTACTCTTCTGAATGACGATGGAGCAGACTGTCATGGGAGGAGGTAAACAATATATGGCATCAGTTTCTGCTACTGTGGTTGAGTCTGTGACATGCTTTACCTGTCTACTGTAAGGAGGTATTGTTGCACTGTGTTTATACCTAAAAAGTAATCACCATCCAAAATGGCATCTTTGCATATCAGGGAAAGTCATGTTTTATATTACTAATAGAGCATATGTGTTTTAGAAAGATTTCCACTTATATTTGAATAATGCTTTTTGAAAAGCATTTTCTCTGAGCTGTTTTATTTTGGAGCCTCACAATAACCCTGTAATATAGATAGGGCAAATAATATTTTTGTTGACAAATGGCGAAAATGAGATACAAGCTAAGACTTACTTAGTATAACTCAATCATTTAGTAGTAGAGCAGAGACCTACCTCCTGCATTCTGTTTCTCGTCTTATATTCTGTACTAGAAAACTGAAAAGGTTATTATAAAGAACATACTTTGAATTTTTAAGGTAGAAATTAAAGGTTATGGACTCCAAAGGACCTAGGCTACTTGGAACAGCCCTTGTCTTGTAATAATATCAGACTTGGGAATATATAACTATTGGGAGCAACTTCTTGCCTTGTTAACTTTGAGTCCATTTCTAGTCATTGGATATATTTTCACTTGAGCCTGTATTCTTTGTCTTTGCAGAATTCTAGAGGTAAGGAGAAGATGGAATCAGAAGGGAAACTTTTAAGGATTACTAAGTAGCAAATTTTGTCTTATTTTATGGAATTACATATCTATAAAATTTAGACATTGGGAAATTGTCTGGAACATGATTCTACTGAGGATGCTTAGGTTACTGCATGGGTAGGAAGAGTGACAGTATATTTATATATGCATAGGAAAATGACTGGGAAAGCAAACATCACAGTGGATTGTCTTTATTGTCTCCTTTGAGCCTGTATATTTTCTAAGTTCTTTACAATGAGCATATTCTATAGTCCGAAAAAATAAACATGTACGATTTTTATGGTTCAAATGAAATTTTGGAAAATATGAATGATAGCACTGTAGAAGAGCAGTTTATATACTTGGTGCTGTCAGTATTTTGCTTTCTAGGCAGTTATATTAACAAATCAGTTTGGTAAGTTATTTGATTATAAGCTTATGGGTCAAATTGTGGATGTCTTAAGTGCTTTGGGTTTTTTTTGCATTAGAATTTGGTAATTAAGCTCTGCTGATCAAATTAATTTTAGTCCTCCAGAAGCAACCAAAACCTTAGGTTTACATACAGTAATTACTTATCAATAAATAACTTAAAAATAGCACATTGATTTATAATGAAAACTAGGCTTAGGATCTGCTCATATGCTTTTATTTCCTTGGCAGGTTTCTATTAAGAAAAACCAAATTGTTAGTGCTTCTTTAAAGTAGTGTTTTCATCCAGTGACATTAGACTCATTAATTTTTCTCACTTGTTTGTTCATTTATTCACCATCTGCTATGTCATGGGGACTGTACTAAGCTATGGACACAAGTAAAAGACAGGGTCCCTGCCAGCAAAGAAACTTGCTTTTAGCTTGGGAGAGACATCACAGAGCTATCCTTAGCAATATACTGGAATATCTTCTGTTTTCTAGTTTTTATCTAGAAAGGCAGAATGACTAGCTTGTTTGTTTGAAGAACTTACTGCATTTAGTGCTGTGGAGCTTTCAGAGGCGCTCATGGCTTCATAGTTGTTGCTCTGACTGCAAAATATTGAAAATCATTGATCTAAAGAATTTTTCCACATAAGAAGCATTTCTTATTGAGATAGATGACCTAGGCATTCAAATTTATATCAAATTTGCTTTGAGACCATAATTAAGAAACCTTGTATTGAGTCTTCTAGGATGGAGACAGTGTCTTTTTTGTCTTTTGTCCTCTATACTTAGCGCTGTACATGACACATAATAGGCATCATACTAGGAAGGATGTTTCACGTTTAAGGATTTTAATATTGATGTAAGTATATTGTAATATACCTTATATCAGATATAAGTATATCAGATATACCTTATATCTGATAAGATATATAATAATTCCTAGATTGTTAAGAGGTAATCTTTTATTCAGGCCAGTGAGATATCCCACTAAAACATGTGATATGTAGTCATTTGGTTACTCTTAGAACAACTGATAGCTGTAAGGTGTCTGTTGTTAGCTCTCATTGCCACAATTTTTGCTTCTACATCTCTTTTCTAATCCTCTGTAGAACAGTAAGAGATCTAGTTTGCCTTTAACAAGATAACCCTTCAAGTATTTGAATGTGTTTTCTTCTTCAAGCTAAACACACCTAGTTTCTTCAGCCATCCTAAACTCCTCTCTAGTCTGAAATCACTCCCTGCAAGCATTCTAGTTCGTAAGTGTTTTTAAAATGAGGTGCTCCAAACAACACACTCCTCCAGTTTTGAACTAACCAGTGAAGAGTTCATGGGACGGTTACCTTCCTTGATCTGAATATATTCTGGTGAAGCCTAAGATTGTATTTTGTTTCTTTGTAGCAGCTGAGTCACTTTGTTGGCTCATATTCAGTTCTCATATTAATTTACAAGAAGTTCTTTGAGTAGATTCAGAGAGATTTCCTATTACTAGAGCTAATAAATGAATGCCCATTTTCTTCTGATTAAGTCTAGCCTGTTTTCTCAGAAGTACTAGTCATTCTTAAGCTTCCTGAAATCTGAGAAAGAAAAGAAAAAGAATTATTGTACAATGCTGAATTTGACCAAGTAACATGAAAGTCCAACTGTATTGCTGAGTATACTCAAAAATAGACAAAATACAGTGACTCCCCATATACCCATCATAGATTCAACCATTATTAAGCTTTTGCCACTTTTTTTTTTTAAATGCCTACAGCACCTGATCTTCCTAGTTGGTCTCCCATTCAAGTACTAACCAGGCCCAACCCTGCTTAGCTTCCGAGATCAGATAAGATTGGGCACGTTCAGGGTGGCATGGCCATAGACAACTTTTGCCACATATGTCTTAATTGTCTTTTTTGCTTAAGTATTTTAAAGAAAATCATAGACATTGTCTTTTCA
Source organism: Pteropus alecto (assembly GCF_000325575.1). NCBI lineage: Eukaryota > Metazoa > Chordata > Mammalia > Chiroptera > Pteropodidae > Pteropus > Pteropus alecto. The sequence goes on along the minus strand of NW_006429634.1, from coordinate 2,082,239 downwards.
CCCCTACAAACTTCAGCAAGGGTCTCTAGCAAATATAGGCATATTCTTATATAACCACATGCCATCATCGTATCTAACAAAATTCACAATATTCTAAATGTCATCAAATATCCATTTCATAATAAAATGTCCTCAATTTTTTACAAATGTCTTTTTACAGTGGTTTTTAATTGAATCAATACCCAAACAAGGTCTACACATTACCTTTAGTTATGTTTCTTGTCTCTTTTAACCTAACACAGTCTACTCTTTTTGGCATAATTTCACTCCATCTACTCCTTTGACCCTTTATGTCTCTACCAAGTTCTGTTACTGTTCCTTTGATAATATCTATAAGACTTTTTCTTTACATCAATTCAGCAAACATTTCAAAACATTTATTATGTACAAAATGTGCTAGGCATTGTGAGAGATAGAAAGTTTAATTTAACATGTACCTGGCCCCCAGGAGCCAGAGATCCAATGGTAGAGACAGATGCATATAGAAACAACATGAAGCAGATTATTTGCCTTCCAATGGGTTATACTTTGATTATATAACCTCACATTTTTTCCCTATACAGTTTTTGGCCTGGCACTCAATACTCCTACTAGCTCCCACCTTTACCTGAAGTGGAACGCCTCAAGGCACAAACATCCTGTTTTTTTTTAAAACCAAATTTATATTATTGTGTAGAATTTTCATTTCTCAGACGAGATTATTCTCAGACATTTTAGGAGCAGAAATCTTGTCTTCTTTTTCTGCATATACTTTGAAGCGTAATAAGTATTTTTGGAGAGTCTTACTACATATATCAGTGGGCCATTCTTGCTGCCTACTACCCTCCCAGTGTCAGCCACAGCTTCTGGTTAAAAATCAGTAATCCAGATGTGAGTCTCTTCTATTACCCAAAAGCCTTTTTTAAAAAAGCCCATTCAGTTGTCTAAAAACACAGATGACAGATATTGGTTCACACATTGCCCCTTCCCCATCACCATGTGCCTGGCAAACTACTGATGGCTGGTTGTGCTTAGAGAGGACTTTCTCAGTGTAGCACTTCAGATAGCCACTACCTGTCAAGCATAATTGACAAAGTGATGTGAAACGTGTTTGCTGTCCTTGTTCTAAACCAGTAGTTCCTGAACAAGCTGTGTTATCAGAATCACCAGAGATACTTTTAATTGATTCCCTTGTTTTCCAGTAATAGGTTAGAAATGATTCTTATGAAGTTTGTGGTTTGTAGACTGGCATTGGAGACCAGATAGGTAATTTTATTTGGTTAAACAGCTCTATCAGTGTAGACTATAACTTCCTTTCTTTTCAGTTGCAGTGCAGCATGTTATTCCTCTGACAGTATGTTCTGATATATTCAGTTTACTTCTCAGGGATATGGTAGGATCTCTTGCTTTGAATTACACCAGGCAAAACACATGAATCAAATGCCCAATATAAAGATACAAGATCCAGAGAGGTGGCATCTTGGTTTTCTAAAAATAACTGAGCTTAAATTTAAAGCCTCAAAACCCATCAGCCCTCTGAAAGCTCATTCTCACTGTTTCTTGAATACTTTTAAAAGTTTAAAATAGAAGAGCTCAACATTTTTTGGATTGAATAATCTTTTGAATTTTTCACATTTTACGTATATTTAATAAAGGTGATTTAAACATAATGTGATTTAATTTCATATACCTTTGTCATTTTCCACAAAAAATCTACAAATTGGGGGAAAGTTCTTTATTAGTCCACATGATTTGATTTTGGGACCGGAAATTGTGGTTAAGGTATTGAGCAAAGTAGAGAGACTGAAGCTTCAGGATTATCCAGTGAGTTAATGACAGACCCAGAAATAGAATCTTATGTTATTTGCTTGGGTTATGATTTGGTTTGAAGAGGGTGGCCCGTGATCTGTTTACATAAATTGCAGGAAGTAAGTTAAGGTTTGGGGTTTGGAAGAAGTTATATCTGTGATGTTTGGCCAAGAAGTTTTCCCTCCCCCACATTTACCACCTGTTTTATTGACACTAGTCCTCAACTGTGGAGGGTAAAGAAGCAGTTAGTTCATACTTACACTTCCTACTCTTAAACAGTCTTAAGAAGCTAAAACTGATTCTTGGTTGTCATGCTTTTTTTCATCTTCTGTTATTAGGAGAAAGGGTATATAGCCTAAGTAGTTGATTTATAGACAGTAGTAGAGTGGTTTCTTGTAGAATTTTTTCAGGATCTATATAGGTGTAGAAAACTTTTTTATGAACCATAAGTGTATCTTTATTAAACATGTTTAATTAATAAACAATATGGTTTGGAAATAGTGGAGTCTACCAGAAAAAAACTTTCCTGCTGGTTCAAGGGGTTATAGATTTGAAAACAGTTGCTATAGTAGAGTTGCTTACTGATGAAGTCATTACTTTTACTCTCCTCTCCCTGTTCAGTTTGAGGAATGAGAGTGGCTCCTCTGACACTAGTGAAGGAAGAAGCGGGAACTTAACAGAACAAGAACATTTGTGTGTGATGGTTCTAAACTTGCTCCTAAACAGCTTTATTGAGATGTAATTCATATACAGTGCCATACAATTTACCTACCTGGGTGTAAAATTCATTGCTTTTTAGTATATTCATAGGGTTGTATATTCATCACTGTACTTTAATTTTAGAACATTTTCCTCTCCCTTTGAAAGAAACCCCATACCTAATACCTCTCCCCTCTACCCAAACTCTAAGAAACTACTAATCTAATTTAAACTACTAAGCTACAGTCTAACTACTAATATAAATTTTCCTATTTTGGACATTGGATATAAATGGAATCATATAATATGTACTCTGGTGACTGACTGGCTTCTTTCACTTAGTGTATTTTCAAGGGTCATACATGTTGTAGCATATATCATTCCTTTTTATTGCCAAATAGTATTCTATTATATAGGTGTAACATCCTTTCATCAGTTAATTGGCATTTGGATTATTTCCACTTTTTTGCTATTAGTGATTTAATGCTGCTATGAACATTTGTGTACAGATTTTTCTGTGGATGTATGTTTTCATTTCTGGGATATATATCCTACCAGTGGAAGGGCTGTGTCATATGGTAACTGTTTTGACTTTTTGACAAACTGCCAAAGTGTTTTCTAAAGTGGCAGCACTATTTTACATTTTTCGACAGCAATGTATGAGTTTGTTTCTCCACATCTTTGCAACACTTGTTATTGTCTGTCCTTTTGATTACAGCCATCTTAAGATGGTGTGAAGTGATAGCTAATTGTAGTTTTGATTTGCATTTTTCTAATAACTAATGATGTTGAACATCTTTTCATGTGTTTATAGGACATTTGTATATCTTCTTTGGAGAAGTGTCTCTTCAAACCTTTGCTCGTATTTTTTCCCAGTCAAATGCTCTACCCCTGAACTATATCTCAGAATCTTTGCCCATGTTTTTAATGGGGCTGTCGTTTTATTATTGAGTTGTAAGTTATTTCTATATTCTGGACACTTGCTCTTTTAACTGTAGATTGGTCCTAAATTACTTGCTTGGAGGCAGAGAGAAGTGATGTATACAAAGACTATATTGAAAAGATCTGGTGAGTTTTCAGTCATATCTTAATTGTTCTTATATTAAGTTTACTCTCTCCTTCCAACTCTTGAGGAACCTGAACCTGGTTTATTCATTAATTGAACAAATATGACTGCTGACTACATCTACCAGATTTTGGGGTATATAACAAAGTGAAACAGATATAAGTTTCTGTTCTCATAGAACTTACATTCTAGTAGGAGAAAAACAGTTAACAAAAGTCATATCAGATGGTGACAAGAGATAAGATAAAACAAGGGACATAATGTGATGAGCATTCTAGCATATTTGTCATCTTTCCTGATTTCTTAATCTTGTCTTCTGCTCTGCTTGACCTATTTCACTGTCCATTTATTTTCATTGTATACTTTTTTAAGATAACCTTTTATTTCCCTCTCACTCCTAATCTTTAACCCCGCTGCGGTCTAACTTTTGATTTTGCTAGTCCACAAAACCCACCCTTTATAGTATTAATGATCTTTGAAAAGCCTATATTCTCTTCTCAGTTTACAACCATCTTGATCTACATGTAAAGCTATTGCCTTTTCCCCCTATTAACTCATGTGCTGCTATCTCTAGTACAATTTTCTCATTTTTTTTTTAAACTATTTCCTTCTCTCTCAATTATCTGTTAGAGTTCTCTAAAGAAGTTTGGCCTTTCTTTTGCCTTTAATACTCCTGTGGTGAATTGATCATCTCACATGATTTTAATTGCTTTCTGAGAGCATATGACTGAGATCTCAATTCTTAGCTCACGCTGCACTGCTGTCTTCCAGGTTAGCTAGTGGAGCTGAGATGAACAGCTGATTGCTACTCATTTAGCAAGATTCTTTTCCTCTTAGTCGTTTCTCTGGCAGATTTCTCCTGTTCAGGCTGATTAACACATAGGTTATTTACATTACTGCTTTAATGATCACCTGTGACTCATGGTGTAACAATTCACAGTGTTCAGTCAACCTGAATCAAAGGGGTTATTCCTTCATGGATGCTAGTGAATTTTCTACTTTTAAGTCTTCTAAAAGATCGGCTGAGTTCAGAAGTAAAAAAAAAAAAAAAAAGAAACAATTGTCTCTTGACTTGTAGTGCTATAGCACTGATTTTCAACAAACTTTTAATTCTTTTGTCTGGTATTATCCTTGTGTTTTCATTCAAGCTACTGTCACAGTCACTGAGGCATGAATTTTTCCTTTTGTATAGAGGAGGAAATTATGCCTTAGAGAAGTTAACAATATACCACGGTCACAATTGAGATTCCAATCTAGATCCTGAGTCAAAGTCATAAATGCTCTAAGTTCTTTATAAACTATAAAGCATTATATCTCTGTGTGGGTGGGAGGGAAGAGAGAAGGGCTTATTAGAATTACTTGGGAGCTTTTTCAAAATACTCAGTCCCATTTCACCTCCTGCTCTCAAATAATGTATTATATAACTGTTAGTTTGTTAAACATTTTCCTAAATGTGAATAGTTTGTCATTCAGTTTAATATACACTTGAAGACTGCTCATATTAAAAGGAATTCCATATTCTTCTGTTGGTGACAGGCTATAATACATTAGCTTCTATTGAAACATACCCATCAGTAAATGACTGGTTTTACTACCCATATTCTGGTTGTGTCATTCAACACAAACTTACTTTCTTGCATGTTGGTTTTCAGAGGATTTGGAGAAAATGCTATGAGGTGCTGTTGGCACCAACTTAAACTGTATAAATTATGGATGTAATTGAATAAGTTGATATAATTGTTCAACAGTAGTTGCTCCAGAGATTTGAGTTTGTAATTTGGAGGACACTTTGAGATTTTCCTGGTTTACTGTGAACTTTAGCTGTCTTTTGTGAGATTTCCATATTGCTGGTTATTTCCTGAGTAGAGAGAAGAAGATCAACATATGTTTGATTTATCAGTTAACCAGCCTGAGGTTCAGGACACCATTTAGGAGCAGTAATCTAGATTAAAATGAAGAAAACAGAAACTAAGGCATTGAAGCCAGAGCAGATTAGAAAGATATCTAGGAACTAGAGTTGGTAGTAAATGGTAGTTAATTGGGGACCCTAAAGGTGTTGTTATTTAGGGGACTCAGTATATAATATCCTTTTCCTTTACCTGAATTCTGAACTGACGGAGGAATAAAACAAGAACTAACAGGTGAAAAATGAAATATTACCATTTGTAAAATTATTTTTTTATTGATAAAAATTCACATACCATGAAGTTCACCATTTTAAAGTGTACAATTCGGTGGTTTTATACTAAAGATTTTTATTCACAAGGTTATGCGACTGTCACCACTATTCCATAACATTTTTATCGTATCAGAAAGAAACCTGTTAGCATTCACTCCTCACCCCCATCACCCATCTCCCATCTCCTGGCAACCACTAATCTACTTTCCATTTCTAAGATTTGTCTAGTCTGTACATTTTGTATAAATGGAGTCATGCCATATTTTGACTTTTGTGTATGACTTCTTTCATGCAGCATGAGGCTCTCAATGTTGTAGCACGTAATAGTACTTCATTCCTTTTTATGACTGAATAATATTTCATTGTAAGTTATGTAGATACTGTGTAGATATGCCACAATTTTTTTATCCGCTTACCAGTTGATGGTTATTTGGTTTACTTCCACGTTTTTGGCTATTAATGAATAATAGTATTATGGACATTATGTGCAAGTTTTTGTGTGAACATATGTGTAAATTCTCCTGGGTATACACACACACATACACACACGTGTGTATGTGTGTGTGTGTGTGTATCCCTGCCTAGGAGTAGAATTGCTGGGTCATATGGTAACTTTTGGAGGAATACCTTTTTTCTGATGAGGTGATATTGTAGAATGTGGCTTAGGTGTAAGAACCAAATGGGCTGGCTAACTTTCCACATTCTCTTGTTCCCACCCAGCAGAACTTAATTTAGACCATAGGACAGCCCACCTGATGACTAGATTGTTAGAGTCAGCAGAGCAGACACCCCCAGATTACTTTTAGAGTCTGGATGTAGAGTTTTGGAGTTAGCTGTACCCACTAACCACGTTTCTTACTTACCTCTTTGGTGAAGTGTGGGCTAAGAGCCCAGGAGTGTTCAGAGAAGTCTTTACGCTTAGAATTCAAGAGTTGGAAAGAAGTGTGCTGCTCTAACAAAGGTAATAATGTAAGGGATTAGGCTAGAAACCTGAAAGCCGTTCTTAGATAAAGTGGCACAGTAAGATGATGAAATAAATCAGTTTTGGACATGATAAGTTTGAGTTTTCCAGGAGGGAGTGTTGGATAATAATGTTTGGAGATCAGGAAATTGATCCCTGCTAGAGCTATAAATTTAAGGTCCATCTGCATACAGGAGTAGGTAAATCACCTGTAAAGTAAAACGGTAGAGAAAAGTGTCTAGTAATTTCCGTATCTAAAATCTTTTAAGGTTTTGATTCTGCCAGCTGATGTTCCAGCTGTATCTCACTCTGCGTGGCTTGCTTCCTTCTGAATTTTGTGATTTTTGATTGTGAATTTATTAGTTTTGGAACCTTATCTGTGGGAATTCTTCCAGGCTGAGAGCAAAGGCAGATCCTCAGAGAAGATCTGCCTTTGCTTCCGTTAAGGTTGGGTGGGGGGCACTACCTTTTGAGAATTACCGTAAACAAAATTCTAAGTGTGAAGCCTTTAAAACCATAATATAGGTGAGGGTTAGCTTATGGTTGTGAATATCAGAAGAGATACTATTATAAGCTATCATACCCCCAACCCCTCAACAGCACTCAGTGCCAAGATTAAGAAACAGTTTTCCTTCCAGTTCTCTTCGGTAACACCTAGACTTTGCTGCTAGTACTTTGGGCCCTAGTAGGCTTTGGAATTGCAAGTTGAAATTTATAGGGTTTGGCAAAAAGCGCTGAAGGTGAATGAAAGCTGGTTTAAGTATTCTGCATACTTTTCTAATTTTCCTTTCACTTAGTTTTTGGCCTTGATTATACCTTATTTTCTTTCAGGTTATTGATTAATTTATAAAGATTTAAAGATATTTTATCCAGCATTTGTTATTCTCAGTGATCATGTGGATATTTATTCTGTCATTCTGGCAGAAAAAGAAGTGTGTGTCTCTTTTCAGTGCATGCAGGGACAGTTAGATACAGGAAAGTCAGCCTCTATATCAAAGATTATAAACTTGGGACAAAATCCAGTGTTTTGTTTGGCCCACATAGTATTTTGAAAATAAAAATCAGATTTAAAATAAAAATTCGAATATCTTGTTTTTTTTTTCTTTTTGGAAAAATGAGAATATCTTACAACACTGGACTTGTAGTCATGCTTAGCAGCAAGTGGCTAGAACTGAGAATAGCAGCCGATTTCTTCAGAGTGAACTTGTTTTCTTCAAATGCTTACCATCTCCACCAATTGTGCAACATACACATGTGTATGCACATACCATTCCAACTTCTCTCATTCATGTTATGTGTAGACATTTGTGGATTATCCTTGTGCCAGATAGTAGTGCTAAATGACAGTTTCACATTTATTCACTGATTTAATTCTAAGAAGAAACCTGCAATTTATTCCTGATATATAGTATTATCCTCAAGTTACAGATGAAGAAACTGAGTTGAGTGAGGGTATATAAATTCTTCAAGGTCTCATGGTGTCACAGCTGCAGTTTGAACCTAGAACTGTCTTATTCAAAGCTCCTACTGTTTCAGTGCTAGTCTTAACTTTTTGTTTTTTGAAGCAATGGAGCTGTTTCAAATGAAGTCTTAGTGAAGTCCAGTATGTGAAACCAATAAAGGTAGCACAGCTTTGATGACAAGTAGATGGGGTGGGGGACAATTATGTGGGAATTGGAATATGAGTGCTTAGCTCTTTAGTAGTCTTTAGGCAACTCTCTGGAATCCCTAAGATTCTACTAAACATTTAGGATACACTATCTCTATAACATTAGCATGTGAGTTTTCAGCTCCTTGGAACGTTATAGTTACAATATGCATGTTTCTCTTAGGCTTGATGGTATGTCTGTCTTCCTCAGTGTAATCCCTCTTACTACATTTTTGATTCACATGGGTACGTGTTCAGAAAATGGTGAATATTTTAGCCTTCTATTTCTGTTTTCAGAGTGTTTTAATTAGAACTGTACCATGATTTATAGTTTCATTTACTTTGGAACATCTGATAACTAACTCTTCTCTACTTTTCAGATTCTCTTTGTGGCCAGATGGGTTTGTATGGACAGGCTTGTCCATCTGTAACTTCATTAAGGTGTGCTCTTTTTTTTTTTTTTTTATTGGAACATGTAACATTTAAAAAGTTATGCCAGTTAAGTCACATTAGAATGAATTTCAGGATGAGGTTCTGAATAAAATACTATAGTTTGTTTTGTCAAATAATGCTATTTGATGTGAGGTGGGAGATATTTTTGCTTACAGAGGTATTTATGGTAATGGGATTTGGATCTTAATCTCCACTTAGTTTACATATGTTCTTTTACATGAAATAACATTATTTTACACTTCTTTGTCATTCCTTTTTTAAAGAAACTAATCTGCTCTCTGCTTGTTTAATTAGAAAATACGTAGTAAATTTTTATTGCTTTGGTAGCAGATTATTAAATAAGACTAGATACTAATTTTGACCTCTTTCTAAAGGATGATGTAAACATCATACCTAGGTTATTCTCATTTACAATAAATAAGTAAAATGTAAAAAGTAGAAACTAAGTTGTATACAACTCAGTGATTTTAGATTTTTTTGAGGTTGCTAAATCCTTTACAGATTAAATCTTATGTGAAATCTAATGAATAAAACAGATGAATGTGGGATTTTTCTGCTTGCTTAGGCTTTCATTTTCTACCCTCACACTTGCCTCTGAGGGATTGCCAGAGTACCCAGAGCACAGTTTGGTAAAATAACCTAAATCTTATCTGTTAATTGAAATCTTTCGGACTAGTATATGAAGTGTTGATGGCAGCATCTGCTAGTTACATTTGGTGTTGCAGCTAGCTGTATCATTTATTCATGCAGCATGTTGAGCACCTAATATATTGTCAAGCACTATTCTAAATGCTGGGGCTATAGCAGTGAACATAGATAAAAATCTGTGATCATGAAGCTTATATTCTGGTGAAGGAACAATTAATGCACAAGATCAGAAAGTATCTGTTAGTGACGGTGATAAGGGCTAAGGTGAAAAATAAAATAGAAAAGGGGAATAGAAAATACGGGTGTGTGTGTGTGTGTGTGCGCGTGTGCGTATGCGTATGTGTGTATGTGTGTATGTGTATGTATTTTTAGATAGGATAGTTATGGGAAGCTTTATTGAAAAGGTGTTATTTGAATGCAGACCTGAAAGAGTGATGGAACAAGCCATTTATTGGGTATATGGATGATGTGTATTCCAGGCAGAGGGAATTGAGGAAGTGCTAAGGCAGGAGATTTGCCTAGTATGTAGGAGTAACAGTGAAGAGGCCAGTGTGGCTGGAACAGAATAAGTGATGAAGAGAGTTGGAATTGCCTGGCTTTGGAGGGCGGAAGGAGAGGAAGGTACAAAATTGTAAGAGCCACGAATGTGAAACCAAGGAGTCCTTAGGCTTGAAAGAAATTCTGGTTGTCTAGAATGCCACAAAAGAAAAATGAAGTTGCCTTTTCAGTGTTTACGTACTTTAATTTTCAGCAGGCCAAAGCTGGCTATTCTTTTTCCTCAGTAAAATGCTTTGCCCCATGCCATATGATACTTCTTTCCCTGAGAGTGCATCTTCTATCTTAAAATGGAAATAGATGGAGATTGATTGATTTTCTCCTTTGCTAAAGTCTGTGTGTCCCCTCTCCCCCGTCCCCAAACAAGGGACACCTGTGTATCTCTGAAAAGAGCTTTTTAAAAAGAGTATCATCTTTTCTTTAATCCCCAAAGCTGTTGTATAAAGATATTTTAGTGTGGAATATGCTGAAACAAATCATATATTAAAGTCACTGAGATTTTAAATCCCTTTATTTGAATATTTGTGTTTAGGTTAAGCTTATATATGACATTGGATTAGGACTAATATATACCTTTTTTGCTAGATATAGAATTTGAAGGGACGATGAAAGAGAAGAAATACCATGAACTATTTTGTAATTTGTTCACTGTGTGTTATAATTCTTTTCACTATATTCTAGAATTAATTTCTTTGTGTGGATGCAGCTATACATTTAGTCTTTAATAAACTGAGAAGCTCTATAGCATTTGAGTTGGGATATTTAGTATTTTTCATTTTTGTAATATTCTGTATGGTCCATCTGTGAAGCAGAGAAGACCATTGTTTGTCATTGATTTTTCTAACTGGATGCCAGCATTGGTTTGATTATAAGAGAAGAAAAGATTACGTGGTGTTTTTTTTTTCTTTTTTTGGTGATGGTGGGAAATTCGATTACTTAAAACCACAATAAATTTTAGTCTGCTTTCCCATAGTCTTCCTCAAACCAGAAGTATCCTCCCCAACTACACTATCCAAATAGGAATAGAGCCATAACTCTTAAAGTACTTACACCCACTGGCAAACACTGCTTGTTTGCCATACCTTTCTCATATCTAGAAAGTGGCCAACTTCAAGACAAGAAGCATCTCAGTTGGTGGAGAAGAACTGGACTCGTGGCTGAGAATGAGAAAAGGGATAGTCAGGTAGGGGTTTGTAGGCATAGTTAAGAATGGGAATTGACAATTTATAAGTAAAGTTAGAGGGTGGAATGAATACATGTGACATCTAAAAATTTTGTTGGGTAGGAAAGGGTATTTAGTAAATGGATTAAAACTTCCTCTCCCCCCTTTAAATATTTAAGGTAAACAAGTATTTTTGATAGACGATATTGGATCCTAGTTTAATTTGAATGTGTTAGGATTATTTTTAAAATTATACTTATTCTATTTTTATGAATAAAACGTAATACATATTTCTCGTAGATAATTTGGAAAGACAGAGATAGCTGTTGTTCATATCTTCATATTATGTAATTTTATACCAATAGGTACTGTCTGTGAATTAGAAAAAGCCCAGTAAATTTCCTTTAAAAGAAGGTTGCAAAAGATTTTGTACCAATAACTAAGTATACTGTTTAATTTTAACCAAGTTGCTCTGCCAAGAGGGGGCACTAAAGATGGACTGCAAGCCTGGAAAAGGAAAAAGATACTTGTTCCTTCCTGTCTATTCTTTGTGTTTCTTAAGAGTATTACTCCATCAAAGGCTTCTCATCCCTACAGGAGAGCTTTATAGGGACCAGCTGTCAAAGCAGAATTGTGATGTGCAGAGTCCCAGTTCCAGGATGATTAAAGATTGGGAAGAAAGGATAAGGGTTTGGAGCTGAGGGGCAATAACTTAATAACTTGTTCCAGCAAACCTAAGAAATATGGTATAAAAAGATATTTTCTCAGGTCTGTTTTGCATGTTGCTAAAAAAACCGGAACCCTAATTTTGTGACTCATGTGAAATTATATTAAAAATTTACATAGGATTCACAAGTATGCCTTGCAATCTGAATCCACTACATTTATATCCTGAGTTTGAATAGTACGAGTCTGGTTAGTGAATACTGGGTCATCTACATCTCTATTCAGTTCCTCAGCTTTTGATAGCAAGAGTGAGAGTCTAGATAATGATGGATACAGTTTCTGTCAAGCAATAGAATCTTAAAAATTTAGCAGTATCCATTTGATTCGAGTTTGCATAAGATGGATTTGAATCCTAGGTATACCTGTGTTTTATATCCAAGTATAGATTCAGTAAGAGCAAAAAAGCTTACTGAAAAAGCAAAAGCTTTCCTAGAACATTTGCTTTATTTAGACACGTTAGCACATATATTTACATAACCCACTTCTTTCACATATTGTAGCAATAGACTATTTTTATAATTTGGTTTGATCAAAGCAAAATAAAATTTGATGTTTCTTTGGACTTGTTAAAATGGGGCCTTTCCTGCATTTCTAAATTGGCTAACATCAATTAGAAGATTTATTTTATGGTTCATCCATGTCCTCAGCCCGGGATACTGTGTTATCCATAGCACTTTAGTTTCTGGTAACTTTCACTACTTTCTATATTGAGATCTCTTCCTCTTGTTTTCTTTTCTGTTTTTTACCCCTTTTTCAAACTCATTTTTTCCTTTTTGTTATGCTTCTTTCTTAAAGATGCTTTTTATTACTGATCCAATATCTGTTTGGGATATGCTAGGGAACACAGGGATATTTTAACCAGAGAAGCGCGTGTGTTTTGTCCCAGATAAATTTCCTGTCCATCTGTTTCCTCATTTTCCTCCTGTTGATATTGATGACCCTGCTATTTAAAATGACCAGGGGTGGGTAGATTTTATTTTAAGGCTTCTTGCTGCCTTGTTTCTAATAGCAGGCTCAGTATTGATAAGGCAGCTCTAATATATAGCCTTAGAATCAGATAGATACAGGGTCATATCTCTGCCATATATTACCCATGTGATCTTGGACAAGTTACTTCAGTTTTCCAAATGTTGTTGTAATAGGAATGTTGATGCTTACCTTACTGATCTGATAGGATTGATGTGATTAAATATATACATAAGGCATCTAGCATATTTTTTCCTCTTCTCCATTTTCCAATAATAGAAAGCAAAGAAACCATCATTTTTAGAATAAAAGAGGACAGATTTGTTTCCTTTGCTGTCAGCTCGAAAACATGGGGTAGAAGAGGATTTTTTTTCTCCTTCTGTTTTCCTTTTACCCTAAATACTTAGATTCTACAGTATCCACCAGTAGTGTCCATGTTTGCAAATGGCCTACAGACTAAGAATATTGCTGACATTTAATATTATATTTTTATTTTTATTTTTTTATTATTATTTTTATTATTTTTTAGGCGAAGCACCCTTGGTTGACCTCACAGATTGCAAGGACCTTGTCAGTTTACAATCCCTTATTTTTTATTTTTACGCATACAGCACCTGGTCTTCCTAGGTGGTCTCCCATCCAAGTACTAACCAGACCTGACCCTGCTTAGCTTCCGAGATCAGATGGGATCGGGCTCGTTCAGGGTGGCATGGCTGTAGACTCTATTTTTATTTTTATAACTAATATAATTTTATGCTTTTAGGTCTGCCCCACAGTGGCAGAAATAGCTTTTGCATTATCCTGTTGTCATCTTTATCAAACTTTTTTTGGAACTGATAAAAATCTATTAATTTTCATGTTTGTTTATGGCGTGTTCCAATTAAATGAAGAATAATGAGAAACCCTTTTAATTTTGACCATTACAGAAACTTTTTCTAAAATGTATTTTGAACTTTCCTGGCTTAGCTTCTAAAGTTTTACTGTCTGAAGTGGTAGCCCCTAGTCTCATGTAGCTATTTAAATTAATTTAAAATAGGTAAAATTTTCACTCAGTTTCTGAATCACACTAGCAACATTTTAAGTGCTCAGTAGCCACACATGGCTAGCGACTATCATATTGGATAGCACACAAATATTTCCATTATTGCAGAAAGTTCTGTTGGACAGTTCTGGTCTAGATCATCATAAATATAATTTAAATCTAAGATGATTTAATGCCTTTGGGCTTCCATTTCTGAACATCAAGTATTGAAGAGTACCATTGACTATTCTTTGACTTAAGGACATTATAAAAGTTCTTTTGTGATTAAGTATTGACTTTGATAGCTAGCATTTATGGTGTTCTTTCTACTAGACAGGGCATTATTTAACCATTTTAAAGTATATTAATTAAATTCCCCCAACAACTCTATGAGGTCAGTACAATTATCTTCATTTCACAAATTAGGAAACTGAGGTAAAGTTAAGCAGCTCAAGGGCATGCAGCATATTAAAGAACAGAGCTGGGATTTTTATATAGGTCTTGTTCCAGTACCCATGCTCTTGATCACTAAATTCTGCCTCTTAGTTGTCAGCATTCATCATAATTTGAGGCTTTTTCTTAAATGAAGGGTGCCAAAAAATATTTCACTTAATTGAGGATACTATAAAAAAAATAAGTGCAAAAGGAAAGAATCAAGAGACTGGAAAAAATGATAGAAAACTGGTAATTTAATTTTGAAATACATTCTCTAAAATTGAAAAAAATTCTAGTTATGAAAGACAGCAGTTTCTTTAGGGGGGTGGTGGTGGTGAAATTTGAGTTGTCATGAATTCATATACATGGGGAAAAATAATATCAGAGATAATAGAAGGTAAAAAGCATTGGTGAATATACTGACAAAGTAAGAAAGGAGTTAAATATAAAATCCATGTCTACCAACAGGGCACATAATATAAAATAATAATACTGAAAAATAAAAAAATATTTTATTTATTAAGTTTCTTTTCATCAAGCTTTGCTTGGTTGCAAGAAAAGGAAACCAGCATTAGATATATCAAATGAAAAAGAAAAACAAAAAATTTATTTGGAGAATATCAGGGTATTTCACAGAACACAAGGATGGGTGGACCTCTGAGGGAACAGAATTTAGGTTCTTAGGAACCTAGACAATATACTCTCTTCTCTGTTGCTTTTCTCCAAATGTAATTTACTTCTCTGTTTCTGCACACCAGCTTTCTTTGCCTTTCTGGCACTTGGCCATCTGATGCCTTCCAAGTTCATAGCTTCTTCATTCAGGAGATCTGCCCAGACAGATTCAGTCCTAATTCTAAATTCCTGAGGTAGAAAATCATGTGAACAATTTGGGTGAGGTATCATCCCTGGTTCAAGTCCTTTAATTTGTTATCGTAGTACTGGTACAGACATGGTATAGATACAACTTTTAGGACCTTGGGATGGAGATGGGATGGAGACAGTTCTGAGAAAGGGCATAGTGAACTAACCAAAACACTACAAAAATCTCTGATACAAAGCAGACGTGTATCCAGTGTTGAGTGAGAAGAGTTAGGATTTCAAGAGAGATTTTCAGGGTTCAGACCTTTATAATCATGTGAATGGGAGACTTGATTCCCACTTCTAAAGAAAAAGGGAGTAGCCTTAGAATTTCAGGTTTGAAATTGCATTTCTGTTTCAATTTTATCAGTTTGAGAGGTACATGTTGAATAATTATGTGCTTACTAGTATTCATGATTCTCATAAAAACAACAAAAGAAAAGGAAAACAAAAAAGTTATTCTGCCCCATACTAGTGCTTACTTGAGAATCTCAAGGATAGATGCTATGCACAGGTCTCCGTTGAACTCCTATGGTACTGATTGGATATTTTAAGCATAGGAATACACTTTCTCATAGTTATGTTGACATAGTTATATCTCCACCCCACTACATATATATGGAGCTTGCAGAGTGATATATTAGCTATGTAAAAATATACAGTTCATGGAGATTATGGAAAGATGAGACTTTGAGTAAATAGAGGCTGAGAAGAAGATAGTCCTTCTTAATACATTACAGGTAGGTCTATGGATAGTTCAAGAATTAGAAAACCGAGAAGCCCAGGTAATGTAATGAGAGGAGCACTGGACTGGAAGCCATATAAAATGGGAATAATCATTCATACTTTACTCTACAGCACACACGTAATTATTTGTTATTAATATTAAGAAGAGTCCTATGTAGTGTAAACTAAATTCATGAAGGAAGATTGCTACTACTTTTCAGATTGAATTTAGACATTCTAATGGGTATGGAGTGATATCTCATTGTGATTTTAATTCGCATTTCCCTAATGACTACTAATGTTGAACTAATGTGCTTATTGGCTACTTGTATATCTGTTCATAACTTTTGCACATTTTAAAACTGGGTACTTTGTCTTATTATTGCATTTAAGAGCTCTTTAAATATTATGGATGCAAATTTATTGTTAAAGCAAAAAATGTTTCCATTTTTGATCCAACTTACCAATTTTTTCTTTTAGGGTTTTAGCTGAGAAATCCTTACCTACTCCAAATCACAAATATTTTTAGTTTCTTTTTTTAAACAAAATATATAGGTATAATGGACATAGTACAGTTTGATAAGTTTGACATATATACACACATAAAATCATTACCACAACATAAATATCACTCCCCAAAGCTTCCTAGTATCCCTGTGTGATTCTTCCCTCTCGTTCCTCTCTCTGCAAGATATCAACAGGTCTGCTTTTCTGTCACTGTTTGTTTGAATGTTCTACTGTTCTATGGAAATGGAGTTATACAGTATGTATTCTTTTCTTTTTCTTTTTCTTTTTTTTTGGTATGGTTTCTTCAACATAATTATTCTGAGATTCATCTTCATTGCTGTATGCATCAGTAGTTCAGTCCTTTTTGTTCCTTTGGATTTATACACAACAATTTGTGTATTTATTCATTTACCCATTGGTGGATATTTGGATTGTTTCCAGTGTGGGCTATTACAAGTAAAAATGCTATAAACATTTGTGTATATGTCTTTGTGTGGACATATGGTTTATTTGGGGCAAATACCTAAAAGTGTTATGACTAGATCATATGATAGGTGTATGCTTTAACTTTTTCAGAAACTGTCAAATTATTTTCGAATGTGGTGGTACCATTTTAGATTCCCACGAGCAGCATGTGAGAGTTCCAGTTGCTCCATATCTTTATCAGTACTTGATATGGTCAGTCTTTTAATTTTAGCCATTCAGGTAGGTGTATAGTGACATTTTAATTTGTAGTTCCTTAATGACAAATAATGTTGAGCATCTTTTCACGTGCTGCTTTGCCATCTCATATCTTCTTTGTTGAAGGATCTGTTCAAATCTTTTGCCTATTTTTTAAAAATTGGGTTTACTTTATTATTACTGTTGAGTTTTGAGAGATCTTTATATATTTTGGATACAGTCTTTAAGATCTTTGCTTTGCAAACATTTTCTTCTAGTCTGGCTTTTCATTCTCAACACTGTCTTTTGAAGAACAGAAGTTTTTTAATTTTGATAAAATCTAACTTAACAGTTTTATGAATTGTGATTTTTCATGTCATATCTGAGAAATATTTGCCTAATCAAATGTAACAGATTTTCTCTTATGATTTCTCTTAGAAGTTTTATGGTTCAAGCTTTTACATTTAGTTCTGAGATTCATTTTTCAAGTTTTGTGTATTATGTGAGGTTAAGGGCCATAGTTAACTTTTTTCCCCATACAGGTAACCAGTTATATCAGCATCATTTTTGAAGTCTTTCATCTCCCCATTAACTTGTCTTGACACCTTCATTGAAAATCAGTTGACCAAGTATATGTGGGTCTATTTTTGGATTTCGTTCTGTTGGTTTATATGTCTATTCTTTCACCCAAACTACTTGTCTTTATTATAGTAGCTTTAAAGTAGTAAGTCTTGAAATCTGGTAGTCTTAAGTACTCCATGCTTTTCAGGTTGAGAAAAGAACCTGATAATCCTATATCTGCTTAGAGGTGGGTTGAAAGTTGGTGTAAAGAAAAAAAATCATATTTATAAATTATATGTAAATAAATTTGTAAGTAAAAATAAAATTTTAGAAGATGGCAGATAAGTATGGCTCCCTTGAACACATGAGAGGAAATGTGTAATTTCATCTAGAAAAGATTGTGACAACTTATGGAAGAAATTACTATGCTTGATGAGAAGGAAGAGATAGTTAAAGTCTGTGTTAAAGACAGGAAAGTCGAAAAGCTTTGAAGTGTTAACAGGAAACAAAAAACATAGGAGCCAGTAGTAGAATAAGGAAGATAAGACTCTGGGCACAGTGACTCCCCTAGAGTCTAAAAACTTTAAGCTGTAACATTTTTAAAGATTATTAGTAAACATTTCTCCCTACTGGGATTTCTGTAGAAGGTAATTTTCAGGCCTTTTTACACCATGGAATGATAATCAGTATTGATGTATAGTGTAAATTGATAATGATTGATGTGTTCTTAGAACAGAGGTGTGCTTATTTAGATTTTAACTAATATATATGGTCAGTTGATTCATGGTGAAATTCATAGTTTATTAGGATTTTAGCTGAACTCCCACTTTTTCTGAACTGCCTCAGTGAATATACCTTTGACTGGTATAGTTCTGTAATTTTTCTCTCCTTCAGTGACTTAAATTTTATAATTGAATTATCCCTACCCAGATCACTCCCTCTCTACCTACCCCTTTTAATTTTTGGTTCATGTCTTATAAAAACTAAAGTCTATTGTGTAATACAATTAATTCATTTTAATATTTCTTTTAATCTAGCCGTATTTGAAATTGTAACAAGGAATCTAAAAGTAGCTATAAGAATGCATCTGTGATACACTGAAAATAAATGCAACTCAAGTTTATCTGGCTATCAATCTATCATCTATCTAATAGATACTCTATATTGTTGCTTATCTGTGAAGACTCACAGGTAATTTAGAGATTGATCTTTGGCCTTTTCAGTTTCTGTGCGTCTTTTGAAAAGCCTGCTGTTGTCTGTCGTGGACAGGGAAAATTAAATGATGCCAAATATTTTTTAAAAATCATAATGTAGAACTGAATTCAACTATATTTGTTGTGTGCTGTATACTACGGAGACTTTGTTGACAAGAAAACAAGCAAGCATGTCTTTTTTTAAAAAGGGTTTCCAGTAGTTGTCATTTGTTGACTATCTACAGTGTGCCAAGCATTAACTGTGTACTAGAGTGTGCCACATACATTTCGTCATTTACTCCTCAGAGTAATTCTCTGAGGCTTAGAGGTTTGTTTGACTTGTTCAGGGATGCAGTTAATAAGTGGAAGAGTTAAGAATTCAAGGTCATTTGAGTGATTTCAAAGACCTTACTCTTTCCATTACATTATACTGTATTAGAAACAGTGATCTTCATTCTGTAGTGATCACTTATAACACAGTTCTTGAATTTTGTGGTCTCTCACAATTTATTTAGTACTCAAAGAGCTTTTATTTATGTGAATTATATCTATCAAATTTTTTTCTATTAGAAATTAGAACTAAAATATTAGAAATTAATTTACATAGAAATGACAGTAAACTCACATGCTAACATAGGTAACATGTTTTATGAAAAATAACTTATTTTCAAAAACAACAAAAATTAGAGGATTGGTATTGTTTATTTTTTGCAAATTTAAAAATATCTGGCTTAATAAAGAACTGGATTCTCAGTTTGGCCTTTTTCTGTTGTGATAGCACCCATCATATAGCATCTGAAAAGCTCCACTTACAAGTAGATGAGAATGAAAAAGGCAGAAAATGTCTTATTATTAAAATTGTTCTGACTCTTCAGATCCCCTGAAAAGGTCTCTGGACCACACTTTGAGGACCACTGAACCATAGACATCACATGTAGCAGGTTAAGCTAGGTTTTTAAAGCATTTTTCTGTATATCATACTTAACACTGAAAGGTAACATGGGATCATCTTCAGTGATGTTAGTCCTCTGCAAGCACTGATGCCATACTGCTGGTATAGTGCCATGGAGGCAGAATGTGTGGAGATAAAACTGGTGTAGGTAGGATGTCCAGTAAATGTCGTATGGTGAGTTGAAGGAGGATGGTTGCAAACAGAGAGGTCAAGATAAACACTATAGAGACAGAATGTATTGTGTGTGTGTATTTTTTTTAAGCTAAGCATAAGAAGTATTTATAGCAGATTCTGTCTGGGTTTTTAGATAACAGCTGCAAAGATGACTGAGTGTTCTTGTGTTGAAGGAACTGATGTTCATCAGTTTTTCCAGCTACTCAAAGATTCTAGTAGGTAGAGTGAGATTTAAATGCAAAATACAGTTTTTACTTAATGATAGAATGTAGTTCAGTGATTAGTGCCCCCCAAAATTTTTTTCCTCCTTAAATTGTAGAGTAAAATATTTTTAAGATGAGAATTACACATATAACATAAAAATATCTTTTTGACCATATGATCCTTAAGTTTGTACCCCAAATGGAGTTCTAACTATGAGTATGGCTTGTATGAATTTAGGATACAATTTTATGACTCTAAGATGGCATATTTGTGGAGTAATTTGGAGAGAATCTAAAGAAGACCAGTAAACATATAATGATTCTTAAATCAGATCTGATTGGAGAAGTTCTGGACTTTAAATTTAGAGAAGGAACCCAAATAGTGTTAATGTTGTAAAATGCGATGCATCATTACTAAGAGAACTCTGACCATTTCTCATTTTCTAAGAATTTAAAGAAATTTTCTTCTCTCTATATAGCAAGGGAGATATAGATTAACCTATTAAAACTTTTTTTTTAAACCACAGTGAATTACATACCTTAAATCAAATTTGGACAAGTTGTGAACTTTCTTTCCCTTGGCGATTTTAAAGAATATTGTTGGACTCCAAAATAAGTAATACCAGGACTTTAAAAAAATGATCTCATGAGGTTCTCTTTTAATCTCTGATTTTGTGACAAATAGCTCTGAAATTACAAATGTTTTTACAAATGACAGTTGTCTACCTAACTCCCCCCAATTTTTGCTTAAGCTGTATTATGAATATTGAAATCTTGGGGGTGAAAGAAAAGTTGTGAAAGTCGAGTTTTGAAGAATGACCTACTATTTGCATATTGATTTTCCAATCCTAAATTGTGATTCTTCCACCTGTATTTTCACTTCATTGAGGATTTTTTTCAGATTATCTTTTAAAAAGGTCATTGCTCATAGAAGGTTTAAAGGCTCAGTTATTCATACCTTAGTGGAAATTAGTTTGATGCTATCTACTTTCCTCCTCAATGGAACACAAAACAACAGCTTTGAAAAGGTGAGAGTTTTTACTGGAGAAGAAAAGCAAGTAATTAATTTTGGAGTTTATAACACCAACATTGGGGGCCATATTGGAGCCTTAGGGCACTATAAGATGGGAGATCCAAGGTATAGAAGGTAGTAAGTAGTATGCCAGATATAAACTATATCCAAATTTTGTTAGGAACAAGCTGTCCTGCATCAGGAAAATGAAAAAATTATTATTATTATTATTATTATTATTTATTTATTTATTTATTTTTTGCTGTTACACCTTTGTTTCTCTGCTACAAGCTATCCAACTGGGACTTTTATAGTCTTAGAATTATAGACTTAGAATTTCATTTATAGAGTAAATAGGATTTTGCGGACTGCTTCATATGATCTTTTTTCTATGGGAAAAGTATGTTTTCAATTCTCATATGCAAACTACAGACAAAATTTTAATATAATCCTTTTTCAGTCACTTCTTTAGAGTAAATAATTGAATGAGGGGCTCATTTCCATTGAGGTTGCTAAATAATTATTGAGGGATTAGGTTTTGTAAGTCTAAAACCACTGAGTAAGAGTGACAGCCATTTAAAACAAAATTCTAAAGAGTATGAATTTGATAATAGCTAATATTTATTGAGTGCTTATTTTCTATGTTTTAGAACTTCTTTGTGCTCTGTGTGTATTAACTCATTTAATCCTCATAACAATTTTTTTGGAGGGTGGATACTATTTTTATTCTTATCTTAAAATGGGGAAACTGAAGCATAAAGAGGTTAATTTACTTGTTTAAGGTCACGTAACTAAAAGTGGAAGAGCTTGGATTCCAATTTAGGTAGTCTTGCTCTGAATCCTGTATTCTTAATCACTAAGCCATATCTTTGCCAAAGAATGACACTGACTGTGTTATTTTGCTAAAATTGAACTAAGAATATAAACTTTGATTTGGCTGGTATTATATGATAACTAATTTTGAAAAAAGTAACACTTGTTTTTTTTTTAACATCACATGGTTACAAAATGTGAAGTCAATCAGTAATAGATTATTTCATTTCTTTTTAGGTTTCCACCACAATCTGCTCCTTTGGGTAATAAATATTCACATGTCCTCTTCTTATATATAGAACCCACTCGTCTTTTCCCAAGGGATATAACACAGAGTTTCATCCAGTAATTATATCTAGCTGAAAATCCAGGTTCTTTGGATGCAGTCTCTCTCATCAGATCCCAGAGTGGCTGCTTCTTGTTCAGAGACCTACAAACCGAATCTGCACGCTATATACCTAATATATAGTGGTCGAGAAGGAATAGGATAATAGCAATAAAAGCTGTTATTCAGAGAAAGGGATCATCAGAAACACTAAGTAGTTACTAGTCCATATAGATTATAAAATTCTGCTGAGTAGTAGTGACAGATACTCCCTGACAGTGTAATAAGTTCCTCGATTCTACTCTTTGGTAGGATCTCCATTGTCCCTTGTGCCCTCTAAAAGGTCTTACCTTGTCTATTATCTTCCATGCCCACATCTGAGATGGATATTGGTGAAGATGCTCTTTCTGAGAAATGGATTGCTTTCACAATTCACTTCTTGTTATGAGCTTGTTGATGGATATTATTTTGGAAATGTAGGAGGCTTTTGCAATCTAAACTCTTTCTCTCCCCTCCCTCCCATGCAGTTATCTCAAAAAACTTAGTTTCTAGACTTTTTTCTGCTTTGAGTCAAAGGACCTGCCAAGACAGAATTTTTAAATGTGAAGACCCTGCCTGTTGTGGTCTGCTTACCCCAGGGATCTCTAACCTTGTTTTAGAACCCCTTCAACAGGCTGATGAAACCTGTGGACCTTTCTCAAAATAATGTCTCAAAATTCATAAAATAAAATACTTAATGGATTACAAAGGAAACCAAAGAATTGTATTGAAATATGGTTAGCAAAGTAATAACTTTGTAACACAGTAATGGATGTGCCTTTAAATGAACACATTAAATAAAAGATCTAGTGGCAAGTCTAATACACTGTTATAATTTTGAAGTAGGTGAGTTTAAAAATTTGAGATGCCGCAACACTTGTCCTGTGATATGAATATATTTGTGATTTTTATTGATGGCAAAGTCACAGATACTATTCATGCTACTGTGAATTGTTATCTACTTTCATAATTAAAAGAAATGCTAAATTTTAGTGGAAATGAAGAATGTATTTCCTCCATCTAAGTTCATTGACCTCTTTTAGCTGCTGAGGGAATGATGGCTCTGGTGAGACCATTTGAAACAGTCTTGGATGGAAAGACAACACCCTTACAACATTTCTTTTGTGTGGCAAGGCACCAGTCTTCTCTACTGTAAAGCTGCGATTTTGCTGCTACCACTCAATTACTTCAGTTTGCTACTTCAGAAGCAGTGGTGTTTTTTCAGCCATGCAAAGCTTTAAATTATAGGACTCTCAGCTTAAATTGCAGACCATAGGCAGGGAACATCTCACTTGGCAAATGTGAGTTTTCTCCATCTCTGCTTGCAACTCTAATCGAAGTTTATTGCTTTCTTAGGACTTTAGGTGGCAAGAAGGAGCCGACACACGCCAACATTCTAAATTTTTCCTACATTTCTCTCCTTGCTATAGCCGTGGTTGGCATATGGTTTGCTTGACAACTTCTGTAGTTGACAGTTTGACCAAACCCTAAGTCACTCTTTAATAAATGTCACCAGCTTTCCAACCTGTGATATCAGAATTCTTAATATTTGCCTTATCAACTTCTCCTTTAAGAGAATGTCTTATTTTAGGTTCTATTGCTTGTATCACCCCACTTCCATGTTTGAAATTTTGTGTTTCTTAGGAATCGCAGATACCCACTGGTAGAGATCTTTTTATAGTAGTTAAATACATAAAAAGTCTGGAACCAGGTAAGCAGTTCTGGGTTAGGATGACATCTTCACAGTGGCTTCACAAAAAATCAGGGATCAGTATTCCTTCTCTCTGCTTCTGTATCCTTGGTGTGTGGCTTACCTTTTGATCCAAGAGTATTGCTAGAACAATAGTTATTATGTCCACATTCCAGAGAGCAGGAAGGGCAAAAGGTGCAGTGCTGTCCAGAATAAAATTGGAGTCGTATTCTTAAGGAGGAAGGTTAAAACAGTAGGTAGAAGTGCCTGCCATAGACCTTGCTTCTGGTTTCCTTGGGTGCTGAGATGCTGTAACAAAAGTTATGTATTATATAAAATACATATTTTATAAAATAATCCCTGAGATGCATGTGACTAGAATTATTGCTATGATCATTACAAGGATTTCGTGTTCTCAGTTGCTTAATTTTTCACATGCTGCCAAATCTTAAGATAAAATGCCAAGTGTCTAGAATGGAATGGGAGGATTCAGGAATATCTAGATCACAACATTATTACCCTCATTCTTATTCCTTTTATTTTCTTTGATGTCTTCCTCTTGCCTCCATTTAGGGAGTCAACAATATTTCTTAGCCACTTTCCCACTTTTTGAAAACTTTCTTAATAAGCCTCGGCTACTCTTTGGGAGTTAGGGAAGTTGCTAAACAATGTGCTAAAGTAGCTAAAAAGTGTATTTGGGGTCATATCAGTGGCAGTGCTTTATAAAGTGGGATTAGAACAGCCCCCCTACCCCCCCCCCCCGTCCCCGGTGTCATGACTTAGCGTTGAGTGCTTACATCTTGGTACTCTACTTTTTCATTTTATGCAGAAAAAAATTCCTCATGTGACTTCTTTTAAGCAGCAGATACCATCATAGGTTTAAGAACTTCAGATATAAGTTCTCCATGTTTGCTTTCTCCTACAAGTAATGTTATCTTTTGTCTTTGCTTCCATCTTCCTGTTTTTCTTTGCTATTTCAGTAGAACTGTTTCTGTTCTTTGTAGTGTTACTTGTCAGTCTGTGTTGAGTCATACATTTTTCCAGTTCGTAAAGGATTTTGATCCTGTGATTATCCTTACCTCATACTGTAGAGTCCTCTTTTCTTTCACTTCTTCCTTTTAGCTTTTAAATGTGTTTTGGCCCATTTGTTTGGGGAGGAGCACCTACACTTCATTGGATAGTCTCTATTTCAATTATTTAACCACCGTTTATTGACCTATTACCTACTGTGTTACTAGATGTTGGGGAGACAAAAAAGAATAAGAAAGTTTTTTCCAAGGAACTCATGGTCTTATGGGAGTGAGATAATTACAATTATTTATAAGTCCTGTAGTACAGGTATTTATGTTTTACTATGGGAATAGGATTTAGTTCAGTTTAGAAGATGGAGGATAGAATGGATTGACCAGGTTTTCTGGAGGGGAAAATGTTTGGTTTGAGTCTTGAAGAAAAAGTAGAAGCCAGCTAGGCAGAATAAGTGGGAAGGAAGGAAGACTCTTATTCCTTATCTAACTATTATGTCATTTTTCAGGCAATGTGTACCTGGCATGGTAGTAGGTAGCATTTGAAGTACTAGTGTAAGGTCACTGTCCTTAATGGGGAGGGTGGGGGAAGAGGAAGTGAAGGTAGAAAGCTTAGGCATATGATGCAGTTATACATATAAAGCAGCATGGTAAATGCCAAACCGAAGTTATGCTCTAGGAATTTGGAGAAGGATTAATACACTTGATCTTAGCTAAAAGGCCAAGAAGCAATTAGAGAAGGATTAATAAAAGATTAATAAAAGCTAAGGTAGTTGAAAATGAAGAGTTTAAATTTAGCATAATAGAAGAAAGGGAACCATTGAATGTTTTGGGGCATGATGACTTGAAAACAATGTTGACAGATTTCGAGTGTATACATGGACTCTGGAGGTGATTAGCGAGGAGAAGTGATGAGAAATCAGTCTAGGAGGCCAACCAGGAAGCTTTTGGAATGATGCGAGATAATGAGGGCCTGACATTTCCTAATCAGATTTCCATAACCAGACTCCTCAGAGCCTACTATGCTGTTTAAAATTTACTACCATCTGTTGTCTTATACAAGTGGACTTCTGTCATCAGCATTCCACTAAGAGATTTCTTTCTAAAGTTACTGATGATCTGGCCAAATCTAATGTTTTGTGTTCTCAGTGCTTAATGGAGAACCACTGCAGTGACCAGCCTGAGCACCAACAATGGAGGCTTTTTTTTGTTTTTTTTTAGCTCATTACCAAGAATATATAAAATTTGACAAACTGCAAACAAAACAGAAGCCTCATTTTTTCAGAGTTTAAATTTAAGAGAGATTTTATAGTGCACTTCAAATCTGCTGTAGCAGAATTGATGAAAATAAGCACAACAGTGGAATAATTCTTACTCATTATATCTTCAGTGGCTTTACAGCCTATTTAGATCTTCAGATTTTAGCTGAACTTCTTCCTTCGCTACCTCTTTTTCTTTCTCTACCATTTAAGGCTGCAG
This sequence comes from Pteropus alecto, assembly GCF_000325575.1. Lineage (NCBI taxonomy): Eukaryota > Metazoa > Chordata > Mammalia > Chiroptera > Pteropodidae > Pteropus > Pteropus alecto. The sequence continues at coordinate 2,055,718 of NW_006429634.1, read as the reverse complement.
TCCATGTTGTCCTCCCTTTTCAGAACTATTACGGCACCAAGAGCCCAGTCTTGCACTCTTTTTTTTTTAGATATTTCTTGTGTTTGACTTTCACTATAGTCCCTGAAAGACAGGAATTTTATCCTACTTCTACCTTCTTTCTTCCTTGTTCCACAACTTATTCATGTGTTGTATGTGCGTGTGTATAAAATTTCACTCAAGCATAGCCCTTTACAAATGTGTAATATTAAATTCTTGTTAAATGTTATAACACATTAAGCATGTACTTATTGTACGTTTATTATATTACTGAGACTCCTGTAAACTCAGTGGCACTGGTGAAAGGAAACAAGTTAAAGATGGTTCTCAGTAGGGGGCATCTGCACTATTTCAATTTGGAATGTGCTTTTGTATTAACTTTGAAAATATATGTGACTGGCTGCTTTGGGAATTTAAACAAAATAAAGCTACTCAGTGGAGACTTAATTGAGGCAAATAGGATGACAGCATAGTATAATAATAGCCAATGTTTATAGAATGAAATGTGAGTAATAATAGCAGCAACTACTATTATCACTGCTACTACTAGTAGCTAACATTTATTGAATACTTACTATTTGCCATTCACTGTTCTGAGTATATCAGTGAAGTAGGTATGATTATTAAGCTCATTTTACAGATGAGGTATGGTAGGAAAACTACTGGATTGGGCATCAGATCTGGCCTCTGGTTTTAGTTCTTCTGTTACCTAGTTTTTAACCTCAGTAGACCTTAGTTTTTCATCTTTAGATTGAAGGGATTGGTCTCCCTAATCTCTAGGGTACTTTGCCAACTCTTTTGACATTCTGTGATCTTTAAATTCTCTTGTCTCCTTGTTCTACAACTTCTTTTAACTTATTTCATGCTGAGAGCAAGCATTTATGGCGGAGATAGAGAAAGTTGGTAAGTTTTTTTTTTTTTTTAAGATTTCTGAAGGCACTTTATAGAAGAATTTAAAGTCCAGGTTCTAGAGAAATGCATATAAGATGGAGACAATTTGAGAAAAGGAGAAAAGTAAAACCGTGGGTCAAATATCTGAAAAACAGGATACAATTGGGCTCTACTGACAGTACAGATAGAATCCTTAGGGTTGTCTCTTGATTTATAATTGCTAATGCTTAATCTGATTTATAGTGCGTAACTACCCTCCCAGTATTCTCTTAGAGTAAGATTATTAACTGACACTTATTGAATGTTTCTTCTATGCATGTTATCACATTTAATTCTCAAAGTAATAGTTTAACTATAGTGCTATTATTGTTTTATTTTACAGATGAAAGTTTAGAGATACTAACATTTTCATGGTCTCACAGCTAGTAACTGGTAGAATCAGTACCTGAACTCTGGTCTGCCTAACTCAGGAGCCTGTGCTCTTTATCAATTCTATATTGACTCCAAGGTTCTGATCCTAAGGACATATCCAGGTTGCTTTTTGCCTGCAGCCATTTGGGATGAGGGACCTATATGGGATTTTCTTAATCACAAATTTTTTTTCTCTTGACTGAGGTACTTTTAAGTTTCTTATTTATTTATTTATTTGTTTGTTTGTTTGTTTGTTTGTTTTCCTTTGTTTTGATATCACTTAGAAGTCTTTCATTCTTCTCTACTTTATAGTCAGTGTCACTTTCCCTGCTTCTTTGATCTTAGGATAAGATGGTCTGTGCCTCTGTTGAAAAGTGTAGATTCTAGTGTAAAGTGTCATGCTTAGTTTCTGTATTTTTATCTTTAATTCTTAGAACAGCTTCCTCCCTTCTCCAGAATGTGTTAACCTGGCAGATTTTGTTTTTCTTTTTTCTTTCTTCGGGTGGTAATGATCTGAATTTTCCAGCCTCGGAGTAAAATATAGAACCCAGATCACTGGATATTTGTGTTAAGCCTGTCCTCAAGCTTTTAATACTTCTTTTTCTTGCTGTTCATTTATGTGATTTTCTCTCTTAGATCCAATGTTCCCAGATCTTTAGTTTTCTTAACCTTGTTCCTTGACTTGTTTTTTAAAAGAAACTGCCTGGTACTGCCTATCCTCCTTTTCTTTTGTTTTATCAGTGTCTTTGAGTTTGCGTTCAGTCTACTCCCGCAGCTAGTTTGTCTCCTTGATATTCTTGTCTATCCTGCTTTACTTTTCCTACTTCCCACCTGCTCAACTCTACGCTCTTTTTTCTAGGCAAATTCCTGTGCCCATTTCTCAGTTACTTTTCTGACCTCTTGCCTCTACTTTACTTTTGGTGTTCTTTTGTTTGTATGACTCCTTTAAAATTTGTGCGAAAGAAATGCCAGATGTATAGCCTTAAGTTTCTAAAGGCCCTGTGGTATTAGTGAGTAAAGATTGGCATCAGAAACACTTTGTGTGTATGTATTGTTCTGTATCTTAAACATTTAAAAACCAAATTTGTTCTTTTGGAGAGGGAAAAAAATTAAGAAAAAAGATTGGAAATGCTGATCTCTTAAATATTTGGTTTAGTCATTAACATATTCAATCTTTTCCCTCCAGATTTAACTCACTTTCCCTCACTTTGGAACTCCTAGATTTGTGAATATTGGATATTTTGAGAAGCAGGGGTTCTTTCCTTGATACTGACTAAGGAGTCTATTTACCTTCAGGATGACATCTGAACTGGAGAGCAGCCTAACATCTATGGACTGGTTACCACAGCTTACCATGAGAGCAGCCATCCAAAAATCTGATGCTACACAAAATGCACATGGAACGGGAATTTCCAAGAAGAATGCACTCCTTGACCCAAATACAACCCTGGACCAGGAAGAAGTCCAACAGCACAAAGATGGGAAACCTCCATACAGTTATGCCAGCCTCATTACATTTGCAATTAATAGCTCACCCAAAAAGAAAATGACGCTAAGTGAGATTTACCAGTGGATTTGTGATAACTTCCCCTATTATAGAGAGGCTGGCAGTGGTTGGAAGGTAAGGATTTTATTTAAATTATTTTTATGCTGTAAGCAGTAACAATATTGGCTTCTATTGAAGAGAAAGCTCTGTTGAGGCTTATATAATTAAAGATGAAATTCTGATTACTAGTCATTTTCAGGGTATCAAAAGGAAATTAAGTGTTTTTAATTAAGTGAAAAACCATTTTTGTAGAATATTAGAACTTTATTATGTTATAGGACTGACATAGCATAAAGTAAGAGCAGAGATAAAGTAATATTCACTGGAAAATACCCACAGTTCAGATTAAGTTGATAGTGAGTCTAATTAAAAAAAAAAAAAAAGTATTGCAACTAGTACTGTTTTTATCATCTAAGATTTTTAAAAAAACTTTTGAAAGAATTTTTGATTTATAGAGGGGGTACATAAATATCACAAAGGTTTCTATATGTGCTTTATCCACTCCCTCTATGTTAACATCATATATAACCATAGTACACTTAACAAAACCAAGAATTAATGTTGGTACATACTGTTGATTAACTTTTAGGTAAATTACAGACTTTATTTAGGTTTCATCACTTTTCCCACTAATTTCCTTTTATGTTCCAAGATCCAGTCCAGGATCCCACAGTGCATTTAGTTGTTGTGTCTTCTTAGTCTCCTCCAGTCTGTAACAGTTCCTCAGCCTTTTCTTGTCTTTTATGACTTTGACACTTTTGAAGAGTACTTGTCAGGTATTTTGTAGAATGATCCTCAGTTTGGAAATATCTGATGTTTTCTCATGATTAGAGTGAGGTAATGCATTTCTGGGAAAAATAATGCAAAAGTAATATGCCCTTGTCTGTGTATCATATCCAGTTGGCATCCTTGATGTCAGTATGTCTTATTACTGTTAATGTTAACCTTGGTTCTTTGCTCAAGGTGATACGTGCCAGGTTTCTCCACTATAAAATTACTGTTTCTCACTTCGTAAATTATAAATATTTTGGGAAGATATTTTAAGGGAATTCAAGTACTCTGTTTTATTTTTGAACTTTTGCTCAATTTTAGCATTCATTGGTAGATTATAACTACTGTAGTTTTTATTGTTTTCTCGTGGTGGTTTTCTTTTTTTCTCTTCATACCTTACCTATTTTTTAATTTGGATTCTTCTGTAAGGAAGACTTGCC
>NW_006429634.1:2026377-2051624 GCF_000325575.1 Pteropus alecto | reverse complement strand
TTTTATTTATTTATTCAGTCACTATTTGCAATAGTATGCACTCATGGTTATTTTTGTCTTTGTGCTGTTATTTGTCACTCAAATTGTTGCAGCCTTGGCCATCTGGAGCTCTTATAGGTTGGTTGGCTCCTGTGTCCTTTTGACATGACCTTATTCTTTTGTTGGTTTAGCACTTTTTAACTTTCTGGCATCACAAGATGTTCCAGGCTCATCTTGTACCTTACCTGCTGCAGCCCTAGAATCAACCACTTCTTTAAAAATCCCTAGTTACTTTTCTAGGCTTTTTATGTATCATCAAATTAATTACCTGCCTAATTTATGTTATACAACAAATAATTCAACGTATTTTCTTTTGTACCTGCACGTTATGTTTATATTTTTATATAGTAATTACCTAGTTGTGTGCTATGTGGAGTGTACAAGCGTGCATATGAAAGAAGAGGTTTATAGAGCTTTAGGTCTGCTGTCAGCTGGTAGTTAATCTTGTTTCCCTTAAGCCTTCCTGTCTCAACATCTTTGTCTTTTTTGTTTGGCTAGTTATTAAAGACATTTACTGATTTATTGTGCACCAGCGATGTTTGGTGCACTATGACAGAAAACGAAGTGTCTTAAGGGAAGGGAATTTTTCTCTCTCATTCTATTCCATGCCCCATCACAGTGCTTCTGTTTAATAAGCATCAGTAAATGCGATTTGAATGAAAGCCTGAATCCTGGTCCCAGATACTTTCTTAGCTTTATTTTTCGTGAATTCCCTCTTATATATTCTTTCTTTTGCCTGTTCCAGCCTACTAGTTGTCCCTGGAAATAAACATTTTGATTTCTTTCTTGCTTTTGTTTTTCTCTTACTTGTTTTGGACTTTCTCTCTTTTGTCCTTTTTCTAGTTGGCATTATCCTGTTTATACTTTCAGCTCATATATTACCTCTCTTCTTTCTATAGAATTAATCTCTTTTGTATTTCCATATACTTTATTAATAACAGTATTATAGAACTTAAAGATTTTGTTCAGAGATCTTGTTTCATTAGTTTTTGTTTCTGTACTCATACTCAAATGATAGCTGCTTTTATTATTTTCTGTATGCCAGGCACTATATACTAAAGTGCCTTATATTATTATCTACTTAAGTCACACAACAGTCTTATGAAGCAAGTACTGTTACTGTCTGAATTTTAAAGGTAAGAAAACTGAAGCTTAGAGAAGTAACTTTTTCAGAGTTTCTCAGCTAGTGAATGGAAGAGCCAAGATTTGGTACCAGACTTGGTAGATTTGGATATTTCAAGCTCGTGTCTGTCTATTTATTTATTTATCAATTACAGTTGACATACAATATTATATTAGTTTCAGGTATACAACCTAATGATTAGACATTTATATAACTTACAGAGTGATCACCCTGATAAGTCTAGTACCCATCTGACAATATACATAGTTATTACGGTATTATTGACTATATTTCCTGTGTCAAAGCTCATGTCTTAACCAATACACAAGGCCTGTAATTTTTCAAACACTGCATGAATATTTATTGAATTCAGTTTGCCAGGATAAACTTTCTCTTAACCGGCTGACTCAGTCAGTATGAGAAATGATTGTTAAAAGCAAGAGTCCACTCTTAATAGAATATTTCAGTGGAGAAATATGTAATAAAATTTAACCCATGAATCAAGAAACATCAGCAAGTAGTAATAACCCATCTAAGCTGTGTTTTTAGGCTTTACCACTAAGCACTAATGTTCATAGATTCCTTTTATTGAGATTTGGGATGAAGGAAGACTCGGATATTTGATAAACCTGTTTAGCATTGGGAACACATTCTGATTAGGGAGTAGAAATGCTCAAAATTTGGATAAATAGCTTAGAAAGTCCATCAAGAATTCCTGGGTCTATATCATTGGTTATAAACCTACATACCTGCAGGGGCCAGACAGGTGACAAGCGAGTAAAGCAAAAAAGGTACAACTGAAGAGTGCATGTCTAATGTGAAGAGGTTATGTCTCATCTATGTAGGGCAACTGTGCTCTAGTCACTTGTTGCCCTTTAGGGCACATGGCAGATATTACGATTTTTTTCCCCTAGAAAAGTCAGAAATCTGTATTTTATGTATGATTTCCCAATTTTTTAATGTTAACTAATTTAATGTTAACTAATACTGTGTAGGCCAAATATAAGTCTGTTGGTTGGGTTCAGCCTATGGACTACTAATTTGCAATCTCTGGTCTAGATTAAATTCTCTTTTCAGCTTATTTAATCTTTCATTTATTAATTTGAAAAGGATTTATTTACTATATACTCTTGTGAGCAGTATTTTAGGCTTCAGCAGTACTAAGAAACTTAGCACAGGGCCCCTAAGGAAGCTTATAATCTATACTGAATAAGGGGGATACATATAAACAAGTAAAAAGCTCTGTAAGCTATATAAAAAGCTCTGTAACAGAGAAATATAGAATGCTGTGCTAGAGTTGACTAATTGGAAACACCTATTGTATGTAAGTCATAAAAATATCCAGTATATATGTGACCAAGTAAAAAGTTTAAACAAAGGATGTAGTTAATTGCTGTAAGTTTAGAAGAACTTATGGGAAGTGTGATGAGGTTTTAAAGTGAGTGGCACCAGGACTGAGTGCTGTGAGACTACAAGGAAGGGAAGCATTAGAAAACCACTGAGGAAATGGTATTTAGCTATATTTTGAAGAAGCCTAAGGTTTGAGGAGGTCTTTTTAATAGCTCCTAGGAAATAGTTGGTTATCGGGGTTCTTAGTAGAGAGCAGAAGAGTTGAGATGGAACCAGAATGTAGAGATCCCATGAATATATGAATGCTAAGCTTAAGAGCTTGGTCTGACTTTGAATAGTACATAAAGTTTGATTATATAGCTCATTTACCTGTCTGACCACAGCTTCTGCTGAAGTGTAAATCCACCTGAGAGTGTCAGATCCAGTCTGCTGAATTTCTTGTTGCTGGCCAGCCCAAGTCATGGTCTGAAACTGGATTAGAGAAAAGTGATACAGTTTCAACTGCAAGGTGCTCCATTTAGATATAATGAAGAAAGAAGTAAAAGAGAAGAAATAGGAATAGGTAGAGAAGGATTGTGTTGCTTTTAGAACTAGAAAACACACCAGAGAGATTATCTGGTCCATTCTGTTGCTTTAGGCAGACCTTAATGTTTCCAGAGATTGCTGCTTAATAATTATTCTTTTTAAAAAGTTTCTTCCACACCATTAGGTACCTAGAACTTGCCATGATCACCTTTAGATTTATTTTTGTAAGCATAGAAATGTTTTGAGCATTTCAAATGGAGACAAATGGAAACTGGTTTTTCTCTTCCTTTGTTGAGGTTCTAGCTTTCTTTTCAGGGTTTACTTCCCATTCATTGTCCTTAGATTTGTTTAGCACACTCCTGCAATCTGTGCTCACTATATCTTCTTTAGGTATAGAGGAGATGAGTTAGGGGAAAATGGGAGGTCATTTAGTATTTGTGAAGTTAGTTTGTATTGGTTGAAGGAGGGTGGAAGAAAGATCCTAAAGTAATTGTGAACCACCTTCCCAGAAATGGAGAGGCACTAAAGTCACCCAGAGGATAAAATGTCATGGTCACTCAAAAGGATTCAAATAGAATTTTAAAATGTAGATAAAACTCCCTTTTATTTTGTGCCAGGGCATTGAAGAGAGATTACATATTAAAAATTAAAAATAACTCTTTGAATATTCCATAAGAATTTAAAAACACTCTTTGAATTTTCCATTATTGAATGATTTTGTAATCTGAACTACAGGAAAAGGAATTAAAATTTTTGTGCTATTCACTTTACTAAAGAAAATTAATGTGTTACTGGAGTATAGGGTAATAAAAAAAAATACATAAGAGTGGTATGTGTATGTGGGAGTGTATTTGCTACTTTTTATGTGGGGAAAAATAATTAAAAATGTATTATGTATTTGCTTATTGTTGTAAACAGAAATTTAGGAATAACAAAGTAGGAACAAACATAGTTACTTATAGGGGATGGATGAAACAGAGATAGAAGGGATATAGAAGGGAATAAGATTTTGAGTATACTTTTTTATATAGTTTTGAATCATGTAAGTGTTTACACATTTAAGAAACTCCCAAAATATATAGAAAATAAAAAAGGATGGAAGACAGAAACCTTAAACTGAATATAGAAACAAATAAGCCTTACGTCATATCAAATGGGTAATGGAATCACTCAGCAAAAAAGATTGAGACACTTTGACAAGAGCATTCTGACTCTTCCTTCTTGGGATATATACTAAAGCTTGAAAAGAATTGCAAAGAAATCATGAACTTAGTAGATTTGTCTTCGGTAGCAATATTTTTCTAGAGTCAGCCTTTACCTCCAATAACCCAAAGAAAAGTTGAGAAGTTGCAAGCAATTCTGAGACTGTTTTATGTGCATGGTAGGGTAGAAGAGATGAGTACATGTATTGATGTTTTGGAGAACCAGGGCTCTCAATAGAAGAAGGGAAATACGAGTAGGAATGTGGTTGTTGATTTGAATTGGAAGTGCCAGTTTAAACTCAAGCTTAAAATAAAAATCACTTAGGGTGTTTTTAAAATTTAGATTCCTGTGTCACAGTTCTGGAGATTTTGAGTTAGTAATACTGGATGGAGCCTAGAAATCTGCATTAAATTCATCTCAAGTGATTCTAGTGCAAGTAGATTGTACTTTTGAGAAACTCTTTTTGGGGCTGGTGTTTTCAAGGCCAACCAGTATGCCTTGATCAGTTATTTAACCTGGGTCATTTTTTTCCAGGTTAACCTGGACCATCCTAGTTATTTCTACCTCTCTATTCTTCCAACTTTTTTTCTTGGGGTTGTTAGAGGTAGGGTCTGCCCAAGTTGTGAGATCTGAAGTAATCTCTTTTCTTGAGAGAGAGAGAGAGAGAGAGACAGAGAGAGAGAGAGAGAAAATACACATGTCTTGGCCTTTGTATCTCTCTGGTTGTTTTTAACTTTCTAAATAAACTTTTTGTATTTTTTAAAAACATATTTACGATTACCATATGAAAAGCATTGTACTCTGGGTTCTGAGTTGATAGACAAAGTCCCTATCCTCATGGAGCCTACTTACATTTTAGTATAGAATACAATGTGGAGGAGGAAGACAATTAAACAAATCATTGCAAGTGTGATGAGAAATTCAGGGCAATAAGGAAATTTATTACAGTGAGCCCTAACCTAATAATATATGAAAGCAGAAAGGACTTCCCTTAAGAACTGATATTTAAACCAAGGACAAATTGAAAGTTGAGTAGACTCAGATGAAGGGATGAAGTAAATAAAGCTGAGGGTAGTAATCTTTGCAGTGGGAACAATAAATGTAAAGTCTAGAGGTGAGAGAGAACATGGGAGAGGATGCGTATAGACAGTAAGGGAGGGTCAGATCATGAAGAGCCTTTCAAGGCTTTGTTACGGATTTTGGATTTTATAGGAAATGCAATGGGAAGTCATTGAAAAGTTTTAAGTGACAGGGTAACATCAGATTCACTTTGTGAAGAGACAGCTGCCTGCAAGGTAGAGAGGGGTGGAGATGGGACAAATTGAGGAAGGTATAGGGCGATTCTTAGGTAGCTATTGTACTAGTTTTGGTGAGACTGGTGTCCTGGACTGGAGTAATAACAAGAGATGGGATAAAATAGATAGATCAAAGGTAGGCTTAATAAGATTTGGTGACAGATTTATTTTAGATGATGAGGAGGTGGGGGTAGTTAAAGATGCCTTAGAGATTTCTGATTGGAACAGTTATGGAAATAACTGTCTTTAAACTGAGAAGGGAAAACTGGAAGATCACACTGGGGTTAAAGATTGGTTTAGTTTAAAACATGTTGAATTTGAGGTGTTTCTGGAGATATCTAGAAGACTGTTGAAATTATATGTTAGAAATGCATGAGAAAGGTCTAGTTTGGAGATCTAGGTAGATTTAAGTATCACAGATAGTCATTGAAGCCATGGCTGTAGATGAGATTCCTTAGGTAGCAAATGTAGAAATGAAAAAAGGACATAGGGCAGAGCCTTGACGATTTCTAGCATTTCAGCGTTTTAGAAGAGGGTACTGAAGTAGAGATGTGTTCTTCCCCTGAAACCGTTTTGAAAATATGACTGTCTTGATTTCTTCTGACTATCTTGATTTTCGCCCCCATCTGGGACTTTAAAGATGGGTAGATGAACTCCAGTTTGTCTGATTGGTTCTTTCTTTTTCTTGTCTTTTAGATTTGGACTGAGTATTTTTTATGATTCCATTTTATCTCCACCATTATTTTATTAGTTATACCTCTTCTAAATTTTGTTTTAGTGATTGCTGTATGGTTTACCACATCTTTTACTTGTTACATTCTACCTTCAAATACAGGATTTTTTGTACAGTGTAAAAACTTTATAAACCTTAAACTTCTCATTCCTCTGACCCACCCTTCATGCTGCAGTATCATACATTTTACTTTTACATGTTCTAAACCCTATAATTGTTATGTTTGTTGTAGACAGTCATCTTTTTAAGGCATTATTAATAACAAAGTGTTTTTTTTTTTATTTACTTTCATTTTTAGAGTTTCTGAAACTCCTCATTTTTTGTTTTTTGTTTTTGTAGATTTTAGTTTCCATTTGGTACCATACTTTATTTCTCTGTGCACATCTTTATTTTTTTCTCTCTTTGCCTCTAAGATATTCTCTTCAGTTTGATTTTAAGCATTTTGACTGTAATGAATATAGGTCTGTGGATTTTTAATTTATTCTGCTTGGTGTTCTTTGAAATTCCTGCATCTGTGATTTGATGTCTTGCATTATTTTTGGGAGGGTCTTGGTTGCTATTTCACATGTTTTTCTGCCTTGTTCTTTTTCTTTTCTCCTTCTGAGACTCATTACTTTGTATGATCCACAGCCTTGGATGATTTTTTTTTTAAGTGTGTGTGTGTGTCAGTGTCAGTTTAGATGATTTCTGTTCATCTATCCTCAAGATGTCAGAGCCTTTCCCTAGTTGTGTCCAGTCTGCTGATGAGCCCATCTAGGGAATTCTTGATCTTTGGTTATGTGTTCTATTTCTGTTATTTACATTTGACTCTTATAGTTTTCACATCTCTGTTGAAATTACCCATCTCTTTATGTAAGTCGTCCACTTTTTTCTTCTTGGCATTTGAGCATATTAGTCATGATTATCTTAATGTTCTTGTCTGATAGTTCTAACACCTGAATCATCTCTCAGTTGGGTTTTATTGATTATCTCTTGACAATAGGTTTTTTCCCTTCTTCTTTGTGTCTTAAGATTTTGACTGAGTACCAGATATATGTCTAGAAGAATGGTAGAGAATGAGGTAAATGGTATTTATACTTGTAAATGGACAGGCATCTATTGTCCAAGGTCATTAATGTACGTAGTTGAATCAGTCTATCAGTACTTGAGCTGGATTTGGGTTTTGTTGTTGATATCTTTACCTTCAGTGTACCTTTACATTGTATCTTTATATTCCTCTACCAGTAGGCTCCTATTACCTTATGGTTGGAGTGAGGGGCTTACGTGCTATAGGGTTTTCTCAGTTTTCCTGCTTTCTCTTCAGATTTTAGTTGTCTCTCCTCACCTTGCTACTGATGGGGGTCTTTCCATGCTCTTGCCCTTTCTCTATCAGTAGACTTGTTGTTTTTACTGCTAGACTTGTGGTAGGGGCTAGAGGTTTTCTCTGTTGTCTTTGTTCAGCCTTAGTCTTACTCAGGCCCTTGGACTTGGGAATGGGGCCTTTTCAGTGTTTCTTTCCTTCAGCCAACTAGCTTTATGTCTGTAGTTGCTTTTGGGTGGGAGTTTTCTGCCCCTCCCACAGCTATAGCTGACCTCAACCTTGAATAATATATTGGCATAGGATATTGGGAGCAAGGTAGTTTCTGACACTTGTCCTAGAGGTAAGAAGATTTTGCTTCTATCCTTCCTCTATTAGCAGTAGATCTTTGCCTGTGTCCTGGGAAAGGGTTTCCTATTCTTAGAAGCAGAAGGGTTTTGTTTCCATTCTTCCCTCAGAAGCAATCTTTGCCAGAGTCTTACGAGTGAAAAGTTTTGCTTCCTGTACCTCAAACTTAAGTTTTTGGCTTTGTAAGATCTATAGAAGTGGGTGGGGCTTTGCCTCCCGCTGTGGCTGTCAATATTTTTCTTGCCTATGTCATAAAGGAGACTTTCTTTGGTCTTCTTTCTTAACCCTCAGTCTTTCTTGTGAGCATGTGGTGGAGGCCATGAGGAAGAGCTTGAGAGTGAGTGAGAACTTCTCTTGTGTCTGGGGCCCTAAACCGACACACTAGCCCAGCTTGGCTTTTCAAATTTTAGCTAATTTCTTGGATGGTTGCATGGTAGCCACTTCTTTCTCCCATGCTCTGCCAAAAGGTTTGTCCCCTTTCTCATTGTATGGGCTTGTCCCTCTTTGAAATTTCATTCTTTGGAACTGCCTTGCAACCTCAGCTCTGATGCAGCTCAAAAATAATTATGATTTTTTTTTTTTTTTTTTTTAGCTAACTCATTATTTTTTCATTGTTTGGGAGGGATCATCATTCTTTGTAGCTGTTTATATCCTAAGCAGAAATGGAACTCCCATTCATGTTTTAAATTGATGTTTTGGTAATAAGCTAGGATTGAATTTATATTCATCTTTTAAAAACTTCTTTAATCCCAATATTGCCTCTTGAGGGGAAGTTTTAATATATAGGCATTGTTGTTAGAGTTTTGAATTTTATATTAAAATTAAAATAGACATTATGCCAAAAAACAACCTCCCGAAATTCTGAGTGGTGGCTAAATGCAGTTGGAGGATCTCTCCACCAAATAACTTGGCCATTTTGGAACAAACATAATTATGGAATGGATCTTGGAGCATTTCGTTAAGAAGAAATGGCCTTTGGGTGTTTTCTGTAAAAACTGTGGTACAGTCCTACTTATTCATGGAAAATTTCCTATTTCACAGTTTCTCCAGGTCTCCAAGTTCCTTTTCCTGCCATCTAAGTTGGTTACTCTTTCTGCTCCATCGTGGAACCTAAATGTTCTTGCTAGCTCTCTGTAGCGAGTGTCTTTCCATTTTTTCTTACAGATAGCACTGAGAACCTAATTGGTGTCTGTATCCTCTTGTAATGGAACAGTGGAATTTTTTTTTTAACTCATTAAAAAGTGATAGTACATACGCTTTATAGATCATTCGAACATTGCAGAAAAGTAAAAGAAGAAATACCACCTTTAATTCCATTTAGAATAGCTCTAGCTTGTTTCGAAGAATTAATGAATGAACGAATGAATGAATCACAAAGTCATAATACGTATAATTTTATATTTGGCATTTCATATTTAGCATTAATCATAGGCATCTTCCTACGTCATTAAAAGGTCTTAATAAACATTTAAAATGTGACACATATTTTATTTGGAGTTTGGTAATATCCATTAGAAACTCTTTTCCAATAATTACTTCCCTTTGTAGCATTCATGATTTGAAAATCAAAAAGGTTTAACTTTTGAAGCTCATTTAAAAAGCTCATTCCATTTGTAATTGTATTCCAGTGCATAGAGATATTTAGATTTCTGATTCTGTTTTTAAAGGTGGGTGTTGTTTTTGGATGCCAATGATGATATATGGCTTTTCTTCTTTAATTTCAGAATTCCATACGACATAATCTGTCGCTGAACAAGTGTTTCCTTAAAGTGCCTCGATCCAAGGATGACCCCGGAAAGGTAGGATTTATTTTTTTTTTAATAATTGGATTCTTCATTATATCTTGTCATGTTTATATTGAAGCTATATCTGTTAAATAAAGAGAAAGAATTGGAATGAGATCATTCAAGTTCATTGATCAGGAACATTTGTGAAATAGCAAGTCCTTCACCCCATTCTACGCTCCCGCCCCCACTCCCACCCCCATTTTAGTTGGTATGCTTCAAGAGCCAGCCAGGCAGGGAGAGCTTTCTTTTTAAGCTGTGGGAAACTAGCTAGGGTCGAGCTGGTTGTCTGTTTTAGTTTGTTGTTTCTAATCTGGTTTTTGTTTGGTTGTTTTCTTAAGTGTATGTATTAAATTAAATTTGGTTTTTGAACTGTTTGTCAGGAACCACAGTTTATTAATTATTACATATAAGAGGTGGATTTGTGTGTAATTGACAAGTGGAAGTAATTCTCACCCTAAAATAAAATTCTTTGTCATTTCTCTGTTTTCTTGGTTGCTGTTTTTTCTTCTTCATTCCATTTATCTCCAGCCATCATTACATTTTTAGTATTTTATCTTTTTTTTTGTTTTGTTTCAAGAGCCATGTCAACTGCACTGCAGTACTAGTTGCTTGGTTTCTAAGCCCAGAGTACTTGGTTGGACCATATTTGGTTGTCACAATAAATTATTAGATTAGGACTTTGAGTCATTGTATCTCTTGGCAAGCATGCATTCTTGTTTGAATGGTTAGACTTCTTGTTGTCTTTTTGAAGCTAACTGTCCCTGGAAAAAAATTTTTCTAAAATGTAATTCTGGTCATGTTATCACTCTGCTTAAAAGTATTCCCCAGTGTTTTGAAGATGTTTCTTTTACAAAATACCCTTTACTATATTTTTCTTGATCTGCCTTTTCATCTGTGCTTCACCTCATTCAAGACCCACTATGAGGAACTACTCGAAGTTTCCCAAACATGTCTTTCATATGGTCTTCTCTTAATGTACAAACTCCCTTCTTCTGCTTGTCCAACCTACTCCTCGTCCTTAAAGATCTGACTGCAGCATTACTTCTCTGAAGCTTTTTTCCCTCTCACATACTTCAAATGAGTTTGTCGTTCCTTCTTTTGAATGTTTCTTTGTCATTATTGAAGGAGCTCCTAACTGGTATCCTTGGAGTTACTACCCCCAGTTTATGGTAACTTTCACATAGTGGCCAGCAATCTTTCAAAAATGTAAACCTAATCATATATATACTCTTTAAAATCTTCATTGGTTATCTACTGACCTTAGGTTAAAGTCTAAATTATGAGGGTAGGGGTCATGTGTATATTCACTTTTTAGCCCCAGTTGGTTACACAGTGGCTGGTGGCACTGAAGAGATACTCTTGTTGAATGAATGAATATCCTCTGCTGGGTGGTTAATTTATGATTAGAGATGGAAAGTTACTCATTTCTGTTGTAAAGCAGGCACTCTTAAATAATGAATGTTTTATAGCACCATCTATGATTTGCCCTGTCAAGTTGGTTCTTAAGATTGAATAGATTATTATAATAGTCGTCTTATTTGATCCAGTTTATTATTGTCTGTGTTCATAACTCTCCAAGGTTGTGACCAGGAGTTGGTGAAATTTTTCTTTTTTATAAAAAAAAAAAAAAGAAGAATTTTAACTTTACAGTTGCTTCATTAGTTTCCTATGGACAGTGAGTATATATAAATCTGACTGAAAATGTTCTTAAGAGTTTAAGTGATTATCTGTTTTACTAGAGTTCTATGAAGGCATTAATTGGATTCTGTAGACATTTGGTTCAGATTCCATTTTTAAATGAGGTTTAAATCATTAAAAAATTTTTAAAAACCCATACATGAACACTTAACTGTATTATGTACTAAATTTTAACCAATTGGAGACCTGTTTTTTTTTTTTTTTTTTTTAATTGTGTTGTCCGGTTTTCTTTTGTGCAGAACTTAAAGCTTTTCTACCTTTAATTAAATAGTATCATGGGGTAAGGCAGGTGTGGAGAACATAGCTTACTCTTTACAAGTATTCTTCTTTGAATCAGAATTGTCTTACTAATGTGCGACCAAAACAAAGTACAGAAATAAATTGAATCCTGAAAGGTTAGTAAAAGCTTTCAATTTTTACCATTAGTCTCCAATTTTAAACTTTGTTTTTATCAAAACACATCATTGTTATTGAATTTGGTCATAATCACACATTTAATCTTATATATTAATATAGTCATTTTTATTTTCGGTCTCAGGGTGAGATTTAAATACCCATTATACTTACTGATTTTGGACAGAAGTAAATCTGACCTTATGAAATACATTTATATGAGTAAAATCATTATTTTGTTTAAAAAGTGTTGAAAACCTCAGATCTAGTCCATTTTGTAGAAGAGGAAAGCTAAGGCCGATAAATGAGGAATGACTTGCCCAGGTTCAGGGTGGAATTAAGTGTATTGGCCAGACTTATTTGCAAGTCACAGAAACCTGTAACAGACCAACTTAAGGGAGAAAATGTCTGCAGTAAGAACTGGAGCCTGATTCTTAAATTTTGTCACCAGGAATGTCTTTCTCCATCCCTTAGCTTCTCTGGTGGTTGCATTTTCAGCCAATTTAGTGGCAGAGATGGCCATCAGTAGCTTCTGTCTTACTGTCTGCTCATTTAGCAGAAAGAGACTGTTTGGTGTCTTCCCTCCAAAGCCACCTGGAGTACAGCAACTGTCTTTGAGTGCTGAACAAGCAGAATACTCTTGGTTTCTTGGTTCCTAGACTAGTGCTTTTTCCACTAGTCTAGGAACCTTTCAATCTTCCTTGAGAGGGAGGCCAAAATGTTAGTTAAATTTTGGTACTTATGAATTGTTTTTTCTTTTTGTATTACAGTGTTTCCTGGCATTTGAGGAGCTTTTCCAAAACCACCCTCACCACAGTGGGAGAAAACCATTGAGCCAAGGTGGGGTGGGAGTAGTTTTGGGTCTTTGGGTATGGGGTGGACTTTAACCCCTTAGGATTTTGCTAGCTACTGCCATGACCCAGATGGGTCCAAGGGGTAGAGGTAGAAGTAGCTCTTATAGAATCTTTCCTGTATTTTTATGGTATAGCTTCCTGTTCAGTGTACTACCAGAAAGGTAGCCTAAGCCTAAGCTTAAAAGCCAGCTTAAAGCATATTGTTGAATTACAGATGTTTTTATATGGCTGTTTATTCCTAACACAATCCTTCATTTTCCAGAAGCTGTTGTCATAAAAGCCCTTAATATTTGATATCCTCCTATGTGCATTGATGGTCTGACATTCATTTTCTGCTGTTCCCCGGAACTAATTTCAAACAACCACATTATTGTTTCCTTTACAAAGGAACATAAACAAAATTATAACTCCACTATGTTTTTTGGGACAGATTTCTATTTTTTCTTGATTACAACCCCATTTCTGCATCCTACAGTCTGTCTCTATTTTTTTATTCCTGTCTTTTATCTCCTCTCTTTTCATTAGCTTTATTTTCTGTATTTTGGTCTGGTTTTCTGATCTAATTTTTTTTAAAGTCTTCCTATTTTGCAGTTTACACATGCTTAATTATCTTGAAGGTAAATATTTTGCTTACATTATGGAAAAACAAATTCTATCAGCTAAATTTAGTTTAAAGATATAGAGTTCTTTTTCTTTGCTCTCCACTTAATCTTTTCTCAACCTTAATCCCTCTTCTCCCCCCTCAGAAAAATGATACTTTTGACTTAAAAGGAAAGAAAAGATGATAGGAAATAGTTTCAACAATTGCACAATTAATTGGCAGCAATGGGCTCTAATAGGGCTGAGATGATAGGTAAGAAGTTTAAGACCCTATGAAGGCCACCTGCTTGTTCTGGGAGAGATAGCTGTAATGGATTTATAATAACCCCTTTTGTGTGTGTTGGGTAGCTTTTTCTTTCCTAGGAATAGGAAGGTGGTAACATCAGTGGCTGTGAAGATTGGAGTCTTCTGGTTAGTGAAGAAACAAAGTCATTACTAGAGAATTAACTTTTGGAAGTTCTGAGAGCATGATTTTTTTTCTTTTCTTGTCTTCTTTCATAGTGTAAGGGACCATAACATAATTGACTGATCTCTTTTTTCCAAAGGGTATTTTTTTGGGGGCCCTGTTAGTATTGTGTTGTATTTATTCGTAATTTGTTATTTGTTGGTATCCTGTTTTGGTTACTTTATTTGTAGGAAGATGTAGAGAAACCAGAGAAGTTTAAGAGAACATGTGGTATAACATTAAGTGATAAACAGTGTTGCAGGAATCATAGATATGTACCCTGAAGAAGGAAGATAAAAATGTAATTTTAATACTTATCTTTAATACATGATTTTTGTGAGGAAAAAATTGACCTCTTTCTATGTCTTTGTATAAATTCAGATAGGAAGTAGAATTTAAAGATAAGCAAGAGTTTGATAGGACAGAAATAAGGACATCATATTTCTTGGGGTGAAAAAACACTGGTAGGTTTCCCAAGGGAGGCTTTAGACTTTCCCTCTTCTGAAGCACTTTAAGGATAGTTGAGATTGCTAACCTTTGTGACTTTAATTCATGGTAAGTAAGAATTGTGGTTGAAGGCTGAAAAGAAGATATGATCAGGTTTAGCTGAGGGACTAATCAGAACAAAGTTGAGAGAGAATAAGGAATTAAGAGAATTAATGTAAGTATTAACATGAGGTCCAAGAATGAAGAAATGGAGCACCACAATCAAGATACAGAACAGTATTGTCCCTTGGTAGTCAGCCCACCCCCACTTCCCAACCCCTGCCCAGGCCCTGGCAACTAGTATTGATCTGTTTTCTGTCCCTATAATTTTGCCTTTTTCATAAATTCATACAAATAGGACTCATACAGTAGGTAGGTGGCTCTTTGAGTCTGGCTTCTTTCGCTTAGCATAATGCGTTTGATATCTATCCATGTTGTTGTATCAGCAGTTCCATTTTATTTTACATATTCCATTAGATGGATTTATCACAGCTTAATCAACATTTGAAGCACATGTGGGTTGTTACCAGTCATAAGTTCATTTGACCATCAAGTTCTTTTAAACAAACTCAGTAATTAATTTGACATATACTGAGATACAAGACAAAGAGTAAATTCCTTAATGATCTCTCCTGGGCAACACTTAAGCTAATTTGATAGTCAGTATATTTAGAAGTAATAGAAACATGCATTTGTTTGATAAGAATGTTTCAGGGACTTGAGCTGGCATTGGAATGGTTAATGTCTATACATTCAGCCTCCTGGCCAGCCAAACTGCCTGCCTTTGAGTGCCTCCTGTGTATTTTGACTGTTCATAACCAATTTTTGTGGCCTGAGAAAAGTGACTGTTTAACCTTTTGTCCCAACTAGAAACTTCTGAGAATGAAAGAGAGTGTTATTCTTAATTATGCTTAGGCATCAGGCATAAACCAAGACCGAGATTGAGAAGTATGTTCACTCTATCTATATGGTGCATTATGGTGCATGCAGAGGCTGTGCCTTGGAGCTATGGGCAGTTACGAGGAGCAGCATTCTAAGATGTTGAAGGTTTAAAAAACTCTTTTAAACTGAATTGCCAAATCTAAACTGGGAGAGTAAAAAAGCATTGAAACATGGTATGAAACCAAAGAAGTCAGGGACAAATGGGATCCGGTACTATGTAGGGCTTCTGAAATGGCATGCTTGAGAGCTAAGGAAGAGTAGCGAATAGTCAGTGATGATTCACTTTACCAATGAGCATATACACTTGGCAGTAGGGTTTTTAACTAACCCTACTGCCAAGTGTATATGCTCATAAAAACATACAGTTTAGCTATTTGGAATGGTAGGCTATCTATCATAGGGACTGCTTTCCCCAGGAATATGAAATTAATAATTAGCTTCTTGAGTTTATTTATACCTATTGAGACAATGGCATTTTTACTAGGCTATTTAAATCTGGGAGCTGTTAAAAGACAGTGTGTGATAGAGCAGGGTATTTTGTGTTGTAATGATTAATGGCATTTAGGCTATTGTTGGTCTTTGACATACCTTTATTTCTGAAGCACTTTCTATATTTTGATTACCTTAATTTTCCTGAAGTTTTTAAATTATCTATGTTATTGATTTGATCACTTCTCTTTAAGAATGCTGCCTAGTATTCAATTGGGCGCACTGTTTTTCCTCTCTAGAATTAATCTTTGTTTTAGGATATCTTGAAGTTGGCAGTTGATTTGTTTTTGGAAGATGTTTTCAAAGCCACACAATTGTAGTTTATGATTCTTCAGACTTAGACATTGTAATCTTCCTCAGGAGGACATCGACTTGCTGAACCAGAATTGTTGATAAGAATTAATAATGTCTACATTTGTATATTACTTTACAGATTAGGGAGCTATTTTACATGTATTATCTCTGTCCTTAAGACAAGCCGATAGTCAGGCCCCAATTTTAGATAGTGATCTCTAAGTCTATAGTAGATTTTTCTGTAGTAGATTGGTTCACATAAACCTTACACATAACGGAACTTAATGTAAGTAGAATCATTCGGTGTATATTCTGTTTATGTCTAGCTTCTTTCACTTAGCATAATGTTTGTGATGTTATTACATATGTCAATTGTTTGTTTCTTATTATTGCTAAGTAGTATTCCATTGTAGGAATATGCCACAATCTTTTTTTATCCATTTATCTTTTAGTGGACATTTGGATTGTTTTCAGTTTTGGGCCATTATGAACAAGCTACTAGGAAATTCTTCTACAAATTTTCTGTGGACATATACTTTCATTTCTCTTGAATGAAAGAATAATTGCTTTGTCAAGGGCAGGTGGAAGATTAACTTTATAAGAAACTGGCAAACTTTTTCCAAAGTAGTTGTGTATTTTACATTCTCAGTAGCAATGCATGAAAGTTCCCAGTTGTTCCACATCCTAGCTAACAGTTGGTATTACCTATCTTTTTCATTTTAGCCATTTCAGTGTGTGTGGAGTGGTATCTCATTATGGTTTTGTTTTGAATTTTCCTGATGACCATTGGTGTTGAGCTTTTTTTCACATGCTTTCTAGTCATTTGTATATCTTCTCCAAAGTTTCTTTTAAAGTCTTTTGCCTTTTTTTTTTTAATTGGTTATTGTTATTGCTGAGTTGTAAGAGTTTTTTACATATCCTGGATATGTCTTGTCTTGGATTTATATTGTGTAAATATTTTTTTTTCAGACTGATTTGCCTTTTTGTTTTTATAATAGTGTCTTCAAAAGAGTGGACATTTTGGATTTTGATGAAGTCTAATTTATTAATTTTTAATTAGTGATTAGTAACTTTTAGTCCTGTATGGAAAGTCAACCAGAGTCATGAAAATTTTCTCTTCTGTTTTCTTCTCTAGGTTTTTAATAGTTTTTATTTTACATTTACGTCTGTGATTCATTTCAAATTCCTATTAGAGTATAGTGTGTTTAATCTTCCTGTTGAATTTTTTTCTTTATGAAATGTTCTCAGTTTCTTAAAATACTCTGTCTTAAAGTTTACTTTGTGTGATATTAATATAGCCACCACAGCTTTCTTATACAACTTCGTGATACATTTTTTTTTTCTAGTATTTTGCTTGTAGTCTATAAAGGTATTTATATTTGAAGTGAGTCTCATAAACAGCATATAGCCATTGGCTCTTGCTTTTTAAATTCAGTCTAACAATCTTTGCAATCTAATTGGAGTTCTTAATCTATATTTAATATGATTATTGGTATGATTGCTGTTTTTCTTTTGTTCCTGTATTGCTTTATTTCTGCAACCTTTGGGGATAATCAAAAATATATACTATTCTATTTTATTTCATCTAGTGACTTCTTAGTTATGTTCCTTTTATTAATTTTTGGTAGTCATTCTGTACAATAGTACAATATGTACTATTAACTTATCAAAGTCTATTTGGAGGTAATATACCACCTTTCACTTCACACCTTATACTTCATACTACTTACTATTTACCTCTTTCCATCTATTTTATACATGCAATAACCTTATGATAATATAATTCCATTAATCTATCTCTTTGTGCTATTATCATACCTTGGAATTTTACTTATATCATAAACCCCACGTTAAGATTTGTTTTATTTGCTTTAAACAGTACTGCTTTAAAGGAAATTATGTTGAAGAAAATAATTGCTTAATTATTTACTTTTTCTGATTTTCATTTCTGTAAATCCAGGTTTTAATCTGGTATCTTTCTCCTTTATAACCTAACAGTATCCTTTGGCATTTATAAGAGAGTGCAGGTCTGCAGGCAACACATTTTGTAGGCTTTTGTTTATCTAAAAAGGTTTTTATTTCATCCTCAGAATACTTTTTTGAATGTGAAATCTTGAGTTTGCAGGGTTTTCCCCACCTCTTAGAACTTTGAAAATGTTTGTTGTCCTTGGCCTCCATTATTTCTGGTGAAAAGTCACCTGTCATTCATATTTTTGTATTCCCCTGTATGTAATGTGCACCCTCTGACCTCCACCCCATCCCCTTTTTGGCAACTTTCAAGAATTTTCTCTTTAGATAAGCAGTTTGACTATGGTGTATCTCAGCGTTGTGTGTGTGTGTGTGTGTGTGTGTATTTTCTGCTTGGAACTTCTAGGATCAAAAAGAAGAGGTTTTTGTCCAAATTTGGGATATTTTTTATTATTATTTTCTTTTAAAAATTTTGGCCCATTTTCTCTTTTTGCGTGTTAGTGTCCAATTAAAATATGATGGACTATTTGACATTGTTTCATGAGTCATTGGGGCTTTGTTCATTTTTTCCTTATTCTTTTTCTTTCTGTTCCTCAAATTAGATAATTTTTACTTATCTGTCTTCCGGATCTCTGCTCTTTGACCATCCTACCTGTTAAGCACATCTGTTGAACTTTTTATTCCAGTCATTGGACTTTTTAATTCTAGAATTTCCATTTGTCTTTTCTGTGTATTTTAAGAGATAATTGGTGAAATGTGTTCAACCAGTTGCTTTGATACTGAGACATTAGGGCTTTTGGGTTGTCCCCAGCTACTTCCTGCACATGAGATATTCTCATAAGACTTTGCTTCACTGTGGGTTTTTATAATAAGAAGGTTGTGTCCTTATCTATATAGAGTTTAGGAACCCCATGAAGCTAATTAAGTCTTTCATCTGATCCCTTATGTTATCGGGGATGTTTTGAAATCCTTGGTTTTTATATGAAAACAAAGTAATTAGAAGAAATGAGATTTTTAAAAAATAAAATTATTTTAATGATAAATAACTTGGATTACTTTGTCATATTTTTTCACTTCCATACTTTTTCTTCGTCAAGTAGGTGTATTGCTTGACTTCCTGTTTACATTAATGACTATTTAGGACTTTTATCAAAGACTGACATGGTCCAAAGTAAAGCCAGGAAACAGCTATAAATCAAGAGACTTGTGTTCTTTCTGGGCAATACCACAGATTTTGCTTTGTGACAGGTGACTTTTGACTGTGTCGAACCTACTGCTCTATTAATTGAGAGCTCTTTGATTCCTATTTTTTCTTAATTAAGACAATATTTTTTATCAAGATATAATTCGTATACCATAACATTTACCATCTAAAAGTGTATAATTCAGTAGTTTTTAATATATCTGCAAAGTTGTGTGACTATCACCAGTATCTAATTCCAGGACAATTTCATTTTATCTCCCCAGAAAGAAACTCCATACTCATTAATAGTCACTCCCCATCTCCTTCCCACTCCCCAAGCTACTGGAACTACTTATTTACTTTCCATTTCTATGGATTCACCTATTTTGGACATATTATATAAATGGAATCATGTAATATGTTTCTGTCCTCTTTCATTTAGCATAAGGTGTTCAGGGTCATCTGTTTTAGCATGTAGCAATGTGACTGAATGATAGTCTGTTGTATAAAGATATCAAATTATTTATCTGTTCAGCAGTTGATGGACATTTGGGTGGTTTTCACTTTAGCTCTTATGAAAAACGCTGCTGTGATCATTTGTGTAAAAGTTTGTGTGGATATAATTTTTCATTTTTCTTGGATATGTTTTCATTTCTCTAGGAATAGAATTGCTAGGTCATATGTTTGATCTTTTGAGAACTGTCAGATTGTTTTCCAAAGCAGTAACACTGTTTTACATTCTCACAATTATGAGGCTTCCAGTTTTTCACATCCTTGCCAACATTTTTTATTGTCTTTTTGATTATAGCCATCCTAGTGGGTATGAAATGATATCTCATTGTATTATGGTCTTGATTTGCATTGCCTTGGCAAATGATGATGATCATCTTTTCATGTGCTTATTGGAAATTCATAGGTCTCCTTTGAGAAATGTCTGTTTACATCTTTGTCTATTTTTTAATTGGATTAGCATCTATTTCTGTGCAAGTATCAGACTTCAAGAGTTTGGTACCATGACAGTCATTGGAGTTAAGTTTAGCAACTGTTATAACTTTATGATTAATAGTAAGCCTGGCTCAGGGATGAATAAGATAGCAGTGCCATTAAAACTTCTGGTCTAGTGAGGAAATCACTTATAAACAGGACATTTCATATGGTATATTAGGTTCAGAGATCAAGATTTCTTGAAAGTTATTGGCCCACTTTTCATTGTGTAAAGCTTCTACTACATAAAAAATGATTATAAATTGTGTATTAGCACATCTCCTTTCTGTGTTGCCTAGTTTTGGTAGTTTGTAGAGAAGTTAAAAAATAAGTTCCTAAGACTTTGTAAAGGTTCCTAAGACATTGAACTTTGGATTGTTTGGTATCAATAATATATTTTTAATTTTTCAGGATTTATGAATTATTAATTACAAGGAAACTTAGAATCAGCATGTTACCTAAATTAAAATATTGAAGGAAGGAAATAATAACATTCAAATAAAGTAAAAAATGAGTTTTTAAATTCTCTTTAGCTCTCTGGACTCATCTCTGTGTCCTTTTTTTTTTTTTCCTCTTAACCTAGTGAGATGAACAGTTTCCTTAATGTCTTATTCCCTCTCATATGTCTCTGACTTTAGTACCTGAATTCTTTATACCTGTTTATGCCATGGCTTCATTTGACAGTTCTGTTGAAGCCTGTGAACCCCGGAATAATATTTTAAAGACATAAACCAGAATATACAGAATTAAAAAGATAAGCAGTTAAAATAGTTATAAAACTACTATAACAAGTTTATGATACAGTAATCTATACTTCCTTAAATAACAAAGTTTAACAAAATTTAATATGGTAACATTAAATAACAAATTAGAAATAAGTAATGAGTAGTAATGAGTGACATCTTGAGACAAAAACTATTAATGAGATAGGAAACAAACTGACTTTTAGGCATTGCTAATACTGTGGTTCCTTATAGTCATAATGGAAGGACCAAGTTCATGGAACCCCTGAGTCCTGTCCACAGACCCCCTGGGAGTCCATGAATGCTATGTTAAAAATGCTTATTATATATGAACTATTTCCTCTGCCCTAAAATTGTTTTCATTCTCTTCTTCCTTCTACCATATCTGAGATGATCATTCTCAAAGATTCAGCTTACTTCATCTTAGCACTGTATGGTGACTACTTATTTGCCTTTTATATTCTAGTCATTTATTCCAGGCATTTGGAATGCATCAACAAACAGAACAGAAAAAAATCCATGTCCTTGAGGAACTTATAGCCTTATGAGAGAATGACAATAAACAAAATACATAAGTTATACAGAATGTTAGACAGTTATAAATGCTGTAGAAAATTACAGTAGGATAAAGTGGATTGGGGTGTAGACTGCAACTTTCAAAGGAATAAGCTAGGTGTGTTCATTGAGAAAGTGATTTTTGAGCAAAGACATGAAGGTGGTGAGAGTTTACCAAGCAGATATCTTTTCTTTCTCCCTGACCACACTTGAGGACTGAGACTTCCTTTTTATTTGTATTCCTAGTGCTAGCATTATGACTAGCACATGGTCAACCCGTGATGACTTGTCATTAAGAGAAAGCTTGTTACCTTTCTGATATCTGCCTAAAGCTTGAGAAGTTTGGATGATTCAATGTGTGTCATTTTCCCAGTTGTTGAATTAGATAATATTTAGCTTATGTTCAAGTATAGCTTACTCTTAACATTTTATTTTTGATAATAAGATTCACTAAAAATATTTCAGCTATTGTTATTTATCTTTTATTTACCTTGTACAGAGTAGGAATTCAGCAGATATTAAAGGGTATATCTTTTAGCATTACCCGTATTATTTAACTTTTGTAGACAGAACTTCAATAATTAAAGTTATGATCGATTATTTTAAAGATATTTTCAGCCCTTGAAATTTAAGATTTGTTATATATTTGTGTACTTGCTCCTCGATAGAAGTTGTAGGAAGTGAGAAAGCATAGTATAAGATTAATACAAAACAATATTTTGCCAAGTACTGGAGGAGAAAATATTTCATATATTTTTTATTTAACCCACAGTATACCATCAGAGTCCATTGGACCCAATTTAATTTTTGAGTATCAATTTCCAGCAGTTC
This sequence comes from Pteropus alecto, assembly GCF_000325575.1. Lineage (NCBI taxonomy): Eukaryota > Metazoa > Chordata > Mammalia > Chiroptera > Pteropodidae > Pteropus > Pteropus alecto. The sequence goes on along the minus strand of NW_006429634.1, from coordinate 2,029,459 downwards.
TAATTTGTAAAGATGATTATTTTATGACATATTTTTCTTAGAATTCTTCAAAAGAACAAATAGAAAATTTATTTTAAAAAATAGAATAAAACTTATTCTATATTAAAATTACCATATATGATTTTTTTTATAAATCTAACTCGCATTATGGGATCTTAATCTCATTTTTCCGATATCTCGAAATAATTTCATCATCTTAAGAATTATTTCATTATTCTCTATCAAATTTTTGCTATCATGCCCAAATACTAAAATAACAAGAATACAGAAGACTGATTGAATGATCTAGAAGGATGATACAGTAATGAAATCATCACTATTATCCTTCATTTTTCTTATTGTGTTGCTCAAAGTATCAGATCTTTCAAGAAGGCATAATAAAAATCTATAGATGCCATCTTAAGTGTTTTTTTTTCTTTTAGCTTTCACCGAACATAGGTAGGAGTTTAGATTTTCTTCCTGCCCATATGACAAAGCAATGAAAATTGACAGGAAAATGGCTTAGTATTTTCAGTAGTCACAGAAGATGGGCATAAACACAGACAGCAACACTCTAGACTCTATGATGATGAAATTGAGTTGATGATATCCTAGATTAATTTTGCCAAACCAAAGAAATGTTGACTTCATGATATATTTCTAAGGACAAAAAGATATGTGCTCTTCTCTCATTTATTTAGTCATTCAGCAAGAAAGTCTTTATCATGCATTATTTTGTGACTAGAATCGTCATTTTTTTTCCTAGATCGTCTTGTGAACAGTACTTTTCATTTTATATGTTTGTGCACCAACAGTCACTTGATAATAATTCATAAGCGAACAAATCTTGAAGTCTGATGTATATACAAAATCTTGAAGTCTGATACTTGCACGGAAATAGATGCTAAGAAATGAAAAATTTAATTGGATTTATCATTCTACTTAGTGTTTATAAACCAGATATGAAAATAGTTTTTGCAGTTACAGAGCAGAGATGGTCATTCTTCAAAAAAATTCTGAACCATCAAAAATTTTAAAAGTATTACACTTTGAAAATGCAAGTATAAGAAGAACCAGAAATAATAAAAGTGCTATAATCTATTAAATATATATTTGAAATATGAACCTGCATTGCCTTTTGATAGTAATATATAGCAAAAAGAATGAGAAGTAATAATAAAATAGAACATTTTGGAGATTGGAAATCCAGAATCAAATTTACAAGATAGTGGCTTTAGTTTCATGTATGATAGTTAATGAGAAATTAGTTACATTCAGAAGATATTTACCATTTTGGTATATATACCTTCAATTCCAGGAACATTTGAATATACTAAAATAATATGTATTATATATAAAACAAAATTTGATTTCGATGTTTCAAATTTCTGTTAAAATAACTCAAGGTTGTTTCCAACTATTTTATTATTCTGTAAATTATTTGTAAAATGACTTAAGTATAAACAGGAAGTGTCTGTTGAACACAGATAGTAAATAGTAATAACTCGTTTTCCTGGTACATACTTAGGGCTGGCTAATTGTCATGCTAACTCTATGAAGTAGATATGAGGAAAGTAGATCAAGGTTTGGTAACTTGCCCAAAATTACTGAACCAGTTCTGGGATTTGAATCCAGGTCTGTGGGTTAATAAATGTTCTCTTCAGGATACCACATGACCTTCTAAATATTGTAGTAATTTTGTTGGAATTCAGCATGGTGCATTAATCAGAGAAAACTTCATGGAGAGTTTGCTTAGACAGGTAGGAAGAGAAAGAAATACATGTCAGTATAGCTCAGGTAAGAGTTGAAGTTACCTTAGCTCCTAAATCAGGTGGAACAGGTGGTCCAGATAGTGGATTAAACACACACAACTTTCAAAACAACCATTATACATACGTTAAAGAATTAAAATACATTCAAATAATGAATGAACAGATATAGAATTTCAACACAGAAATAAAACTTTAAAAAGAACCAGATGAAAATTGTAGAGCTGGAAAGTACAGAATAACTAAATGAATAATTCACTGAATGGCCTTAACAGCATATTGGAAACAACAGAAGAAAAGATCAACCCTAAGAACTATAAATGTATGTACCTAAAGACAGAGCTTCAAAAGAATTAAACAACAAAAGAAATAAAAACTCTAAATAAAAAGAATTGGACAAAATTCACAATCATAGCAGGAGATTTTGACACATCTCTCTCAGCAAGTAATAGAACAACAAAAAATTAAGGATGTGAACACTACTCATCAATTGCAGAATGTACATTTTTTTTTTTTCAAAGGTGCAGGGGATATTCATGAAGATAGACCATTTACTGGACTAGAAAACAAATTTCACTAGATTTCTAAAGGCTGAAAACAGTATGTTTTCTGACTAGCAGAATTAAATTAGAAATCAGTAACAAAAAGATATTTTTAAGCCCCCAAATATTTAAAAATTAAATAACATATTTCTGAAGTATCTCTGGATAAAAGAAGAAACCATAAGGGATATTAATATTTTGAACTGAATGATAACGAGAGCAGAGTATATAAAAATTTGTGACATAGGTAAAGCAGTGTTTAGAAGGAAGCTTATAACTTTAAATACTTTTATTAGAAAAATCAGAAGGGACTGAAATCAGTTACTTAAGCATGTACCTTAAGAGCTCAGAAAAATAAGAGTAAGTTAAATACAAAGTAAGTAGAAGGAAGGAAATAATGAGAGTAAGAGTAGAAATCAGTAAAGAGAATGAACAAAGAAAAAGCAATGAAACCAGAAACTGAAACATTTAAGGAAAAAGCAATGCTCTTCTTACACACACTCTTTTTTAAAAAGCAAGTGTATGAAAGAATAGTTTACAACTCTTTTCATGAAGTCATCGTCACCATGATGGCAAAGTCGGGCAAAGAAATAACAAGAAAGGAAAATTACAAATATTCTTCATGAACATAGACCCCAAAAATAAACACAATAGTAGAAAATTCATTGATATATAAAAAGGAGATAACGTCATGACCAAGTGGAATTTGTCCCAGGAATTCAGTGCTGGTTAAAATTAGAAAACCAATTAATGTAACTTACCATGCGAGTAGAAGGAAACAGAAATCATATC
>NW_006429634.1:1990185-2026270 GCF_000325575.1 Pteropus alecto | reverse complement strand
GGAAAAAATGTTTGACAAAATGTAGCACTCATCTAGCAAACTAAGAATAAAAAGGAGTTTCCTTAATTTGATTAAAGGCATCTATGGAAAACATGAAATGTATATCATATTTAATTATGAGAAACACTAAATGCTTTCCCTCTGAAATTGAGAACAAACAAGGATGTTTGCATTCACTGTTACTCAACATTCTCTTAAAGGCCAGTGGAGTAAGGCAAGGAAAAGAAAAAGCGTCTAGACTGAAAAATAAGTAAAACCATCTTTATTTGCAAGCATTATTACATATGTAGAAAATCCTAAGAAATATGGAAAAGCTACAATAACTAGTGAGTTTAGCAAAGTCATAAGATTACTAGGTCAATATTTTTTTATATTACCAAGAAACAAATTGGAAAATAAAGTTAACAAAAGCAGTCCCATTTACAATAGCATTCAAAACAGTGAAAACATTAGGGATACATTTTAATAAAGTATATGCAGACCTATTGACTATAAAACATTAAAGCTATAAAACTATAAAACATTTCCAAGACAAAAGATCTAAATAAGTGGAGTGATGTAGCATGTTTGTGGTCTAGAAGACTCATTATATGTCAGTCTTCTCCAAATTGATTATAGAGTTACTGAAATTCCAATAAAAATCCTAGCATTCTTTTTATTTTTTAATTTTTTTGAAGAAACTGACAAGCTGGGTCTAATAGTTATGTGGAAATGCAAAGAACCTAGAATAGGCAAAATAATTTTTAAAAAAACTAAAGTTATAGGACTTAGAGTGCCTGATTTTAAGACTTTATAGCTACAGTAATCAAGACAAAATGGTATTGGCATAACGATAGACGTGTAGATTAATGGAACAAAATAGAGTTCAGAAATATACACACACACACACACACACACACACACACACACACACACACACACACACCCCAATTCATTTATTTACTTTTTGGAGGTGCCAGTGTAATTCATTGAGGAAAGGTTATCGTCTTTTCAGGGAATGATGCTGTGTATCTGAGTGGAAGAAAAATTTATAATGATCATCACCTTACTCTTTTATAGAAAGTTACTCTTAAGTGGATCAGAGACCTAAACATAAAAGTTAAGACTATAAAACTTCTAGAAGAAAATATGAAAGTATTTGCCACGTTGGAGTAGGCAAAAAAAAAAAAAGGAGACTACACAAACCACAAAATGAAAATTGATAAATTTGATTTATGAAAATGAATAGGTAGCTACAGAGTGGGAAAAATTTTCACTATATATAGCTATACCTGTATAATACGTATATATTTATATCTGACAAAGGACTTATTTTTTAACAGATATAAAAATTCTTATAATGCAAATAACCAAAAGTCTTATAACACAAAACACCAGCAAAAGTTATGATTGAACACTTCGTAAAAGATGACATATAGGTGGCAAATAAAGCACATGCAGAAATGCCCACTGTCATTATGCATTAGGGAAGAGCACAGGAAAATCACTGTGGTACAAGTACACATTCACTGGAATGACTATAATTGAAAAAACTTAAGGTTTCTAGTCAAGATGGTGGAGTAGGTAAATGCTGTGCTCACCTCCCCATGACCACTTCAAAATTACAACTAAGCTACAAAACAACCATCACTGAGAATTGCCTAAAGTCTGGCTGAACAGAAGTCCTATAATTAAGGATATTCAGAAGAAGATACCTTGAGACTGGTAGGAAGAGCAGAGACAGGAAACTGACTGGTCCCACACCCACATATGGCATTAAAAATTGGGAGGGACATCTGTTTCTAGGTTTCCCCCCTGAGGAGCGAGAGGTCCCAGCCCCATACCAGGCTCCCTAGCCCAAGGTTCCAGTCCTGGGAAGAGAAGTCCTCATAACTTACAGCAGTGAAAACCAGTAGAAATTGTGACTGAGTGAGACAGAAGGCTGCTGAAATCCCAGACATTCCTCTTAGAGGGTCTGCATGTGGAATTACTTGCTGACGGACTCACTCGCTCTGAGCTCCAGCACTGGGGCAGCAGTTTGAAAGGTGCCAGGTACATACATGGAGGAATCGAATTGTTTGGCTTCAGAGTGAGGGCTGGAGGGGCAGCTTTCTCCCAGACATAAGTGCTGGCAGAAGCCATTGTTCCTTTGAGTCCCACTACCCAGCATGCACACACAGACAGGTGCCATATCTGAGTCTCCATCAACCTGGCTAACACCATTTGCCCACCCTGGTGATTCCCTGAGACCCTGCACCATTCAACTTGTTGGCCCGCTGTTTCCAGGAACTTTTTTGTGGTGAAATATACATATAAAAATTTCATTTTAACCATTTTTCAGTGTACGGTTCATTGGCATTAAGTACATTGACATTGTTATGCAGCCATCACCACCACCCATCTCCAGAACTTTTTCGTCTTCCCAAACTGAACCTCTGTACCCATTAAACAATAAGTCCTTATCCTCCCTTCCCCCAGCCCCTGGCAGCTACCATTCTGCTTTCCGTCTCTATGATTTGACTACTCTAGAAACCTCGTGTAAATGGAATCACATGGCATTTGTCTTTTTGTAACTGACTTATTTCACTTAGCATGATGTCTTCAGGTTCACGTATGTCAGAATTTTCTTCTTTCATAAGACTGAGTAATATTTCATTGTATGTATATACCACATTTTATTTATTCGTCCATCAGTGGACACTTGGGTTGCTGTCATGTTTTAGCTGTTGTAAACAATGCTGCTATGAACATGAGTGTAAAAATATTTGTTCAAGTCCATGCTTTCGATTCTTTTGGATATATACCTAGAAGTGAAACTTGATGGATCATTCACATATATATGTATATGTATATAGTGATTTTGTTAAGTTTTGAGGAACTGCCATACCATTTTCTTCAGTGATTGTACCATTTCACATTCCCACTAGCTAATTTCTCCATATCTTTGTAAACACATGTTATTTTGCCTTTTTTTTTTTTTTTGATAATGGACGTCCTAATGGGTGTGAAGTGGTGACTTGTGGTTTTGATTTGTAAAGGAAAATTTTAAGATGATTTAATCCAAACCTGTGATTTAGCAAAAGCAACGAGGTGGAAGATTTTACAACTTCCTTTTGCGAATCATTTTAACTATCAGTGTTTGCATTTGGGCATTCAGGGTTTTGTGAATATATAATGGATAGTGTTATGCTTATGAAGAATTTTTTTCTTTGTTATTGATGTGTGACAAGCCATAGCCAATCATATTTTTATGTGGAAGAACAGATAATTTGTTTTTATAATTTTATTAAAATATTTAATAGCACATTAGCCTAAAGTTTGGACAGCAAGTGGTTTCCACAGATTAATATACATGCATACCCATGCAAGACAAAACTAAACAGTGGAATTTATTATTTCTGTAAACAGTGGTTTTTAAACTATTGTCCAGAGCTTTGCAGTTCTTCTGTTTTATTTTCAACTTTTATTAAAACAGTGTAAAACTTACTCTTTCCTACTTTATTTTGAAACCACTAGCTGAACCTACTCATAAAATTATTGTTTTCATTTTTAGTGCTTGCTTTCTGTAGTATCTACATTTTACATTGTTCTTTTAGCAAGTTTACTTCAGTTTGGTAGGCTCATCAGCTGACATGGAATAACCACTTTGAAAAGATAATATGAAAGAATGCCCCAGTTATGGCTGGGTGATGAAAGTGGCTACATGTGCCTGAATAGACTAGGATTGAGAAAGGCCTGGCATCATACTCTGATATTTTTGGCATAGTTTGTTCAAGAACTTTTTTCTTCCCATTTCAACAAATAAGTATTTGCTCTGTGTCTGACATGTGTCTGTCATAGTGGATATAGAAATGAATTTCTACCCTTAAGGAATCATAGCCTAGAAGAGGTGTAGACCTATAAATAATGTTAAGTGCAATCCGTGGTCTAAATGTATAAAAAGTTTAAGAGATTTTGCAGAGGAAGAGTGATGAATTCTTGAGTATGGTCAGAGAAGGGTTGCTTTAAATAACATCTGAGCTAAATTTTGAAGGTGGAATATGAGTTTGTCAGGGTGGACATTATAGGACATTATAATAGGATGGATATTATAGGCAATGAAATCAGCATGTAGAGCAGGCACAAGTGCATGAAATAACATGGTATGTTTAAGGAATCATAAGCTGATAATTCATGTCAGGCACAAAGCGTGAGGATTAGTAGATGAGAGCTGTACTTTCTCTCATTGTCAAATAGTGCCTGAAAAAGTAGCCTAGGAATATTAATGAAATAATATAGGCAAAAAATAAGCTTTAATGCCATCACCAAGATTAATTGTAAAACTAGGACATGCATTGTATTTCTTTTTCTGAAATGCCTATCTCCCTCCTTTTTTTCACTCCCTTACTCTCTCCCTCTTTTCTTACCCTCGTGTGTGTGTTTGTGTGTGTGTGTGTGTAGACAAGAATAAATGAAGGAGAAAGGAATTAAGAATCAAGACCTTGATTCAGGTCTTGGCCCTCCTATCCTTGGATGAGCAAACTACTTTTATCTTTCTGAGCTTTGGTCTCCTCATCTATATAATATGTGCAAACTTCTGGGCTTTTCAAAATATTTTTTGAGGGAGTCACAATTTCTGAGTGCCTGGAACACAGTAGGTGTTCATATGTAGTTTTGAATAGGCAGTTTGAGAACTTCTATCGAGAAGTAAGAGAGGATAAATAGTTACAATGAATTGAGACACAATAAGCACTAAAAAATTTATGTTGCTTTTCAGGATGCACTTAATTATAAAATGTGTTCAAGCAGTTTATCTTTGTAAATTGTTTCATTTACTGTTTCGATTGGTGAGATCCAGGGTACAGAAACTATAGTACCTTTATGCATAAAATTCTATTAGATTTGAATGTCATATGCTGTTGCAATTGTCCTATGTGTTCGATTAAGAATTAGCATATATTTAAAAATGTGTTCAGTTGATCATTTTTCTTTTTAATTTGGCCCTGGCAGAAGATCTTGGACTTGGCTTCTTCAGGTTATGATTTTATTCGCTTTAATAATCTAGTTATAAATAGGCTTTTTTCCTTATATAAACTTTACTTTTTTCAGTTCAAAACTAGTGTTTTTTCTCATGCTACATTTGTTGTATCTGCAAAATGTTTGCTTTTGGAGCAGAGATTGTGAAAATCCATTTTAATGTTATAAAGTTACTGTAATACACTGTTAATATAATTTATTTCTTTACCTTTAGGGGTCCTACTGGGCAATAGACACCAATCCTAAGGAAGATACGCTGCCTACTCGGCCAAAGAAGAGAGCACGATCTGTAGAACGGGTAAAAGCTCTTTATTTAGTATGTGACAGGGCTATAATGTCAGAAATATAGATTTTAAAAGTTTATTTCCAATATAGCAAGTAAACCACAGTGAAGGTAATATTTTGTTTGTATAGCGTTTTCTATTTTTTCAGAGCCGTTTTAGGTTCATTATTTTATGATCTTAATTCTTTGAGTTGAAGTGGGCAGTTTAGGAAGTAAAAGGTTTTTGTTGTTGTTTGTTTATTTGTTTATTTTTGTGATTCTGGCACAGCTGTTGTCTGAGACTTAAATCCAGGTCTCTTGTGTTTTATTTGGGAGTCTTTTCTCTGCATATACAACATTGTGAGGACTGGTTTTATATAAGAAAACTACTCCCTTTCACTGCAACTAGTCTAATTACATTGAATTTTCCTGATTGTCTTTAAAATGCTTTTCCTTAACCATGTAATAATTATTTTGTACACAGAATTTTTAAGTGTACATGTGTTGTTTTTAAGATAATTCTTGTCTTGTGAATTCATAATTTAAATTAATTTGCAAGAATGAAGGAGAAAAAGAGTTCTAGTTGATATACTAAGTTGTTTATCGTAACATATTTTTAGTCAATACTTCGGCTGTCACCAGACATTAACTTTACCTTTCAGCTTTTCTCACTGTACATTTCCAGCATCTCAGCTAAAAAAACCACACACACACACACACACACACACACACCTCACCCGCCCCCATTCAAGACCCATTTCAAATGTTAACTACATTGTGAAGCCTTTCCTAATTTCTTCATTTATATTCTTGTAGAATTTTTACAAAGTTCTTTTATAGGATTTCTCACACTTTGTAGTAATTACTTGTTTCTATATTAGTCTCCTTTGCTGGACTGTGATCCCCTAAGATTAGAGAAAATACATATCTCCAGTGTTAGTGTTTTTCACAGCTTATAGTAGGTTTACAGACTAAATCAGGGCAAAAGGAATATGGTAAGATGAAGGAAACTGAATAAACATTTGGTCAAATAAATCTGTTCTATTTATAATAAAAAGATTAATAAGAAAAAATAAATTTAATTAGATACATACATGTGGGAGCCTCACAAAAATATGATACTCAAAGGCAGCTAGGCAGTTGAGGCTAAGGAAGGGAGTAGGAGTCTGGGGCTTCAAAAGGGAGGAAGGCAGTTCACAGGAAGGGGAGAAGAGCAAATGTTTGGTAAATAAATGTTTGTCCTGCTATGCAGGTAAATCTCTCAGGTATAAAAAGTTATCTCTGGTAGTAATTCTCTTCCTGGTATACGTCCCCTTTCTAATTTCTTTTAGGTAGTTCAGGAAGAGGTAAAAAAGCTTTTCCGGAGTCTGCTGTGTCTTTATTACCTTCAGTTTAAACTTGTCCACATACCAAAGTGGCATATTCTGGGGTGGTTTGTTCTGAATTCCCCCAATGCTGAGTAAGTAGGTGGAGTTGCAGTGGTCTAGTTTGTGAAACGGTAAGGGCCAGGGCTAGGGATATATGCAGGAAGGAGAAACTCCTCTGGGAAATTAGCATGGTACTAGGTTTCTAAATATATACCTGCAATTGTATATAGTACTGTCATTTCGCCAGTTTAGTTTCAGAAATCTTTGTTTTGTAGATACTGTTGCAGGCATTGTGCTAAGATGTTGTGGGATATATACCAAGAAAAACGAAGCATGATAAGACACACAATTCTAGCACAAGGGCAAAGTATGTGTAGAAAGTATTATAAGAAAGATATAAAATATTGTGTGCAGAGAAAGGAAAGATTATGTTTTATTGGGACTATCTAGGAAGGTTTCATGGATTATGTGGTTTGGCTTTGAGGTGGAGACAGACAAGGTAAGGTAGAGAGAACAGCATTCATTGAACACATTTTATTTAGTATTGAGTTCCTGCCATGAGCAGACTCTGTTTTGGGTGCTGGGAAAACAACAATAAACAAAACATACATTTTCTGCCCTCATGGTTTATATTCTGATGAGGGGTGGAGTGGGATGGGGTGGCTTGATATAAGAGGCTTATGATCAAAGTTAAGATTTATAGGGATGGATAAGTATCAGGACTTGGGAGAGAATATAGTAGTTCATTTTATCTGGATGAGTTTTTCCTCTTTCTCATTTATTTGCATTATTCATGCCATTCAAGGCAGGTGGGGGGGTGGAGAAAGGGGAAAGGAGGGGAAGTGTGAGCTCAAATCTTTTATATTGGAAGCATAGAGCTAAGTATTGGAGAAAATAGTGGTAAACAAGACAGGCCATACTCTCTCCTTATGAAGCTCTTATGCAGAAAAGATAAATTGGTAATGTAGGGTGACAGTAATGTTGCTTGTTGTCTCAGGGTAATTAATAGTTCCTCATTCATTCTCAAAATAGCATTTGGACAATAAATTATGTGGTCACCCTAAATATAAGGGTTTTGAGAACTCTGAGACCATATAGCAGAGAGGTATAATTTAGTCTAGGAGTCAGGACAGATTTCCTAGAAGAACTGGTATTTCAGTGAAGGCCTGTTAAATAAACAGAATTAAGGCAGATAATGAGAGTGACTGGCAGTGTGAAAGGGTAAGGGGAACTTACACATTGGTTAAAAAGAGTGCCCCAAATTTCAAGGAACTGACAGGTTAATATGGCCGGAACATAGAATCCAAGAAGGACAATAATTTCTTTTCACTTATCCTCTCCAATTAGGTTGTTTTTGTATTAATTAATGAATAAATATTCTCCTCGAATGTTTATATTTTGCTTTTTTAATTTGGCTTTGTTCAGTTCAGCCAAAGGGTATATTGTTTATTTATTAATGAAAAGTGCCCTGTCCACTGGAAGCTGCTTAGGATAGAAAAAAACAAAATTAGCTTGATATTGCCTATATGTATGTATTTTTTTGTTTTTTTGGTTTTTTTTTTTTCGAAGACTGCCAAGCAATTATACTATTCCAAGGGAACTGATGTTAAAGAATAGAAGAGAGAACTGGGTCCTAGGCAATTCTTTGTTAAATGCTTTGAGAGAATGAGTGCTCCAGATTAGTGCAGTTTATCTCTCTTATGTTGATAATCACAAAAACATGTTCTTCTTTGTTCATTCTTTGATTGCCCCCTCTTTAAAAAAAAAAAAAACAAAACACCTTAAATCATATGTCTTGGTTATTATGTAATGTTCAGTTCTTTGCATATAGGAACCTGTCATGCTAAAGCAGTGGTTCTCAGTGTGTGAAGCCTTTTCAGGGGGTCCACGAGGTCAAAACTATGTAATAAGTAATACTTAGTAAATTTTCACAAAACTTAGTAATACTAAGATGTTCCTTGCCATTTTTTACTCGTTTTCCATAAGTTACAGGACTTGTGATTTTGCCATAGATTGAATACAGAAGGATATGAGACTCCAGTGGTTTCTATTAAGCCAAGCATTAAAACAATTTAAAAAATCTATAATAATGCCATTCTTCTCACTAAGTTTTTTGTTTGGAATCTATATTTTTCACACAAAACAATATTTATGTTAACATGCAGTGCATGTATCATTGAATTTAAATTAATAAAATTTTGACTCAGTTTTAATTTCTAATAGGTAAATATCAATACGTATAGCTCACATAAACAAAAGTTCTTTGGGATCCTCAACTACTTTTAATAGTATAAAGGGGTCCTGTGACCAAAAAGTTTGAAAACTTTTGTGCTAAAGGAAGATTTTTCTGTCTATCCCAGTAGACATTCTTTTTGAGAACGGAAAAGATATCTGTCATGATTTGAGTTCCTCCAGAAGTAGACAAGGAGTTGAGCCCAGGTAGGTTGAGGGGTGGTCCTAGTAAAGTGGGGCAGTTATCAAGTCAGTTACCACTATGAGCACTTGGAGCTCAGTCCCAACTGGGGAACTCTGGGAGGCAGTTTAGAACTGTGGGGCAACGAGCTGGGCTAGTTATTCATCAGCTCTTAACCCTCTCATTGAATGAGTGAGTAATGCTGCTGGGGACATTAGCTCTCCTGTACTTTTGGCCTGCCTTGCACAAAGCCAAAGCATGCTCCCCAACCAGAAAAAACCCTCAGGCAGAGATTTGCAGATATGTGTAATAAACAGCCTTCAGAGTGTAGAGGTGAATTCAGAGGGATTATGGTCAGGTTCTGACAACGTTTGCTACATGCCTTCTTTTCTGTTGGTGGAGTGTATATGTGTGTGTTCAGATCTGTGCCTATCCCTGCCTCCTTTTTTTCACAGCTTCTTGAATTTTCATAGCCTTTGACTTATTTCTTAAATCGGATCCCCCTTCCTCCCACCCAGGAAATTCTTTAAAAAAAATACCCTTTGGAATATATTGTTTCTTGTTATTCAAAGACTCTTCCTAGTCACTGCTTAGTGTTAGCCTAAGTGCCTCATTTAAGTTTTAAAATATAGAAGTTGAAAAGGCTGTATGTAAGAGGATGAAAAGGCTATTTTTTAAGGATAGGGAGGTGACAAATTTACTGTGTTTCTGTTGTATGCGTAGCACAGGTAAGGTTCTTTGAAAGAATTGTAAGTAGGAAATAATATTCCTGTTAGAAATATAAAATTTCTGAACATTTTAAAGCTAGTGATCAAGATGGGGTGAAGCTGGTGGTAGTAAATAGAAATTCTAAAAAAAAAAAAAATTAAAACCCCTTTATAATGTATTATAGTTTACCAGCATTTTATGATCTGAAGTTTCTGTGTTAGTTTAAAAACATAGTAAAATTATGAGCAAAACCAAGTCATGTTATGAAGTCATGAGATGTCACTTTTATTTGAAGTACAAGATTTAGGGGAAATAATAGCCTGGAAATTAGGCTTAGTTTTAAAGTTAGACATTATAAGTTAGTGTTTAATTTTTCTGGCCATAGTTTTATTATATGACCATAGTTTCTTTATTAAGTGGATTGACAGCTGTATTGGCCTGGGAAAGAATCTCCCACAAGAGCAAAGGCTCTGAGGTAGAAACATACTTGGCATGAGAAACAATAAGAGGCCATGATGGATGGACTAGTGTAGGGAGGAAAGCGTGGTAGGACTTGGCATTAGAGAAGTAAAGAGAGGAAGCACTTGGCATTAGAGAAGTAAGTGATGGGAGCAGGTGGAAAGATTGTATGGCCTTGTACTATCTCTCCATTCATTACGTCTTTAATTTCAATCAAGAATGTCTTTCAGTTTTTAGTGTAGAAGACTTGAATGTTTCCAGTTAGATTTAATCCTGAATATTTTGTTTTTGGATGTTATGCACGCGCGCGCACACACAGATACACACACACACACACACTCTCTCTCTCTCTCTCTCTCTCTCTCTCTCTCTCTCTCTCTCCAAACTTCATTTTCCAGTTGCTTGCTGCTAGTCTATAAAAATGTAATTAATTTTTGTATAGCCTTATATTCTATAATCTCATTAGTTCTAGTAGTTTGTTTTGAAAGTGCCTTGAAGTTTTCTGTGTAAACAATGACATCTGCAAATAGACAATTTTCCTGTCCCTTGCCCTCTTCTTCCCCTGTCCCTCCCCACCTATTTTTTAAAGTGACTAGAATCTCCAGTACAGTGTTGAATAGAAGTGATGAAAGTAGGCATGGCTTACTTGCCTTTTTCCTTGCCTTTTTCCTTGCCATTCTTAAGGATAAAGTGTTCAGTCTTTCATCTGTTAAGTATGACATTAGCTGTTAGGGCTTTTTCAAATTGAGGACATTCTCTCATAAGCTTAGTTTGAAGTATATCTAAGAAGCTATCTAAGAAGCCAATAAACTAAAATAGAATACTAAAATGTACCCAGATAATCTAAAAGAAGACAGGAAGGGAGGAAGAAAGGAACTAAAAACGTAGAGGTGAAACAGAAAACAAAATTTAAATCTAAATGTAACAGTATGAACAATTACATTAATGTTAATGAATTAAGCACTCCAAAGAAAGGCAGTGATTGTCAGAAATGCTGAAAATGCAAGACTCAGCTAAATGCAGCCTACAAGAGTCAGAATTTCAAATACATAGACACATATGAGTTGAAAGTAATACATGGAAAATATATATCATACAAACACCATAAGGGTGGAGCGGCTATATTAATATCAGGTAAAACAGACTTTAAGACAATATGTCAGAGATTTTAAAAACATTTGATAAAAGAATAATTGATAAAAACATAATTATAAATATGCAACTGTTTCAAAATACAGGAAGCAAGAGCTGACAATTAAAAATCAGTAAAGAACATTGGCATACATTATCAAATGCCTTGATCTAATTGATATTAGAGAACACTATACCAAACAACTATAGAATACTTTTTCTTTTCAAGTGCACACAGACATTCATCAAGATATGGCACATGCTGAGCTACACAGCAAGTCTCAATAAATATGTAAAGTCGGGTAATTTGCATGAAACCACACAACACAGGCTTGCCTGTTCCTACCAGTGGGAATTAGAACTAAATAGTGAAACAGTAGTCTGGACTGCAGTGACTGAGCTAAGGTAGCAAGAACATGAGCTTTGCAACTTTCTAAAAGTAATCTTCTGTTAATTTAGGTATAGCTAGGTTGGCTGGACCAAAATTGAGGCATAAACAGAGTTGAAGTTCTTCCATTTATATTTAAGGAGTCTTTTTCTGTTTTTACCTCTCTCTCAATGTGTACCGAGCACCGAATTACTAATTTCTGCCTTCTAGGGATGATCCTTGTCTTTTCCGTTTTTTATTTCAATCAAGATGCCTGTTCCTTACCCTCATAGATTACCTGATAAAAGAAATTTATACTCAGGAATTAAGTGATAGATTAATGTTAGAAATGTCTCAGCTCTCTTTCTCATCCAATATGATTTTTTTTTTTTTTTTTTTAATGCACGTTCGGTTGGGATCATGTGTGGAACAAATATTTTTTTCCCAGAGAGAACATAAATGGAGCATCATAGCTCCAAATTGTTTATATCTGTCCTTCTTTAACTTTCAGCATTGAAGTTAAAACGATCTTGAGGGCTCACCAAAGCAGTAAAAACTCTCTTTTGACAGAGAGAAGTTGTTACAATCTATATTCAAAATTCTAAATGTAGAAAACCTTCTATGTTGATTTTGACATTTGTGTTAGCTTTTTAAACAATGCATGTGAAGTTGTATTATTTAGATTATTGTTCAGTTGCACTAACAGATAAAGGAAAAAAACTGAGAGGCCTGAACCAGAGAGATTTATTTCTCAGATAGAAGTCAGACTAATAATGAATCAGACAGATAACTAGCTCTGTTCCACAAGGTCATTCAGATATCTATGTTCCTTCTAATCATGTCTTTCCAGTGTTCCCCAGTGATTTATTTTCAAACAAAGCACAAAACTGGATTTTGGAGAATTTGATGAAATACCTTCAAATCGTGTTAAAGTTGCTGGATATATGAGCTAATAATTATTTATTTTGTTCTTGTATTTTAGGCCTCAACTCCTTATAGCATAGATTCAGATTCTTTGGGAATGGAGTGTATTATTTCGGGAAGTGCCTCTCCAACTCTGGCAATCAACACTGTGACTAACAAAGTAATTACATTTTTTTAAACACTTTTGAAATGTCATTGAATAATACATTTAATTTGCCTTCATAACAATAGAGTTCTGTATGGTTGAGTTTAAAGATGATATAAATTTGTCTAATCCATACATGGCAGCTTGAAAGCTGAATCTACAATGTTCTGAGGTATACACAAGTTAGAAGAAAATATTTCTCTGGAGAAATTGGTAAATGCTTATTGGGAAGTTCCATTTTAAATTCTTGACACTTTCCATTTCCCATCTATAAGATTTTTGAGTCAGCATTTTATTGAATCAGTTTGTTTCAAAATCATTGACTACCCCTTTAAATATGCGATCGAAAAAAAGATTGTCAAATTTCCAGGGAATCAACAGAATCAGAATAAATAATTTGGACAAACTCAGAGTTCATCGAAATGGTGGTCAACCTGTTTTATGATATACAAGTCAAGGTACAAACCCAGAAATAGTATTTGGTAGTTTGCTGCATTTTTTTCTTCAAACCACATGCCCCCCCGCCCCCCGCCCAAACACCTTTTTCTCTTCTCTCTTCTCTTCTTTTTTGAAGCAAGGGTCAAAACTTTGTGCCAACTCTTTAGATACCTAGTGGGATAAAAATATCTCTTCTTTACAAGGTAATTTCTTAATCTCATATCTCAAAACCCTAAAATGACTCTTAGGAGGTTCATGAGGTAACTCAGTCCTATGCATCTGTTTCCTTCTTTGCTAGACCATAAGCAACTTGAAGTCGTACATTTCTCACATTCATGCTCAAACTCTTTCAATCTTGATTTTACCCTCTCTTTCTCTCTTTCTTCTTGTGACTTGCTCTTTATCTCTGTCTCTCACTCTTTTACTTTCTTATGACACATAAACACAAACACATCTACATGCACAATTACACTAATATAGTATACATAGGAATTTTTATTTGTGGAAATATAATGAGTAAGTAGAAGATGGAAATAGAGTGACTAATCAGATATCCAATTTAGAAAGGAAACTTGCAGCTGAGGTGTAGAGTAATGATTGTAACCAGATATCAATCCATGGAATGATTTTATCAGAATCACTTTGGGTGTGTATGTGATGGGGGTGATGGTAATTCCTAGATTCCATTATAGGCCTACCAAATAAGTTACTTTATCCTTGTGGATAGGGCCCAGAAATCTGTACTTTTGAAAATCATCCCTAATGATACCCAGCTAGACTTGAGAATTTTGGGTGAAGCAGGTGGCTTGGAATCAAATATCCAATACTACTTTTTGCAGTAGCCGAAATAGGAGATACTGAGGCCTAAACATAGACATTAGGAAACAGGAAACAGGAAATAGTAATGCTAGGCCTAATGACTAAATAATGTAGGTGTCAAAGGAACTGGAAATTTTGGACCTCTCCTTCTATATATGATGGAATAGCTAGAATCAAATGAACCCATCTCCCTTTCTATATAAAGTACCACTCCCACTACCAATAAAAACTAGAGGGAGGCATTGGAGAACAGGACAATAAGGACTTCAGGGGCCAAGATCACAGAAAAAAGGGAAACACATTGAGTAAGCTTTGCAGTTTTTCCCATGGTACATTTCCCAGTTCTTAGTGCATGGCATGGAGGCTGAATAGAAAGTAGCAGCCTACAGCAGTCATTGAGCTAGGGAGACAGAAACGAGTTTGAGGCTACTAGACAGTCAGGTCTTGAGGACTAAGGTCCTGAGAAATCTCAGAAGTGAACTCAACTTTTAGCAAGCAGTATCTACTTAAGGCATTTGCTAACTCTGAACCTGTGTGTGCTTGGGCTCAGACACAGACAAATCAAGTAGATTTTCACTTGCCAGAATTCAGCAATCTTACAAAGAAGTGGGGGACAGAGTTTGTGGATCTTTATGGAGGAGGGAGCCATGGTAAACCCCCAGGATTTCAGGTTGTTACCTCAGAGAGTCTTTGTTTTGTAAGTAAGAACAAACCAAACTAGGCCAGTCTCAAATTATTCTTAGGATGGTATACTAATATTTTCTTACTTGCCAAAAGAAAATGAAATTCTTCCTGGAGGAAGATAATATCACCCCCAAGCTTTTGCAAATTTTCGTAAGTAAGGTCTCTCCTTCAGTCAAAATTTTTCAGACATTCCAGGAAACAGGACCAGATAATTAAATACAAAGAGAGGGGAAAAAAAGACAGTATAAACATTCATAAGTGAGCCAGACAATGATTTTAAGATAGCTAACCTGTTGTTCAAGAAAATAGATGAATTATAGAAAATTTTTCAGAGAATTGTAACCTGTATGGAAGAATCAAGAGGAAACTGTAGAACTGAAAAGTATTACTGAAATTAAGAATTTAGTAGATGAGTTTAACAACAGAATAGATATATCAGAGGAGAGAATTAGTGAACAAGAAGATAGGTCAATAGAAAATATACAGATTGAAACACAAAGAAAGAATAAAAAAGATGGAACATTCAGAAAAGCTTAAGAGAAAAACAGGATATGGGGGAAAGGTCCAACAAACTTATTATTAGTGTTCCAGAGGAAAGGAAAAGGAATAGAGAAGAAGCAGAATTTTAATTTTAAGACAGATGAAAGATAACAATAGAGATTCAAGAAAGTTCTGAGAACCCCAAGAAAGATTTGTGAAAGTCAGAAAACCATAACTGCTAAAAACTAAAAATAAAAAAAAAAATCTTAAAGTCAGAAGAAAAAACAGGCAGCTTCAAAGGGAACTGCACAGAGAGAGAATTCCAGAGATAATACAGAGGATGATGCCCCTTGCAACTGGATACTTTTCAGTGCATGAGTAAGGAAGCTACTAGCGTCTAGAGAAAGAATCACCTGAAAAAATTAGTTTGGACTCATAGTGGGTCAGGCGTGGTTACTGTTCCCACCAGAATGAAATATTTCATAATTCACAGACCATTAAGTAAAGTAGTCAGGCTTTTGCCTCAGTAGTGGAACAAAATTAGCCCTAGACTAAAATGCTGCTCTTATCCTACCTACACACTTTTAAAGGAAAATCCTCCAAATTAAACTTTTCAAGTAATCAGTTTATTTTGAAAATTTAATTTTTTCACATATAATTCAGAGACTATAAAATTCACCCTTTTAAAGTTTATAATTCAGTGGTTTTTGGTGTATTCACAAGGTTGTGTAACCATTCACCACTACCTAATTCCAGAACATTTCATTACCCCAGAAAGAAAACCTCATACCCATTCCCTATTCCATCCATCTCCTGATAATCATTACTTTACTTTCTAACTCTATGGATTTGCCTATTCTGGACATTTCATGTAAATAGGATCATATAATATGTGAACTTTTATGTGTAATTTCTTTCATAAAACACGTTTTCATGGTTCATGTTAATAGCATGTATCAGTCTTTCATTCCTGTTTTCAAGTAATTTAACTGTGTCTCAGAATGAAGCTCTAGAACATTTATAGGGATACAGAAATATCCAGCACTTAACAATGTAAAATTCACAATGATCTGGCATCTAGTAAAAAATTGCCAAGCAGCTATGTGGGATTTGCTGCCTCTATAACATTCCATGCTGTTGTTTACTCTTCATTCAGTACTATGTTTTAAAGATCTGTCTGTATTGCTCTCCATACAGCAGGAGTTCTATATTGATCCACCACATTTACTTATTCTCTTATTCATTAAATGCTATCAGATGGCTTTTCAGAATGGCCATGTAATTTTACACCCGACCATCAGTACTGAGCACCTGTTTTCTACACATCCTTACCAATACCTTAGTTACCTCTCTAATTTTTGCCATTCTAATTGTCATGAAGTGGCATCTTGTTTAAATTTTGCATTTCTCCCATTTCATTTTTTTCATCTTCTCTGTTTTTCTTATGGTCCGTCTTGCCACAATTCTGCTTATAATATTAATCTTTCCAAGAATCAGCTTCTAGTTTTTGTTAAGTCTCTCTCTTTACCATATATCATAGATTCTTGCTTTCATCTTTAAATTTTTTTTGTCTTGTTTCTTTGTGTTTAATCTAAAATAATCAACATCTTGAATATATATTTTCAATGTTTATTGTTTTAATGATGTAATATTTTTCTCTAAATACTGTTTTAACTATATCTTATAAATTTTGGCAGGTTGTGTTTTCACTGTAATTTAATTTTGTTTTCTGACTTCTTTCATGATTTTCTCTTTAACTTAGAAGTTTCTTAATTATATATTTAGCGTACGTATATGAACTTAATAGAGTTGCCTTTATTATATCTTTCTCCATGTATTGCATTATAGTCAGAGTACATGATTTGCATGATGTTAACTTTTTAGAGTATACTGATGCTGGCTCTGTGGCCTAATGCGTGGTTTGTGAATGTTTCCATTTGAACTTGAAAAAAATGTGTATTTTCTGATTATTGAGGATAAATTTCTCTATAATATGTTCCTGTTTAATAAATATTATGAAAATCATCTTTTAAAAAAATTACCAGGCAGCAAATGAGTAGTAAAAAACAACCCACAATGAGGAGAAAAATGCTTTCATAAGCCAAGAAAGGGAAACCTGTGTCTATGAATGGATGAATAGATAAAGAAGGGGTGTGTGTGTGTGTGTGTGTGTGTGTGTGTGTGTGTGTACAATGAAATATTATTTAGCCATGAGAAAGAAGTAAATCCTGCCATTTATGACTTCATGAATGAACCTTGAGGGCTTTATGCTAAGTGAAATAAGTTAGAGAAAGACATATGCTGTATGGTATCACTTCTATGTGGAATCTTAAAAGGCCACACTCATACAAACAGAGAGTAGATTGGTGGTTTTTAGGGGCTAGTGGGTGGAGGAAAAGGAGATGTGTCGGCTCAAAGGGTACAAATTTTCACTTACAAGGTGATTAAGTTTGGGGGATCTAATGTGATTATAGTTTGTAACGCTATATTATATACCTAGAAGTTGATAAGGGGAGTAGATCTTAAATGTTCTCTCACCACAAGAAAGAAGTGGTACTTATGTGAGGTGTTGAAGGTATTGGCTGATGCTACAGTGGTGATCATTTTGCAATATATAAGTCCATCAAATGAAATTAAATTTATACAATGTTATATGTCAATTGCATCTCAAGGCTGGGAATAAAAAGTTATTGTAATTGTATTCTACGGAGAAACTAAAGGACAGGTTGAACATGTGTGTAGTTACATGGAATATAGTAGAAAAACAAACTCAAACTTCTTAGAGATAAAAATTACATAAGTTGAAAAAAATAAATGAATAAACTTGATGGAATTAACAACAGATTAAACATTGTAGAAGGAAAGATACAGCAATAAAAATGATCCAAAATGAAAAACATGGAGCAAAGACTGTAAAAGTAAATAGAGCCTTAGTGAGCTGTGAAGACAACTTCAAGCAACCTAATATATTTGTAGTTGAAGTTTCTGATGGAAATCTGGATCTACACAAAGAAATAACTACATAGGCAAATATAAAACTTTCAAAAAATTTGAATCTCTTTAAAAGATAATGAACTGTTAAAAGCAAAAATAACATAAATATATTGTATTTTTATAACATGCAGAAGTAGAATATGTGACAATAATAGTGTTCAGGTAAGAAGAGAAATGAAAGTGTTACGAAAGAGAAATAAAAAGCATAAAGTTTGGGGGGGGGCAGAAATTAACCTATTATTCACAGTTGACATGATTATAGGGAAAGTTCAAAAGAATCTACAGATAAACTCTTAGAATTAATAAGTGAGTTTAGCAAAGTCTTGATATAAGATCAGTGTTTGATTTTAGAAATCAATGGTATTTCTGTATACTAGCCATAAACAGTCAGAAAATACAATTAAAAAGGTAACATGCTAACATTCAAAAACACCAAATACCTAGGAATAAATGAAAGATGAACTCTACACAGGAAACTCTAAAAAATTTACTGAGATAAAATAAAGGAGATATAAATAAATGGATATTATTGTAAAGTTGATTTTTTTCTAATTGCTCTACAATTTAATATGATTCCATGATCTTTTTTGGGAGGAAGTAAGAGAATAGGAAATGACAAGCTAATTTTAAAATATAAATGGGAATCCCAATGGCAAGCAGTAAAGAAAATATTGGAGAAAAAGAAAAGATAATTTGTACTTCCAGATATCAAGAGTAAACCTATAATAATTGAAAGTGTGGTATTGGCACATGAATAAATAGACTTATTAAACAATTCAGTGATGTCTTTCAACAAATGGTGCTGGATTAATGGAAAAATCAGGTTTTCCATTCATAAAAGTCAATTTCATATGGATCTGAGACATAAATATAAATGATAAAACAAAGTTCTCAATTGGATGAAAAAGAATAAAATGAACTTTAATAAATGGAATGAAGGAAATAATAAAGATTGAGAATAGATAGTAATGCAATAGAAAACAAAACTTAATCCTTTAGCTAAATTTACTGCCTGAGGACAGAAAAAGATATATGATTTCGTTTATACTTAGTTAAAAAAAAAAAATAATTAAGAAAACCATTCATTGTTGGTAGAAGCCCATATACTGGTTATCAGTGACAGGAGAATGGAGATAAATAATGACTGGCTGGTGAATGATGATATTGGGAGTACATGAGTGGGCTATCTGGAGTACTGGTAATGGTCTCTATCAGCCGTTCTGTGGTCTGTGGACACCTAGGTAACCAAGATCCTTTAAGAGAGCCTATGAGGTCAAAACTATTTTTATGATAATATTAAAATATTATTTGCCTTTTTCTTTATTTTTGTATTTTCACTGATGTAGCAAAAGCAATATGTAAATGTTAGCACAAATCAGGGCCATGCCATCTAATTGTAATAGGTATTCTTCAATGCCACACACACTTCAGATTAAAACAAAACAACATTAGTATCTTTGGTGAGGCAGGAAGAATATTTTAAGTTGTGACCTTTGAGTAAACGTGTTTTTAATGTTCTGTGTGATGAAGTGGGAAGTATGCATAAAGCACTTAATTGAAGTACAGTGGTTGCTTCAAGGAAGAGCATTTGTGTGATTGAGTTGGATGTTGAAGTAGCTGCTTTGTTCATGAATCACTGTTTTTACTTGAAAGAATAGCTTACACTGATTATTTAGATTTGGGTATTTGGCAGTAGTTTTCTTGAAAAGGAACAAAGTCTGTCACTTCAGAGAGAACAATTGATAATATTTCTTGCCAGTGATAATTCAGACTAGAAGTTTGGAAAACCTGTAGTCGCCATAGTGGCTCTGATAGCTTCTCAGTCTTTTCTAATGAGATTATTGGTAATGTGTACAAGTGTGATATTTTTATGTTTTATAATGAAATGTGTCAATATTTGGAAGATCTGATAACCTAGAGAACTCATGTTTTCCAGATAACCTGTGCATAATGTTGCAAATCATGCATGGATAAATGATTCATTCAAAGTACAAGGTAGAACAAAGAATATTAATGTAACAGTATGAAAAATTTGTTGATAGGGTTTTAGATTCCATATTGTAACCAGTCTTTAAAAAATTATCACTTGTCATGTTTTGATGTAGTATCAAAAAAGACCATTGTCAGTTATCTGAAAAGTCTACTAAAATTGTTCTTTTTTCCATATATATAATATACATATAATATATATTATATATGTATAGTGTGTGTGTGTGAGAGAGAGAGAGAGCACTATATGCTGTAGTGTGTGTGTGTGTGTGAGAGAGAGAGAGAGCGCTATATGCTGGCTTTTCTTTCTATACTTCCATCAACAGATAGAATGCAGAAGCAGATATAAGAATCTAGTTGTTTCCTATTAAGCTAAGCATTGAGATTAAAAAAAAAAAATTAAACAATTAGGGGAATCATTTTATATAACTGTCTAACCAATATACTGTATACTTGAAACTAATAAAATTTTTAAAAATGTAAAACAGTGGTACTCTTCTAATTTTACTTATTGGGAGAAAATATTTTTTATGTTAAAATATAGTTGGATTTACAATTATTTTAAAATTGATTAATATTTAAAAAATTTTTTGTTTTAATTTCTAATATTTCAGTTATTGACATTAACTTAAACAAAAGCTCCTTGATCCCTCAATTTTTAAAACTGTAAGGATTCTTAAGATCAAAGTTTGAGAACTGCTGTTCTATACTTCGATGTAGGTGGTGACATGAGTATGCTCATTTTGTAATAGGTAAACTAGTAATTTATTTGTATACTTAACTCTCTATATGTTTAGTAAAAATGTTTATCCTCCTTCCAAATAAAATAAGCCGTGAAGATCTATCCAAGGTGATGGAAAGTATTTCTGACCTGAGTGATAGGCAACAGAGCATGGACAGAAGAGAATGAGCAGCCTAGAAAATGACCATAGGATGCTTGTGATTTATTGATATTGTACTGTTTTATAGCTTTTTGATTGTTCCTATGAGGCCATAAGGTTGATTTCTTTTTTTAAATGAAGTTTACACTGTAAGTATGTACCAGAAAAATCTTTGCCAGTTTTCTTTATTCTTTCTCATTTTTTCTTATATAGTGGTTCCCCCTTATCTGTGGGGGATAAGTTCCAAGACCCCCAGTGGAAGCCTGAAACCATGGGCAGTACTGAACCCTATATGTATATTATGTTTTTCCTATACATACATACTATGATTCGTTTAATTTATAAATTAGGCACAGTAAGAGATTGACAGTTATAGAACAGTTATAACAATATGCTGGGGTAAAAGTTACGTGAATGTGATCTCTCAAAGTATTATATTGGACTGTACAGTGTAGATACATTGGACAAAAGGATGATTCACATCCTGAATGTTACAGAACAGGATGGCATGAGATTTCATCACCACGCTACTCAGAGTGGTGCACAATTTAAAACTTAAGAATTGTTTATTTCCAGAATTTTCCATTTAATATTTTCAGACAGCAGTTGACTATGGGTAAACTGAAACTGAATAAGGCAAAAATTGCTGTACTCTTTTCCTTTATTAGTTCCTAGACATGTGATTGTTCCTAGCTGATGTGAATGTGGATGGTTTGGTTTAGCCTTAAGTACGGAGGCGTTTATGCCTAGTTTTCCACATTTTCAGCCTCTTGGTAATGTTTATGAGCATTGAGCATGACTCCATTTTCAGCACAGACAAGAGGATGGTGATGGCTCAGTTGGTTATTAAATTCAGCAATAATATATTAATTGTATACTGAGCAGAAAGCACTGTGCTGTTTATGATTACTTATTGGTAGTCTAGTGGATTAAAATTTGATAAAAATTAGACTTAAAGCTGTGTATTTATTGTTCCCATGGAAGTTGGAGCATCGACAGGAAAGTTGGAGCATCGACAGGAAAGTTGGAGCATCGACAGGAATGTTGGTAGTAACATCTGAATAGAACCTTGAAGGATAGTTAGGCCAGTTTTAAGAACATGTTTGTTGTTTCTAATTGAAAGTTATAATGCTTATTATAAACAAATTCAAGCATTGTAAAATATATATTATCAGCAATGAAGGTCATTAGGAATACCCAGTTAGTTAACCACTGCTTTTTAACCATTGTTAACAGTGTGATATATAGTTCTTCATATCTCATGTATGTGTTAGCTTATTATTATTATTTAAAATTAGATCATATATTTGTGATTTTGCAAATGTGTTGGATAGTTGAGTTTCCAATTTTCAGTATTATAGACTGATACCTATGATTTTAGAAATTTTAAAAATATTTTCTGTTTTTTTGTGTTTTTTTAATGCTTAAGATTTTGATAGAAGAGAAAAGCATTTTTTTGCTTAAAACTTGAATAAAAATAAATTTATTGTAGAAATATTTAATAGTAAAAATCTACTATAATCCCTTCTCACTGAATGTTGATGAACTAATTATACCTGATAATAAATTGAATTTATGTACCTCTGGATAGGTATATCCTTTTGTTTGAGAGTAGATTATTTCATGGTGAACATGGAGTTAATGAAGGGCATGGAACCAAAAGAAGGACCCCTACACTAACATTTTGTCTTTCTGCTATATCCCAGCTTAGTTGTATTTTTATAGAGTTGCTTTAAAAGTACTCTTTATAGTACTTTTATAATAATTGTTCAAATGTTACTTTTCTTTTCATTCTAGGTAACATTATACAACACTGATCAGGATGGTAGCGATAGCCCACGCAGTAGCCTTAACAACAGTCTCTCAGACCAGAGTTTGGCATCTGTTAATTTGAACAGTGTTGGAAGTGTGCACAGTTATACACCAGTAAGTCTTGGTGAAGTGAACTTCTTTGTTGTGTACTCATTTAGTGCTTAAAACTAAACCAAACGTAATTAAAATGCAAATAAAAAAGTGTTCCAAAATAATCACGGGGTGTTCCACAAAGGCTTAGGTCATCCTGCTGTTGAGTCTTGCCTACATGGCCTGTATGGAGATGTGTAAGGTTTGCCAGAGTGCCAGTGGCAGAGCCATTCTTCTACACATAATTCATTTTTTTCCATGTAAGCATTATTTTGAATGGCTACATAAATTCACAATGAGTGTTCATATCTTAATTTTTCAAAAACATGAAACAAATGGTAGTTTACCACCATTTGATATAACCTTTAAGAGATACAACTAATAATTTTTTTATTAATTTTATTTCTAGATGCGTTTTTTCAAAGATAATTCTTATTTTGTAGGTGTTTATGATGCCTCCCCCTACTCCCCTCCCCACCCCACATAGCTCAAACCCCTGGCCTATTTTGTTTTTCTCAGAATCTCCTTTGTCTTTTACCTTTCATTTCTCATTTTCCCTCAATTTCATTAGGAAAAAAAATTCCTCTACAAATGATGAGTTAAGTGTATCGAAGTTTCTTACTGCTTTGGGCAGTGTCAGACAAACTGTGTTTGAGTTTAAATATTTAAAGATTAATTGAATAAATGAATGAGGACTATTAGTAGTTTCATAGTACAGTGATGTTTAAGATGAAATTGCTTCTGTAGAAATCAAGATGAAGATTCTACAGAAACTCGAAGAGTTTCAGGCCTAGCTGATCACTTATTTTATGATCTTGGGAAGTTCATTTAACTTCTTGGAACTCTTTCCTCTCTTCTGTGAATTTTGGAGGTTGGATTAGATTTCTGTGGTTCTTCAAATTCCAAGTTAATTTTATGGTCTTACTTTATGTATATCTAACTTAAAACAGGTTGGGAAACCAAAGAAAGAAGTTATTTTCTTTGCATTCTAGAAACTTTTAATATTTTCAGTTATATATTTTGTATATTTTATGTAACAAGCCAATTCTGTTGTAGAGCTATTAAATTAATACTATTTTCTTTTAATATTAGGTGACAAATCATCCAGAACCAGTCTCTCAGTCATTAACTTCTCAACAGCAGCCACAGTACAACCTTCCAGAACGAGACAAACAACTGCTTTTCTCAGAATATAATTTTGAAGATCTCAGTGCCTCATTTCGGAGCCTTTATAAGTCAGTTTTTGAGCAGTCACTTAGTCAACAAGGTGAGGTTTTTAGAAATATTTTTTGTAAAGTAAATTTTTATTGAAAAATTTTCTTTTAAGAATGATTTTAACATAGCAGTTGTTATATTTCCTTAATCTTAGAACATTATCATCATGATTGAATGCTCTTTGTGCCTTTGCTATGCACTGTGTATATTTCATAGCACAAGAATGGAAGACAAATACCATCTTGTATGCCTGCTTCATATGATTACCAGTGGTGTCCTGAACCACTGCATCAGAGAATTCTGACACTGCATCTGTGCTATGTGGGAAAGACTGCCACGGTTAATTAGTGATGGATGGCATGTGAAGCATTTTATAGTAAATGTTCTGTTCTTACTGGTATTAGGAAAGAGATAACTATTGGAATATGGTAACACCAAATTTGTAATTTCATGTATGGTACTTGTAAGTGAACACATTGGTTAGTAATATTCTCTGGGTCATTGTTTTATACAACATACTTAAATCAGACTTTAACACTAAAAATGATTTTGGTTGAGATGCAGTATTATATCTCCACCAAATGCTAGGTAATTGCTCTTATGTGTTACTGTGCCATTAGCTGCTGGTTTAACTTTAGTCAGAGGCATGTGATAGAATTAAGATGTCACATTGTCTTTCCCCCATAGAGCACTAGTCAGTATTATTAGAAACTCTACTGTTGAAGCATTTCCTAGTTTCTTTGTTTGACAGATTAACTGTTTATTCCCCAACTCAGAGTTACCTGTTTACAGCAGTAAACAAAATATTTTAGACAAAAATCCTAGAGAGTTTTCATTTTAATACTTGTCAGTGTCAGATATTATGAAAATTAATGTTATATACAAGTGTTTTACATATATATATCAATGGATATCAGTAACTTGTATAGGAAGTTGATTTTTTAGGATAAAGTAAGATTCATGTGTTTTCTCAAATTTTATCTTAAATTTTCTATCTATAAAGGTACAAAAAAAAAAAACTAATATAAGACTTTGCTAAGCAGATCCAACCTTGGTTATCATAATAGAAAAATACTGGCTTTGAAATAACCTTGGTGATGATTTCTGAAGCCCATAATGCTATTTCATCAAACTAAAAAAAAAAGAGAGAGAGAGCATTGATAGAAATTCTGGGTTCTACTCCAGGTTCTACCATGAAGTCAACTGAGTTAACTTCACCTCTTTAGAACTCAGCACCCCCATTTGTACAGTGAAGAAGATTAGATCAGTGGTTTTCAAATTGTTCTTTTGGAGTCCTTGGATTTTGTGATGGTCTCAGGGAGTAAAAGTGTGCAGATGAAGAGATCTAGTAGGCTTCCTTCCCTGCCTTCAAAAAAAGCAGCCTTATATTTACCAGTTTTACATATAGGACTTCTGAAAGATATTTTGTTTTATTTTATTTAAAAATAATTTGGGATTGAAAATGTTGGTATAGATTATATCTAGATTTCATCTTAAAATGATAGGACTTTATTGGAAATAGATAAAAAAACTGCTTTCTTTCATCTTACTGTTACAACTGTAGATTCCCTGTAATGACAGTTTTCCAGGGCCAAAGCAAGAACTTTTATTAGCTCTTGTACTTATAAAACCTCAACCTACTAAGTTTTAAAATTTTCTTACAATGTACTCTAATGCAATTTTACCATTAATGACAACTATGAGAATAATTTTATTTTTATTTTAAAAGTTTGATTATTTTATTGACTGACATTATGCTGCAGAATTTTATTTCTTATTTAACGACATTTTTTTTTTGGTGTATGCTTTAGCCATCCTTTTGATATGAAAACAACCTAGTTATAGAATCAAATGTTGCAACATATTTATTAAAGTAAATGTCTATGTGCAGACCCAACATACATTATTTTTAGCTTTAGGCACTTCTGGCCTAATCATCTTCATTATAGTAGCTAACATTTACTGAGCTCATCCTGCAGCCTGTGCTTGCATCATGGCATTCAATCCTCACAACTCCGCGAAGTGGATACTGTTATCATACCTATTTATAGTTGAGGTAGTTGTGGCTTGGAGAGTTTCCAGGTGTGTAAACAGCAGTGCAGAGACTTTAATCTCTACTTTTGGTGTTGTCAAGTTTGCAGTCTTAACCCGTAAACTCTGTGTCTTGAGAATGTTCTATAAGAGTAATGAAAAAGAACAGTGGAGATTGCTGTTTGTTTTGCTTAGTTTTAAGGATCCTAGCTGCCTTAGACTTAAAGTTTTTTGAGTAGTCAAAGAAAGAGATAAGAAATGACTGAACTTTATTAATCCTTTCCTCTTTTGTCAAAGCTTTGGTCGTCAATCCTACAGAGACCATCTTGAATGTGACTCAGCACCTTTCCTACTTTTCCCCTAACATTTACTTATCTTTCAATACTCAGCTCATATAGTGCCTCTTCAAAGAAGTCTTCTCTGTATCTCTAGCCCCTTCCTACCTCAACAGGCAAGAAGCAAAGTTCCTGTAACCCCTCTGTATACTTTTGCCTGACTACTTTTACTGTTAGACATAATCTCTTTAAGTGTCTCTCTTTCACTTGACCATAAGCTACTCAAAGGCAGGGAAAGATATTTCTTACTCAGTTCCAGAGCCCAGTGTAGGGTGGATGTCCATCAATGCTTGTTACTGAATCAAAGTTGCTTTTTGACAGCATACACCTTTGCTCTTTAAATTATTTTGCAGATGTTTGTCATAAAATATAACCGATATCTAACCATAAATGATCATGCTTTCTCTGACTTTTTAGGTTTGATGAACATCCCTTCCGAATCTTCCCAGCAGTCCCACACTTCGTGTTCCTATCAGCACTCTCCTAGCAGTACAGTGAGCTCTCACCCACACAGCAACCAAAGCAACCTGTCCAACAGTCATGGTAGTGGCCTCAACACCACGGGCAGTAATTCGGTTGCACAAGTCTCGCTGTCCCACCCCCAGATGCACACACAGCCGTCTCCACATCCGCCCCATCGACCGCATGGTTTACCACAGCATCCGCAGCGTCCCCAGCATCCAGCACCTCACCCACAGCAACACAGCCAGCTCCAGTCCCCTCATCCCCAGCACCCTTCTCCACATCAACACATGCAGCACCATTCGAACCATCAGCATCAGACGTTAACACATCAGGCACCCCCACCCCCACCCCCACAACAGGTATCCTGTAATTCTGGTAAGTTTTTGTCTCCTGACTTGTGTTTCGCTAACTGTGAATTAAGATCTGTCCTTTGTTATCTGGGGCTTATATATATTTATTACCAACTCTTCCCATCCGTTTTTGTGTTTCCTTGCCATTATCCTGTAGTTGTAATTCATTTAGTCCATAGATTGACCTAGAGATTTTCTTGATTAAAATTTATTTTGGCATTATAGGCAAACTCAGCAACCCTTGTAGGTTTTCGTTTTAACTCTTATTTTGTCTTTCTGGAAAACAAGTGTTTTTGTGAATATCGTTGACCCTTGAACAATGCAAGGGTTAGGGGCACCAACCCCAGCCACACACAATTGAAAATCTGTGTATAACTTTCGATTCTCCAGTTATACCTTAGTATCCACAGTGGGGATTGGTTCTAGGGTCCCGCTCAGATACCAAAATCCATGGATGCTCAAGTACTTTATTTAAAATGGCATAGAATAATGCATATAGCCAGCCCTCTACATCCATGGATTCCCAGCTGGGGATTGAAAATAATCTGTGTATGAGCGGACCTACACAGTTCAAACTCATATTGTTCCAGGATTAGCTGTATTTGAAAGAATGGAATGTACAATCTATCTACAGTCTGTTATGATTCAGTGTGGTATAGAAGAAAAAGCATAGATTATGTCCGAAAGGCCTGTATGTGAATCCTCATTATGGCTTTTAAGACCTTAAGTGTAATTACTTCTTTTAGTCTTGTTACTTTCTCATCTATAAAAATGAAAGTAAAATACCCTCTGTTGTTATGACAGTATTGTTGTAATGAGGGTCAAATTGAGAATACAAATATGAAATACCTAGTCTAGTATCTTGCATTTAAGTATTCAGTGAATATTCCCACTCTTCCTTTCTTTGCTTAATTCCTGCCAGCTATCTTCTTTGAGAATGAAGGGTTCCATAGGAAGAAAACTTTTTTCATATCCTGATTTTTAAAAAAATGTGTTGTTTTCCACTTAGGTCTTGATGGTTTCTGGTGAGTTGCTTAATTGTCATTTCTTAGACCAGGCAGTCTTTGTACTGTAGAACTCCAGGGGGTGCCACAGATAAACTACAAGGTGAATGAGACCCCTTGGAGTTACACAAAGTACACAGGTCCTTCCCTCAGCTTGCCTGATTGTCCACCTACCAGCCATATCACTGATGAGATCTTTATCTGAAGGGGCAATTGCTAAGTGCTAGACAGTGCTAGTTTTTATTCACCAATTAAATATTGACCATTGCTGTTGTCAGGGAAATGAGCATTAGGTAGTGCATACTGTCTCTTATATTCTGATTTTGCTTTAAATCTTAATTTTTTCTAGAACTGTTAATTTATTTACAAAGTGGTACTTGGAATTTAGTGTTTCTTTGAACAATTTTTTTGTTTCCTATTACCAATTCTAAGTAGAATAAAATTGAAAATTGGGTATAGTTTCTGCCTTGATGGACTATCTCCTAAAACATCTTGAGATTATTTTTTGATCTATGCCTAGAGAAAAAAGGTATATAATAAAGCCCCCCTTTTGTAACTCTTAGTTCAATTACTGTTGCCTACCTTTTAATGTCAATACATTTTTCAAAAATTTAAGCTTGTTCTTAATATGATTTTGAGGATTGACTAATGACCGTAGAGATTGGGTATCGGTAGAAGTTTGCAATGCTCTGGTCGTACCTTTCTTTTTGTTAAGTCTGTTGCTTGTCACAGTAGAAAAAAGTACTAGTACAGCTGAAAAAAACTGACTCATGATGTGCCCTTAAAGGCCTGTTATACCAATGGTAGCTTGCAAGAGAAGGGGAATAGACTTCCACCTTGTGGAGTTAGGAAAAATTATTGTGACTGTGTTAATAATTAATCTCTTTGAATTATAAAATTGTCCTTTATAAGTGGGACTAATGAGCAGGTTGTCAGTGGCAGGGAAGGAATGGAGGAAACTAACAGTTGTTGGAGTGCCTATTATATGGGAGGCAATTCAGATACATTATCTCATTCTCTCAAATCAAATATAAATTACCACATTTGGTAGCAAAAGTATAACTCAGAGAAATTAAGCAATTTGTTCAAGATCATACCACTAAGTGGTAGAACTGGAATTTACTTGTATCCTGGCCTATCAGAGTTAAGAGCCTATAATACCAGCTATTCTAAAAGGATTAAAATAACAAACATTTACTGAGTGTGTAGGGTTTGCTCAGCCACTCTCTTTGCAGAGATTGCTTCATTTTGTGTAGCCAAGTCAGCATTTATTATAGGATCTGAAAGTCTGATAGACTTGGATGTTTGTGGCTCACTTGGGGCATTATTTTTTTCCCCCAGCAAGTTTCTCCCTGAATTATGAGTTGCCTGAGAGTAGGGTCGTGTTGTCTCTGGTTCACTGTTTATTTTTTCAAAATCCATAATTGGCAGAATTTTGTAAATCCAAGTAGCCAGTAGTTCATGTAGAATTTTCTGTGATGTAGCAAAAAACCTCTTTTAGTCTTAGTTTTATCCATTCTATAGAGATGATCCTGAAAATAGAATAATTTGAGCAGCAGTCACTGAATGGAGGATATTCTTTCTCTATTCAGCACTATCTCATTGAGTGCAGCTCTTGCTCCATGCCTTGGAGTGGTGACTACTTTGCTGACATACAGACTGTGGAGTGTTAACTCTTCTGATGATGTTGCTTTAGAGGATACTATTCCTGACTAGAAATGCCCTCGTTTGGATTCATCAGCATTTCTTACAGAATTTACAGCCCTCTTTCTTGCTACCTTGACAGGAGGACTGTGTTAAGGCATTTCTCACTTGTAAGGTTGCCTTGTAAGAAACATGTTCTCTTGCTATAAAATGTAATTACCTCCCTTAAGTCAGTACATTAAGTTATACTGTGCATTGTTTCTAAATGTGTATCTGCATTTAAGTTATAAAGAACATATCTCTTAAAGTCACAAGACAGTAAAATGAACTTTATATAGGGAGGGATACTGATTTTTATGACTTACATTGCCTAGTTATTTATTTGTACTGTACAAATGTAAAGAGCAGTTTGACAGTTTGCAAATGCCAGACTAGAGCTTAGAAACCTTGGGTTCAAGTCTTATATTCATTATGGTGACCTTGCTAAGTTATACTATCTTTCTGGGTTCAGGATTTTTTTATTTGTAAAGTGGAGAGAAATAATACTCTTCCTGCCTGTCTCACAGAGCAGGTTGCCCCAACATATGATATAATGGTTGTGACTCCACTTGTAAAACCAATCTCCAAGATTCATAGTATTGTCTATATTACTTTTATAGGTGTTTCCAATGATTGGTATGCAACACTTGATATGCTGAAAGAAAGCTGTCGAATTGCCAGCAGTGTTAACTGGTCAGATGTAGACCTTTCACAGTTCCAAGGCAAGTATTGGTTCTATTTGACATACAACCAAATATACATCCTGTTTTCTTTAGTAGATTAAGTTTCTTTGTAATAAAAATAAATGTCTCCTTATGTAGTGTTTTATTTGCAGTTAGTAGTATGCTTGAAAATAACACTTTGCAAAATTCATAATTTAGTCTTTTGGTCAGTTGTAGCAGAGGGTCACAGACAAGAGTTCTGAAAGAAATTTGGCCACATTTGAAAGACTGAGACTTTGAATAATTTTAAAATGTTATTCATTGCATGGACAAATCACTACCAGTGGATATTTTGAAGGCCAAAAAAAAAAAATTGTGTCTTGCTGTTTTCTCTGCAATATTTGCAGAACTATGCTAACTGTATTTCTAATGCTTTTCCTCATAGGTTTGATGGAGAGTATGAGACAGGCAGATCTCAAGAACTGGTCTTTAGATCAGGTTCAATTTGCTGATCTCTGTTCTTCTCTGAACCAATTCTTTACACAAACTGGCCTTATCCATTCACAGAGTAATGTTCAGCAAAATGTCTGTCATGGTGCCATGCATCCAACAAAACCTTCCCAGCACATTGGAACAGGTATGAGTTTAATTATCTTCTTGATTTTTTCTTTTACTCATCTATATGAAATTTAGTAACTGTCTAGAGTGATCCTTTTACATCTTTTTATTTCTAAGAAATGAATGAAATCAAATAATTGTATGTATTTAAAAAAATTGAGATAAACTTTCGTCATGATTTATATGATTATTTTATTGTTTACAATTGACTTTAACTTTATGCCCTTTTAAGTTATCAGATGAATTAAATGTCTTCAAAATACACATTTTTATAAGAACATATTATGAAGTTTGATTTAAATTCGTATATACTTGCAATGAAAATCTTATTTTTATATATCTTCTAAGAATGTTAAACAAAATTAAAATTGAAAATTTACTCAAAGAGTGAATATAATGGTAAGTAGTTTCATTGATATTTCACTCTGGACTCAAAATTTGTGCTCTGTATTTTTCATCTCTCTTTCTTTACCCTCTACCCTTGAAGCCATCTCTTTTACTCTGATTGTAGTGCCTACGGTTTTCTTGTCTCAAATTTCCATTCTGTATGAGTTTAATATCCAAGTTTTTTCTCTCCATTTTAATTTCTTGCTACCTTGTATCCCTGAGTTGACTTCTTTTCTGTATGTTACCTTGGTTTTGCAGTTGATGCTAATAAGCCCTCTTTTATTTCCTGAGTGGCTTCCTTCAACCATTATCCTAGCTAATTTCATATTTTTGGTCTTTCTATGTTCTCAAGAGCCTCAGTCAGTCTGCATCTTTCTTTTTGTGAAATCTGTTTGTCTTTGGTTATAATAGAAATCTTCCATCATCTTTGCTGCTTCTGTTTTGAATAACTTAACTGAATTGAAACCCTCAGTGGCTGTTTGATTTTGGTGAATTATTCATTCCATGAATTATATTTATACAAGTGCCTCATTCAGTGCCTGGAATATAGGAAGTGCTAGGTATTAGCTAAATTTATTGAGTGTCCTCTACATAGAGGACACTAACTTTATTTTTTGATAACTCTTTCTCCCTCTCCCTCTCTCTTTTTTTGTCACTTCTTTTTTGATATCTTGATATATACTCTTTAAAAAAATTTTTTTATTGTGGTAAAATACCCATAACATAAAATTCAGTATCCCAATCATCCATAAGTATATACTTCAGTGATATTAAATAACGTTCATAATGCACAATCATCACTACCCTTCGTTTTCCTAACCCTTTTCATCTTTTAAAGCGAATACTCATTAAACATTACCCCCCACTCCCCATTTCATCCTCTGCCAAGACCCTGGCAACCACCCTTCTACTTTCTGTCTCTATTTTTGATTAAGTACCTCATATGATTGGAATCGTACAGTATTTGTCATTTCGTGACTGGGTTATTTCCTTTAGCATAATGTCTTCAGGATTATCCTTGTTGAAGTATATGTTAAAATTTCCTTTTTAAAGGTAAATAATATTATATATATATGTATGTATATATTTACATATAGGTGTGTGTGCGTGTGTGCACACACACCACATTTTGCTTATGCATTCACTTGTCAGTGAACACTTGGATTACTCCTATGTTTTAGCTATACATGAATGTACAAATATCTTTCTAAGAATCTGCTTTCAGTTCTTTTGGATACATAGCCAGTAGATCATTGCTTTGTTCCTGATCTTAATGGAAAAGCTTTCCATTTGTCACCACTGAGTATGATATTCACTGTGGGATTTTTAGATATGTTTTTATTATGTTGAAGTAGTTCCCTTCAATTTCTAGTTTGTTCAGTGTTTTTATCACGAAAGGGTGTTGATTTTTGTCACATACTGTTTCTGCATCAACTGGGATGATCATGTGCATTTTTCCCCTTAATTCTGTTAATGTGATATATTACATTGGTCAATTTTCATGTGTTGAATCATCCTTGCATTCTGGGAATAAATCTCACTTGATCATGGTATATAATCTTTCAGTACTATGGTATTGAATTCATTTTGCTAGTATTTTGGTGATTTTTACATCAGTAGTCATAAGGGATTCATGATATCTTCTTTGTTCCATTGGTTAAGAGTATGTTATTTAATTTCCACAAAATTGAGAATTTTCCAGTTTTATTTCCATTACTGATTTTTAACTTCCCCTAGTGGTTGGGGGAGATACTTTGTATATGTATCATTTAAAGTCTGTTGAGACCTAGTTTGTAGCCTTACATATGGTCTACCCAGGAAAGTGTTCCATGTGCACTAGAGAAGAATGTATATACTGTTGTTGAGTAGAATGTCTCTTAGATCTAATTGGTTTATGATATTAAGTCCTCTGTTTCTTTACTTTTGTCTCATTGTTCTATCCATTATGGAGAGTGAAGTATTGTAGTCTCCGACTATTATTGTAGAATTGTTTGTTTCTTCCTTGAATTCTGTTTTTGCTTCATATATTTTGCAGTCTGTTATTAGGTGTATACATGTTTATAATACTTATGTCTTCTTGCTGTAGTGAACTTTATAAATAGAATGTCCTTTATCTCTTGGAACCTTTTTTATTTATAGTCTATTTTGTCTAATGTTAATATAGCAATCTCTGCTGTCCTTTGGTTACTGTTTGTGTGGAACATCTTTTTCTGTCCTTTCACTTTTAATCTATTTTGTCTTTGGATTTAAAGTGAGTCTCTTATAGACAGCATGTAGTTGAATCATGTGTTCTTATCCATTCAGCCAGTCTCTGTCTTTGGATTGGAGAGTTTAATCCACTTACATTTAAAATAAATACTGATAGGGAATAACTTTTGTCATTTTGCTGCTTCTTTTCTGTATGCCTTATAGCTTTTTTTTTGTCCCTGATTTTCTGTATTATGTCGTCTTTTGTGTTTAGTTGTTTTTTTGGTAGGGAAATGTTTAAAATCCTTTCACATTTCCTTTTGTATATATTCTATAGCTCTTTTGTTTGTGGTTACTATGGGGATTGTATTTAACATTCTAAAGTTTTAACACCTAGATTTGAGTATCATTGTATCTTCTATAACATATAAAAACTACTCCTTTATAGCTCTGTCCCACCCCTTTTGGTTGTTGATGTTACAAAATTACATCTTTATACATCATGTGCTCCCCCCAAACATAACACTAATAATTCTGAATTATGTAGGAAACAACATGAGGAATTACAAACAAAAGTTACAAAAATACTAGCTTTTAGACTAATAGTTTTTAGAAAGTACATTTGTCTTTTAAATCATGTATAAAAAAAGAGTGGAGTTATAAATTATTGTTCCAATAATACCTACTTTTATAATTACGCCTGTATTTACTTTTATTGAGATCTTTCTTTTTTTTTCATATGGCTTTGAGTTACTGTCTAGTGTCCTTTCATGTTACCCTGCAAGACGCCTTTGAGCATTTCTTGCAGGGCAGGTCTAATGATAATGAAATCCTTTAGCTTTTGTTTATCTGGGACTGTCTTAATTTCCTCCTTACTCTTGAAAGGACAGTTTTGCCAGATAGCGTTCTTGGTCCACACTGTTTTTTCTTCTAGCACTTTGAATGAATTGGCCCATGCACCCTGGCCTCCAGAGTTTGCGATAAGAAATCTGATAATCTTACAGAGGACCCTTTGTGACAAGTCACTTCTGTTATTGCTTTCAAGATTCTCTCTTTATCTTTATCTTTTGAAAATTTGGTTATAATGTGTCTTGGTGTAGGTCTTACTGACTTCATCATACTTGGAATTAGTTGAGCATCTTAGATGTTTATATTTCTGCCTTTCACTAAATTTGGTGAGTTTTCAGATATTATTTCATAAATATTCTCTCTGCCTCTTTCTGTCCCTCTTCTCCTTCATTGAGACTCCCACATTGCATAGTTGGTCTCCTTTATAGTGTCCCCCAGGTCCCTTAGGCTCTCTTTCTTTTCTTCAGTCTTTCTCTTTCTGTTACTTAACCTCGATAATTTTTGTTGTGATTCTTATGCTTGCTCAAATCTTCCTTTGAATATCTCTAGTGAATTTTTTATTTTAGTTATTGTACTTTTCATTTTCAGAATTTATTTTTTTTAAGTCTTTTTGTTGTAGATCTGCCATCAGATCTTTTTCAACGACAGTTGCTGTTGATTTGTTTTTGCTTTGAATGAGCCATATTTTCCTGCTTATTTGTATGCCCTGTGATTTTTTTTGTTGTTGTTGAAAAGTAGACACTTAAATTAATGATGTGGTACCTGTGCATATCAAATTCTCTACCTTCTAGAGAGTTTGCTGGCTTTTGTTATGTAGGTTTTTTTTTTCCCCCAACAGTTGTAGGCTGTCCTTGTGCCATGGTTCAACCTAAGGTTTAAACTTAAGGTCTCCTCAAGTCCTCTCTGAACTGTGCTTTTCTCTTAGCATGGGTGGTCACTTTCCAATTTTCCCTTTATATGTAGTTGCTTTACAATGTCTGGTCTTTAATGTCTGGCTCCCAAAGGGAAAAAAATGGAAATGACAGAAGGGACAAAAGAGGTACCAGCCCTTTAAGTCCCCTGGGAATCGATGCATTCAGAGGTGAGGGGCTTGCAGCATTGAGGGGAGATGCAACAGCACTGTTCACTCTCTTTTTTATCTGCATTTCCGGAATAGAAGCAACAATTGTTGATTAGAGTACAGATCCCCAATGGTTTGAAGGACATTGTCCTTTTTGCCCTGTAAGCTATGTGTAAACTTGTCCAGGAACATGCACAGCTATCTGCTGTGGGGGTGAAAATGAGGGATAGGTAGCTAATCCTATGCTTAGAGTTGGAATTGACCAAAATTAATTGCAATCT
>NW_006429634.1:1989884-1990153 GCF_000325575.1 Pteropus alecto | reverse complement strand
CTTAATAGTCTCCAGAATTCCAAAGTTGTTACATTAGCCTCCACCAGTGCAGTTTTATCTAGATTGGGAGACAGAT
Source organism: Pteropus alecto (assembly GCF_000325575.1). NCBI lineage: Eukaryota > Metazoa > Chordata > Mammalia > Chiroptera > Pteropodidae > Pteropus > Pteropus alecto. The sequence continues at coordinate 1,990,077 of NW_006429634.1, read as the reverse complement.
ACCTGGTGCATCCTACTCCACCATCTTCCAGAATCCTCCCTTACTCGTTTTTAAGTACCAAGCTCTGTATAACTTGTATATTTTCATGTTTTTGCCTTCTTCCATTTCATCTTTTTATCTCTTCTAGATGGACAGCTTATCTTCTTTGATCCTTCGATAGGTTCTAAGCCCATAGTTTTCCCCTTCTGGATAC
>NW_006429634.1:1975123-1989751 GCF_000325575.1 Pteropus alecto | reverse complement strand
CAGTGAGCCTTAAACGTGCTAAGTGAATATGAGTTGTTTATATGTACATCAGTATGCCACATATATTTAGGGGTGGGTACCTTTGTTTCTCACAGATTATTGCTTCCAGAAGATTAGGGAGTTCTAGGAAGAGAAGTAGAGGAAGTTGTAGATCAGTCATAAGAACCAGTAGCTCCCCCTTTCTGGAATTTTAAAGCCGTGTGGTGAAACAAGACTTTCTTCAATTTTGTGACCGAACTTTAAAAAAGGTCCAGGTATACCTTTTAGTTTTGGAACTTGGTGCCCTCGTTCATGGAAAAAGTTATTGTCCATCTGCTGTCCTCTGTCAGAGTGGCCAAGTAACTGTTTTGGATTCTCTCTAGACAGAGATCTTGGGTTATTTTCCTAAAGCTCTTTGTTACTAGACTTCTGCAGTCATCTCTTGATCCTTGACCTTGATTATTTGGTTCTAGTGTTCTCTGATTCTCTTAATTTTTTTCTGTCATCTTTTCCTTTTTATTGCCAGCACCACAGCACCTTCTTGATTCTCAGTGCTACTTCATTCACAGTTTGTCAAATGCAGAAAAACTATAGTTTTACCTCAGTGTTTTATTAGTTTCCCAACTCCCCTTCCCCTTTTTCTTCCAAGTCAAACGAACTTCAGCCAGCCCTCGCCTGCCAAGCCATGTTGGCCTCTGTTGGCACTTTTTCTGATCAACCCTGGTGCTCTAAGTATTTATTCATCACCTCATCCCCCATTGATGTCTGTTCACAAACATTGTTTATATTTTTAAATATGCCCAGCCTACTTTCTTTGTTTAAGTCCTAGTCTTTTTTCTGCCATTCTTTTATTCTCCTTCTTGCATCCCTCTATATCAGATTCATTTAGATATCTCATTTCCTTCATCAGATATCTCACTTCCCTCATCTGTATCCTCCAATAATTCTTTGCCACATTTTCTTAGAAATGTAGTATAAGAGTGGACTCTTCAGAGAGCTATTGATTTTATCCTTTTATTTAACAGATAAGGAAACTGATCCAGAGAAAGAAAGTGACTTGCTTAAAATTACAAAGTTCATTTGGGTGTAATTCTTAACTGCTAGAATATGGCCTTTCCATATCCTTCAAACCTTCACTGTCATACTTCTGTCTTTAAGACTTCCCTTTTGGTAAATACTCCTTTGAGTTCCTCAGGGACACCAGACATTAGTGTTGTAATGTGTTAGTATGGAAAGGGGAAGGAAAAAAGGATGTTATTGCACACAGTATTACCTCTTCTTCCTAAATTGTTTTATCTGTGTTTACAATTTGCCTTGTTCAATAGAGTTTAAGTCCCCTAGCTATGTTCTTCTTAATTTTATGCCTTGGTTAAAGGTCATTAAAAAAGAGTAGGTATGCATTCGCTTTGCAAACATTTATTTATACCTTTCCTATGCCTGACTACGTATTGGGCACTAAGAATAAAGAGGTGACTCCAAAATAGCCCCTAATGTCAAGGAGCTAGCTCATAGCCCGATAGGTGAAACAGGTCTATCAAGAAATATAGTATGACGAGGACTATACTTCTCCCATAGGGCAATAGAAATAAAACAGAGAGGCTTGCTTAATGGTCTTGGGGAAATAGAAAATCCTTGTAGAAGAAGGCACATTTAAGCTAGACTTTTTGGGATAAGTGGAATTTTATAAGACAGAAAAGTCTGATAGTGGCCCTCTCTCCTCAAAACCCTCAATTGATGCCCATTTTTATTTTTAAAAACCAAAGTCTTTATTGTGCCCTGGATGGCCCTACACAGTCTGGTCCCCCATTACTCTCTGACCTTATCTCTTTTCTCCTTCGCCTCACCCTCCTGCTCCCACACCACTGGCCTCCCTGCTGTTCTTCGAACATACCAGGTACACTTTACCTACCTCAGGGCCTTTGCACTTGCCTTTCCTTCAGTAGACACAGGTGTCATGTCTTCATCTTGTTCACATTTTTTTCTCAAAAAGTACCTATTCAAGTGATGTGTCTTTCCTGACCATCCTATTTAAATGACACCTACTGTCCAGCAGGCCTTGTCCCCTCTCCTTGCTTTATTTCTCTCCATATCATGTGTAACATTCTACTTAATTTACTTTGTTTGCCTCCCTCCACTTCCTACCCCACGCAAGAATAAGCTTCAAAAAGGCAGAGACTTTGATTTTTCATTTCTCTATCCCTAGTGGCTAGAGCAGGGCCTGGCACATAATATACTTGTTGAATGAATAGTCATATGACAAATATCTGCTTTCAATAAATATATTATATGATTAGATTTTTAAATTCTCATAACTTCATTCTAAGTGTTACAGGATCTCAAAAATCTCTGGAAACTGCATTGGAAGTTAACATCTTGCTTAGAAAGTTTAGCTGGACTCTCATTGCTCAGACTATAATAAGAATGTGGGAAAAAATGAGGAGTAATGAAAAGTTCTATCTGAAAGTAAAAGTGTTAGCTGTGTGACAGTTTAATGTGGGTATCTATTCCCATAATCCTTGTTTATTCCCATAATTCTGTATTTCCCACCCTTCTCCCCCTTTAAGGTAAGAATTAGTAAGCCAAAAAAGAGAAATGAAAAAATAAATTAATCACCAATAAAAATCAGTTTTTGTCTTTTGATTGTGATGTGAGCTCTTAAGGATGATTTGTAAAAGAAAGCTAAGATTTTTCAGGACAGAGGCTTGGAAGTTGTTGATTAATGAGTGACCATATTACTCAGAGTGATGTGGCCCCTCCAGCCTGGTGTAGCCCTTAGAATGTACAACAGCCACAAATGTTAAGACTAATCAGCACTTGGGGAGCAGGATTCCCTGCTTCTACCCACTGGTGAGACTATACTAGAGCTGTAGCATTGTATAACTTTACTTAGTTAATTTTCTGTTCTTTTTTTTCCTAAATCTTCAATATGGTAAATTGGTCAAAGAGCTCAGTTCTGACTCTAAACTGTACTATAAAAAAGCATGTCATCTTAGGAGGCAGTGGCTGGAAGTTAAGTCTTGGGTTCTGTTCCTTCTTCTGTCTCATTTTTTCTCTGGTCTCATTTCCTCATCTACATGAATAGAGATAGGTCTGGATTAGATGACCTCCGAAGCTCTCTATCTCAAGCTTGGGCAGTCTGACTTTCCATTTGCAAGTAAAAACTCATGACCACCCAAATAGTGTGCCCTGCCTTGAATGCAAAAGGAATAGGAATACTTTTCTCCCCATTTTAGTTTCCTCTGAGAAAATGGTTGCTCTTTTTTAGTTGGATTACAGCATCGCTAGAATGCATGTGTAATTTGTGTGAAACTCAACAGCTTTTCCAGCATTCCAGATGCTCTGTATAATATGCACCAGTGTTATGGTTTTTCTTCCCTAGGAGTTACTAGGGGAATGCCAATGATGTTTGTTCCCCTTCCTTTCTATTTTGCATTAGGATGCAACATAATTGACATTTTGGAGCTATTACACTTGATGGCTCCTGTCAACAAAAATATATTAATTCAAGAACCTTCTGAAATACCACTTAAATGAGATCTATGTTTCCCATCTCCACACTTCTAAATAATACATTTTTAATCACCTTTGCTTGGTATAGCTCTTTTACCTTCTGCAAATCTTTCCTATGACTTCGTGCCCCTAGTCAATTTGTTAATCAGCTAGGGCCCACATAGGTCTACTTTGAGGCTGAGAGAATCAGAACAATATAGAAACAACCATTAGTAGAAAGAGCTCATGAGTTAGAGAGCTGGGTTCTAGCCCTAGCCCTGTCAAACTGAGCCTCAGTTGCCTTATACATAAAATGGGGATAATCTCTGTCTTGCCCTCATTGTGAGTTTAGTGGGAGGCTCAGATAAAGTAATAAAAATGCTCTTGAACTGTAATGAGGTAACAATAATAATAGACATAACTTGCCTACAAACTTCCAGAGAGTTAGAGGCGGTGCCAGAATTAGTACCATTATACTCACACCTAGCCTGGCACTGTGTTCAAAAAGCCAGCACCACTTATTGGCAGTTTTAGCATCTGAGAGGAGTAATTTTTCCTTCCCTTTCTTCCTCACTTTACTTGCTTAATTTAGTTTTAGGTAGTCATTCTATTAACATTTTAATGCTTGATTTGTTTTACTTATAATATGTTTTCCTTTTTTCTGCTTTTTAATCCAATCAGGAAATTTGTACATAGACTCCAGGCAAAATCTCCCTCCTTCGGTGATGCCACCCCCTGGTTATCCTCATATCCCACAGGCACTCAGCACTCCAGGAACAACGATTACAGGTAATTTGGGGTGTGGTGTGTTGAAGTTGGTACTCAGAGTTTAATATTGAAAAGCTTTAGGTGTCCCAACAGTAAACACGGCTCCCTAAGGATGGAGTGAACTCTCTGTTAAGGGAGGTGGGGTACAAAAGTCTGGACAGCTACTTGGCTCCAGTCCTGGTGAAGGGATTTTAAGTGTCATTTGGTGTTTGAACCATATGACCTGAAGCCTCTTTTAGCCCATGATGCTATCTTTGATTCTAATTATTGTCCTGTCTCCCTAAGAGGTAGGGTGCATAGAGCTTGTCCTGGGGTCTTAGGTAAAGTCTGACTTTGATAGGACTTCCGCAGGCTTCAAGAACCTACTTTGATTAGCTCCTATATAGTCATTCTGATGAAGTTCCTCTGGCTATAGTTTCCAGAGAAGTACCTATAGAGGACGTAAGTTTCAGGAGTTACTAGTTGATAAATTTTTTCCCCTAGGTTCCTGAGTGTAGGATGGTATATTTAGCAGGGCAGTAGAGACACATTGTTAGAGGTTGGAAGGGGTCTTAAGGATTATCTAGATGAAGAAACGGAGGCTCAGAAGGGGAGAGAGCTTGCCTAGAGCCACCAGTTTGGTAAAGTGGCCAAACTAAGACTTAAGCCTTGACATCTGGATTCAGAGTATATTTTTCTCATGTACTATGCTACCTTTTACTTAGGCTGTTTGAGAAGACAGAAGGTGATGTGAGGAGTAGATTTAAAACCCTAAAAAGAACTGTGTGCCAAGCAGTAGTAAAGGAAGAGTTGGGACTAAGTGACATGTCCTTTCATGAAGAGAAAGGAATAAATGTTATCTGTCCTTAGTGCTCACCAGTAACTTGTAGGTGGCGAGACACAATGATTAAGACTCTGGAGCCAGATTCCTAGGGTTTGAATCCTGGTGCTTTGACACTTAATAACTACCCAACTCTCCTATTTCAGCTTCCCTGTCTTTAAAAAGGAACTAATAAATATACCTAACAACCAAGGTTGTTAAAAGAATTAAATGAGAATTATATAAATCACTTACTTAGTGCCTGGCACATAATCAGGAATTTATATGTTTTTTAAAAATATATACAGGCAATTCTGCTATACTGCGATATACAGAAAACTTTACTAGTATTTTGTATAGTTGTACATTAAAAATTTCAGGGCTTATGAGAAAAATAGCAGCATATTTCTTGAATCTTTGTAATCAGAGTACTAACAAAAAGTATAATCAGTAAAAATTCCACAACAGTTAAAAGGATATGTTTAATTCCTAATAAAAGGATAAATTCTACAAATAAAGATTATTATTTGTTTTTAAATCACATCTGGTTTGGAAGGGGATTTGTCAAAGCTATGGAGATATGGTAGAAGGCACCAAAGTTGGGGAACACATACAGCACACGCCACACTAATCCAAGAAGAGGAGCATGGGGAGAGTGGACATCCTGTATCTGCTGTGTTCCTCCATGGCTGTGTTCCTACACAGCACTCAGCTGTGTAGATGGTCTCTGTGTTCACCTGCTTTTACTTGGTGGCACAAAAATGAACTTGCCAGGGAAAATTTACTGTGACCCAGTGTGACTTCAGTGGTACGTTGACATCATTCTCATGTGAGCCAATTCATGTTACTGAAACATATATTGAAGATGAAGAGACTAAGAGAAATGGTTGCATCAGCCGTCGGGTACTCTAGCACACTCGTTATGTCCTTTTTGCTGCAGCCTGGTTTAATGGAAAAAGTGTTGATTTTAGAGTCAAATGAACTGAGTTCAAATCCTTTCTCTTCCCCTTACTAATCATATGACTTTGTGTAACTTGCTCATCCTTACCTATGAAATGAAGATCATAAAAGACGTCTTGTTGAAGGCTTCTGGGTGTATTAGTGAGATAACGTGCCCTGAGTGCCTGACACATAGGAAGTGCTCTATATAGGCTTTTGTTTACTTCTCCCTTTCTTTTCTACTGAGTCACTACTGGCATTGCCTTCTTCCAGGCCATCACGGAGCCATGAACCAGCAGCACATGATGCCTTCCCCAGCCTTCCAGATGAGGCGCTCTCTGCCTCCAGATGACATCCAGGATGACTTTGATTGGGATTCAATTGTGTAGAGCTTGTTTCTGCAAGGCACCAGACCAGTGAAGGGAAAGGTTTAAGAAAATCCAGTTAAGAAAGTTGCTAATCATTTTACCAATGTTATTGAAATTTCTTTTGAAGACAATCAAAAAGATTTTAGCTGGATAACTTACTGCTTTTATCTGACCCAAACAAGTACTACATGTTTGTCTCCCTGCCAGCTGCCCTCTGTAGCTCCTAACTGTTGTGTGATTTGAACAGCTTTTGCATATTTGTGTCAATTTGATGTTGACCACAAGTGCCAGACTGATTTTTTCAGACAGAGCCTATTTTGCTGCAAGCAGTTTATAGATACATATGTGTAAATATATGTACAAAATTTACCGAAAGGCTTCAATTTTTTTCTAATTGGATTATTACATCTTGAAAGTTACTGTGAGTTTTTATTCCTTGTTAGGCTGTTTTCTGCAGGATGCTTTTAACTGATGTAGGCAACTGAAAAGAAATAGGTTTTTTCAAAGCCCAGTTTCCCCTTATTTAATCTTTTTCAGAAATGTGAGTATTGAGTTCTACCCAGTAAGTCAAAGAACCCAGAGTTACTCTCCAAACAATCCAAAGGGGCATGTTGTTCCTGAGCAGCATAAAGAACTGACCAAATTTTTTTGATGGTCAGGGATTATAGAGTTTATGTTATACCTTATCAATGTCTGTTTTCCTAACTCTGCCTTATCTGCCTTATAACAACTCTAAAATTTATTTGATTGATTAAAAGCTGAGCATTGCGTAGCTCTTTAAACAAGTCAATGCCTCCACTTCATTTATATATTTATTATTCAAAAGTGTTATTTTAGTATTTATTGCTACCTTCTGTGAACGCTCAGCTTATTGGGTTCATTAAGGAGAAACGCCGTGTCTGAAAGCACAGAATTATTTTTCTTGATAAAGAGTTTACAAGCAAGACAGATTGTTATTCTCTTTATCGTCATTCTTTATACCATGCGAGTATATTTCTCTATCTTATTGAGACTTATTAGCTAAGTGGGATTTTTTTTGGAGTTTGCATCAGAGTTCATTTGGGCAACAGAATGGAAGGGCATTGTCTATAAAGCAAATTTCCCCATTCATTCTCTTTCCATTTAGGAAGCACTCAAAGGAGGATAGAGCAACACAGATTTTATTTGCCTTAGTCTTCAGTGCAGTTTTTGTTACGTGGCCTGCTGTTTCTGTTGTCTTGTGTTTCTGTGATTGCCTGATATTTGGTTTCTTCTTTGAAATGCAGCCTGCTTCTTGGGGGTTAGTAGTAGTAGTAGTTTGTTTATTGTTTCATATCACATCACAGTTACTTTGCATGGATTGATTGTCTTAGTTTTATAATAAAACTAAAAGAAATGAGACTTTAAAAAATGAATAGATTTCGAATTGGTTCCTTAGACCAAATAAAAAGCAGAATTTCTTTCAGTTCTAGTGGGGAAATAAATATGTTCCATCAAATTAAGGAGCAATAACTGCTCGCTGGTTGCTTTTTGGCATCTGTAATCTCTATCAGCCATACTTAAATCACTTTAATTAGCCTTAGTGATTCTTAGTAATCTCTACTTGAACTAAACAGACATCTTTGTTTCTGTATATGTGTATGTGAGAGTGTTTGTGAATGTGTATGGGTATTTTTTTTTTTTAATGGAGTGTTGCCTTGAATGATGAATCACTGGGAAGCCAGCCATGGTAAAGGCTGGTAAGGTTGGGAAGAAAGGAAGAGCTTTTTGTTCCTGTTGTTTGGACCCTGCTTGGCATGAAAAAGGAAGCTCAGTTCCAGCCCCTTGGATCAGTGAAAATCAGAGGATTCTGGAAAGGTAGCCAACAGGACCCTCTTAGATGGATAACATAGGCAAAATGAGATAGCCTGCAGAGTAAAAGCTTGGAAAAAAAAAAAGTGGGTGATTTTCAATAGTCCGCTTAAGTCACTGTTCTCTAGATACCAAAATAATCATTTTGAAACTTCTAATTGCTTGGGTAGCAATGTGCACTTTAAATAATTTGGGTATTGATATGTGGTCTCATATTGAATGGTTTGAGTAGAAACCACCGATGAAGATTTTATAAATTGTATGAAGCTAATTTCCTATTTGGCAATCATTTACTGATATGCAGTGATCAATATTTTTATAAGAATTTAAACTTACCAAGAATGGCCCTGGAGGCAGAGCCTCCATCCAGACCCATCTCACTCTTGTGATTCAGGTGACCTGGGAGCCCAGGACAGGTCTTCTCAGTGGGCTCCAGCCAGACAGAGCACCTGGTGAGGTGCAGAGCATCCCTCTAGTGGCCATTTCAGTTGGTAGTTGTTAGTGCAAAGTAAGTTCTGTTTGGGGCTTAAATTGACTGAAGACTTTTGGGGAAAAGAATAATAAATGCATATAATCAAATGGGGGTACTCTGTCCAGGAGAATAATCCGACTGGCATTTGTGGCAGTTTTCGAAATGTAAATGTATTCATGTGTGTTCTTGTAAATACATGTCTCTCAGATGTCCTTTGAAATGGGAGGGAATCAATCGGGGATTATTTCAAATGGAATAGAGTATTTTGATATTGTTCATTCAGAGGGTGATGTGTACATATCTATATTGTATATATGTGATGAAAATGCATTGGCTTTTTGTGCAAACACAACCTGCTCTCTGTACTGCTGTTGGACAGTCAGTGTTTTAATGTTTCTACAGTTTTGCTATTGCACGATTTCATATTTTGCCTCTATGATGAACGGCACCCATTCTTTGTAACTGTTTAGTGCTGTAAAGAAATATTCCAAGTGTCATTAGGATTGTTGCTGCCAGAACTGATATGCATGAATGGCACTTAAAATAAATATATTATGTTAACTCTATTTATAACATTGATTCGTCTGTCATTTGCTGCAATTAAGGGAACAAGATTGGAGCTAGTCCCCACAGTCAGTCCTTGGGGCCACGGAGACTGTCTCATGTATTGCTGCCTCAGAATAGTCATTGTTGCTATTTATTGAACATCTCACTAGCTCCATGAACTTGGGGACGTTTTTTAATTTCTCTGAGCCTATCATTTTTCTCATTTACAGCGCCTGTAAAATGAGGATAATACCTACCTCCTAGAGTTGTAGTGAGATTAATGCATTTAAACATTTAGAACAACACCTGGAACATAGAAAAGTACTAGTATGTGCCAGGCGCTGTGCTAAGTAGATATTGTTATCCTATAGTATGGGAACAGTGCAGATAGTGGTCCAGTGGCTTACCCAGATCCTTTGCTGGCAAGTGGTAGAGCCAACGTTAGGAACTGGGCGGCACAGCAGGAAGTGAGAGGCAAGAGAGCAGTAAAGTTTCATCTGTATCTGCAGCCTCTCCCCAGCACTAGCATCACCGCCTCAGCCCCCACCTCAGATCATCAAGCATTAGATTCTCATAGGAGCGCCAGTCCCTGGTGCCAGAAAGGTTGGAGACCGCTACCCTAGACAAAAGGGAGAAGACGTTTCCATTTATACCACTGCTCTGAGCCAGGCATGGAAGCTGGATTAGCATGGGAAGGTGGGAATGAAGCAGGAGAAGTGATTGGTTGCTAGTAAAGAACCAAGCACATCAGTCCTAAGTGGTGATGTCCCGACTGTGGAAACAGGCTCAGAGAGACTAAGGAACAAGGAGACCAATAACACTGGTGGAAATGGACTTGAAGCTACAGCCCGTTTCACTCAGGAAAACACTCTTCCAATCCCATGACCCGGCCTAAGGCCTTGTGCTGCTTATAACAACCCATACAACACTGCCAGGAAAATCTGTTTGTTATAATTTTACAGATGGGGAAACAAGTTCAAAAAGGTTAACTGGCCTAAGTTCTCACAACTAGTAAGAGGCTCTGGGGTAAAACAGTCTGGTGGGCGTGACTCCAAAGTTCATTTCTTTTTATCCCACTGCCATCCACAGGGATAGTGCCTTCCCGCTCTGTGTGTGTGTGAGAGAGAGAGGGACTTGGAGAGGGAAGCTCTGCTTTTCTCTGATTACAGGTAAATTTTGGTCATCTGTAGTGCCTCTGCAGGACTGTAATAGGGGGCATAGTTAAATGTCACTTTGTGCTGATTCAGGTGCAGAAGTACACCTTTGTTGCTGGTCAAGTGCAAATATATATATTTCCATTTAATATATATTTTATATTTAATATATTTATTTTATATGGAAATACACATATAAAAGATCATTAAGATGCATGTTTAATTTTCAAGGCTGTAGCATGTTACCATGTGCAAAGGGCTGCTATTTATAGATAAGCCCTTACCAGCTGGCTAAAGCAGTCCTGGAAAATCCACGTAAGGAAGGGTTAACTGCATCTAAATGCCTTAGAATCACAGAACTATCTTGAAGGTTTTAAGCTAGAAGGGGCCTTTGAAATCATCTAATACAACTTCTACATTTTGCTGTTGATAACATTGAGACCCAGAGAGAAGTGATTTGCTTCAAGTCATGCAGCTGGTTAGGGGGAAATTGGAAGATGGGGAGGAGTAGAGAACATCATTTACCTGGCAGGCATACGAAGTTCCTACATACATTCTTATTTGATCTACATAAGAACCTGTTGCTGTAGTACTGTTATTGCCCCATTTTACAAGAGGAAAACTGTCTCAGAGAGGTAGAGCACAATGCAGCTGCATCCTGAATGCATTCACTCAAAGCACACCAATTTAATTATACACAGTTGGCCAAAAAGACAATGGAAATCTTAAATAATGTTACAGTGAGTATTTGCACTTCAGTGTGAGATGGAAGATTCGAACCTGACACCCTGACTGGTATCTGCTGCCATGTACCTCTCTGCATGAGCTTCTCACTGTTGAGTATAATTCCAGTGGATAAAGATGCATATTTTCTGCACGACATTACCCTTGGATGCAAGCCAGCTGCGTAAAGACACACTATAACCAAGAATTAGAAGAACTGGCTATGTTGGGCTTTGGGACATGGTGTGTTTATCTCCAGTGTTTTTCAAGAGTGATTTTGAACTTACCTCTCATGTCTCCATATGATACGTGACTTGTCAATGTGCGAAGCACAAACTTGGTAAATGGCTGCACCAGAGCCAGAATTCAGTTCAACCTCAGGTCAGGGCGTTTCCGACTCCCTAAGTCACACTGACCCCAGAAATAAAGAATACGATAGCTACCATTTATTACTTGTTACTTAATTTACTTATTCCAAGCACTTGATGTAAATGATTATATTTACTCTTCAAGTGTGCGGTAGACACCACTATTATCAACCTCATTTTGCAAATGAATCTGAGCCACAAAGTCACTTCCCCGGGGGTCATCCAGCTTGTAAGTGGTAGAAGTAATAATAATAATAGCAGCAGCAGAGCCATTATTTCAAACCTTGGCCTTCCAGCCCAAATGCCTGCCCTTTGCACCATGCTGTGCTGTCAGTTCCTGGGCTCTGTTTGGCCTAGAGTGAGGGCCTTAGACCAAAGCAATGAGGCTGCAGTGAGCAGTGGGGGCCACCAGAGGGCAGAGGACTGTCGAATGTCTGCCTTTCCTCTCTTGGAAGGTTTCATCATTGGGCTATGCTCCCTTTCTCCGCAGCCCCCAGAACGAGGTGCTCCTAAAGACAGGGACCCAGTGGCCACCCCTTAGAATTGTCTTCTAAACCAGAGCTTGCTGGAGAAAGCCAAGGAGCCCCTCTAGTTCTCAGCAATGAATACTAGCAGGGCCCACTTCGGAGCTGCCTCTGAGCCTGCTGCCCCAGCCCAGGCCTCTTGATGCTCATTGCCCCCTCTACTCCAAGATTAGGGTGGGGAAAGTCACCCCACTATCAACCCCAAACTCTGAGTCTCCTGAGGCACTGATTTTCTGGGACCAGTTGATGCTGGGACTGGCATTGTTTAAGTAGGTGTGGCGAGGGCTGGCCAGTGCCACTGTTGAGTCCACCCTTGCCCTCCCAGCCCTGCCTCTGAGCCTAAGCAGGCATTGATATTCTCATGCACTCAGGCACAGATTCATGTAGTTATCACAAACATTATGATTATTGCCACCATTTGCCCGGCCCTCTGCCCGGCACTTGACAGCCATTCTCTGAGCACTCCCAACTGTCCCGCAAGGTTGGTGTCATTATCTCTTTTTTACTGCTGGACATTGCTACTCAGAGAGGTGAAGTCATTTGCCCAAGGTCACAGCCAGTAAGAGACTGGCGAGTGGATGGGAACCCAGATCTGCCTATCCGAGTTCTGCTCTTCCCGCTAAGGCATATTGCCTCTTCCACAACACTCCCCACTTGGCCTTGACCTCCCCCAGTGCCAGTCACCACACCCCATCCCACCTTACCCCAGGGAGGGCCTGAGCTGACGTCACTGTGGGTAAATGACACCCCTCACAACACAGCCCCCTAAAGGTCAGAAAGGCAACTTCCTTTCCCAGACAATGGCAATAAAGATGTCTGAGGACGTTTCCCGCCCTTCCCATGCCTGAGTGACGTTCACAGGCAGAGGCCTTCCTGGGAACAGTCCTCTGGTTCCGTGTGCGAGTGTGTGAGTGCACAAGCTGTGTGACTCTGTGGTGTGTCTATGTGTTCGTAAGCTCTGTACCTGGCTGATGGTAAGTCAGGGTAACTGCAGGTGGTTGTGTAACTGATTGTGCCCATGAGCCTGGTGTATGTGTGAGACTATATGTAAGTGAGTCTTTGAATGTGTGTGCTTGTGTGACTATGTGCTTGTCTAAGCATGTGTTGTGGCTGGATAAGTGATTGTGTAACCTGTGTGATTGCAGCTGTGTGCCTTCGTGTATCTGGGTGTGCTAATAATCTACAGGTAGGGGAGAAAGCATGCTGCTGGAAGGGAAGGAGATGGCTCCTCACTCAAGCTCTGGTTCCCTCCTCCCTTCTGTGCCTTCTTAGCCATTCTGGCTTCCCAAGGGCCCATGTCCCAGGAGACACTTGCTGGGATGGAGCTGAGTTTCTGGGCACTGTCAGGGTTAGGCCCTATGAGTCCCATACAAACGAATTCTTCCCCTTTCCCATCACATCCTGGTCTTGCCTCCTGTCACTGCTGCTGTTCTTTGAGCTGGATCCCTGATCTATCTACACTGACTCCTGCCCTCAGGCAGCCCACACTCTGCCTACCCAAAGCAGCTGGTCCCTTGTGAGCTGCCGCCTATAGGTGAACATGTGCCCTGCAGGCCCCAAGGGCCAGAAAAATACATGAGGCAATGGAACGAACACAGACTCTGGTGTCAGAAGAACCAAGAACTTCATCTGAGCAAGACAGTGCCCTCTCTGGTCCTCACTTCCCTCATCTGCAAAATGGGGATGAAATGCCTTACTTCAAAGTGCTGATGAGACCCATCCATGACATAGATGGTCAGCAGTCAGAAAGCAGCCAGCATGGGCCCTGGTACATATTAGCTCCCAAGGACTGCTCTTGCTTTTCCTGTCTGCTCCCCTCCTTCTCCATTCTTCTATGTGCCAACTGTTGCCATGTTGCCAAGACCAGTGGAATCTCCTGCACACCATCTTTCCCATCATCCCCTGCCCTCCCAGAGCACTGCCAGGGGCAGAACACACCCCTTCTCTCCTGGACTAGTGCAGCAGCCGTGTCCACACAGTCAGCTCTCGGCACCAAGTACCACGGTGGCCTTTCTGAATCAAAATCCTTCTCATGGTCTTTCCTGCTCTGAAACCTCCCACGGCTCCCTACTGTCGCCAAGTCAAGGGGAAACATCTTCGCCTGGTATTTAAAGCCTCCTTCCTGGTCAGCTTACCCACAGCACCTCTCGACACACTCTCCGCTTTAGCCTCATCTCTCCTCCTTTCCCCTCTGTACTTCCTGCAGCCAGGCCTCTGCCCTACAGACCTCGTCTCTGTGGGTCCAAATCTTCCCATTGATTGAGGCCCAGTTCAAACGCCACCTCCACCTTGTCTGTCAAGCATTCTCGAACTTGACTCCAGGGGAACCTGGTCTCATGGCTTCCAGAATGCTCCCCACGGAGCCTGATGGAATCTGTGCCCTCATTCTATCCTCCTCCCTCTAGCCTATGGTCTCTGGGGCACATAGTGGGAGCTCCAGCTGTGTCTCTCTCCCTCCCTGACAGCCCTCGAGTGTGGAAGGTTGTCTCCTTTGCCAGCGCCCAGAACAGGCTGGAGTGGGGGATGAAGAAGCAGCTGCTGTGTGGGGAGCAGATGGTGAATGGAGCTCTCCCTTCGCCTCATCCAGGCAGGCCACAGTGATGTGAGATGACACTGCTGAGCAAATAACCAGACACACCCTCTGTCCACTCCCCAGCTGCCCCCCAGAG
>NW_006429634.1:1965515-1975066 GCF_000325575.1 Pteropus alecto | reverse complement strand
GGGAAAGAGCCTACCCATCCCAGGGCCTGGGGGAGGTGAAGGAGCCCTGCACCCGAGCCTGGCCTTGGGCTCAAGCCAGTAAGCTTCAAATAGCAGACATCCACTTTCTGTGGGCTGCCAGGCACTCTCTTCCCATAGCCTCACTTTATTCCTCCATAAGATGGGCATCATTGACCTACCTCACGAGATCTGACTCACTGGTTGCTCCTCTCTCCTTCCCCTTCCCTAAAAGTGGGAGTCTGGGTGAACGAAGACGCTGCAGGAGGTATGGACCGAGGAGCTTTTCTTTGGCATTTGTGAGAACTGGCTTCTTCTCTGGAATTTACAGCTTTGTGACCGCAGCTGCCACCAAGTTCACTTGGCAAAGGGTCTGAAAAAGTTCTGCCTTCCTCTAGGTGAAGGGGGTCCCATGCTTGTGTCCACACTTACCCTCTCTGTCATCTGGGTGCCTTTGTGCAGTGTGCCCCCAATACAACTGTACGTAGCACCTCTGTTTGTGCCCTTGGGCAAGTCATGGTTTTTTTCTTTTTTAATTTATTATTATTATTTTTAAAGTGGTTTATTTTATTTTATTTTTTCCCCTCTTTAATTCCCCCCCTCACTTCCACCCCTGACCTATGGATGTTGCCGTTTCCCTTCTTTTTTAGGAACTGGATCTCCGAAGGCGGGGCATTTCCCCCCGCAAGTTCGGGGTGTGCACCCGGGGCCTGGCACCCCGGGATGTGGTCCGTGGCTCCACCTGGGGCACGAACCCAGGACCTCCTGTGTGTAAAGCAGACGTGCTAACCACTACACTATAGAGTCACCCAAGTCATGGTTTCTTAACCTCTTTCTGGGCCTCTGAGCTTCAGCTTACCTATCTATAAAATGAAGTTCTACAGTTATTTCTTACATGTTCCCAGAGCAGTTTGGAGGTTCACATACATTACAATGTCTTCCTTAGGCATTTCTGGGCCCTCTGAGGAACAAGAGATTGTTACAGCCTCCAGGATGTGTTTACAAGCAGAATGCGGAGGCTGTGAAATGTGTGCCATATCAAGATCACACAGATCGGAATGGGAGCCTCCAGACTCCTACCTGGGCTCTGTTCCAAGCCTTTCCTACTGGAGCCAGCTGAGACCTCTGGCCTGCTGGGAAGCAGAGCCAGGCCTGGGAGGACTGGGTCTTAGTGGACCCAATGTTAACGACTATACTGGAAGCATGTTGAAATCCCCCAAACCCAAGAGTTAAACAACCTCGGGGCCACAAAGCATAGCATCATCATCCTCTGCACCAAGGCCAGAGAGCACCTTAGCAGCTGCTGGGAGTGGGGCAAGGGGTAGCTGGACTGTAGGGCTGGGTCTGGTTTTCCACATCTGTAAAACTAGTGCTTGGTAACCATTCACTGCTATTGTTATAATGTTATGATCATTAGAAATACCATAAGCTTCCTGATCCTTTGAGGGCTCAGCGGCACCCTCTAAGTGCCAGGCCTTGTGTGAGTCCCGGGGCCACGACGGAGCAAGACTTCAGGAGCTTGCAGGTGAGTGGGCAAGACGGATAGTTGGTAAGTTTTATCATGGGAGAGTGTCGAAGGCTGGAGGAGCCCGGAGTGCGTGAAGACGGTCTTAACCCAGGCTAACTGAGGCTGGTGTCAGTGAGAAAAGTTTTCAGAACAATCCAAAATCCATGGTGTAGTTATTGTCTCCATTTTTCAGATGCAGAAACCAAGGCTTGGAAAGGTCACACAGCTGTTCACTGATGGAGCTAAACTCTAACCCGGGGCTGCCTGGCTCTAAAGTTGGAGCATTCTCACCGACAGCACCCCAGGTCTGGGACCCTTCTTCCTGGTCTACTCTTGGGGGTCCTGGTTAAAGGGTGAGCAGGAGCCTGATCATGAAGGGCCTCAAACCCAGGTTCTTTCTGAAGGTTTTAGGCAACCATGATGGGTTTTCAAGTGGGGAGGCGGGTAGTAGGGGCGGCATAGCCTGGAAGGCTACAGAGGAGTAAGTTTGCTGGAAGAGGTGGCCTTGGATGTGGGAAATCTAAACAATCCCAGACTCACCTGCTACCCATAAGGAATGACGACATGTGTAGGAGTGCTGGGGATCAACATCTTAGGACTCAGGTGTGTCCTTAGGGGCCGGGAAACCAGGGTACTAGGAAGACCCAAAGATCCAGTGCCTGGCCGCTACGAGCCAGAAGAGAGGGAGGAGGCCTGAATTCACACCTGGGCCCAGGTTGGGCCAGGCAAGAAATTGAGGGTGGGCGTGGGGGGCAAGAGAAGAAGGGTTGTTTCTATTTCCCAGGGTGGACATCAGAAATAGGGTTGGGTGGGGTGGGGTCCAAAGGGCTGAGGCCTAGGAGATATTTCCTCTTTCTCACAGTGCAGAGCTATCTCACTCCTGCAGCCTCCCACCTGCTTCACCCCTGCCTTCTACCTGGTAAGTGCTGGCCAGGGTGCTCAGGGAGAAAGAGGCTTAAACAACCAAAGGCCCCTTGCCTGTACCCCCAACCCCACTGCACCTTAGAGGGGAAAGATTGAAAAACCAAGCCAGCCAGAAATAAGGCTCCTTCAGCCCACAGTGGCCTCATCCAAACCCCACTTTTAATGCAAAACTAAATCCCAGTCCAGCGTGAGCCCCACGCTTAGTCCCAAATCCAACCCCCATCATACAGCTAAGCCAACCATACATAGCTCCAGCTTTGTCTGCAGACTCAGCTCGACCTCAGCCTTACCAAGGAACCCTAACTAACCTCAACCAGTCTCCATGTCAATTATAACCCCACAGCAACCTAATCTGAACTACACCCCCATTTCCAAACCTAACCCTAACACTTGCCCTATCCCCAACCTCAGCTCTGTTCTAACCCTGACCCTAACCTCAACTCGAATCCTAACTTGAACTTCTATCACTAACTGCTACATCATCTTCTCTAATATGACCCCAATTCCAACATGTAACCTAAGGCTGATCTTGACCCAGATTTTGCCCTAACCCTGCTCAACTTCACCCGGCCTCAATCCCAGCCCTAGCACCACCGTCGGCTACACTCCTGATCTGTGCCTGGTGTTCACCTTCATCCCAGTGGAAATAAATTTCACCCTTATGTGTATCTTGAGCCTCACTTTCAACCCAAACTCCATCCATAACCCTAATGTTCCCTACCCCATCCCTAACCCTCCCTGGTGCTCACTCCCATCCAGCTCTCAGCTAGCAGAGGCCACCACATGGCTGGACTGGATGTGTAGACCTCAGTGTAAACACATAAACACACACCTCTCAGCATGCACATGCACACCTGAGTGTACATACACACACCTCAGTGCGCACAGACACACACACCTCTCGGCATGTACATACACACACCTCAGCACACACACACACACACATCTCTCAGCATACACATGCACACCTGAGCATACATACACACACCTCACCACACACACACACACACACACACACCTCTCAGCATGCACATGCACACCTGAGCATACATACACACACCTCAGTGTGCACAAACACACACACACCCCAGAAATGGGGGAAGTTCTATCTAGCTCTGAGGGTGGCCTGGAAAGGCAGATAGAACGAATGTTCCCTGCCCCTCCCTGGGGCCGGACCCCTTTGTAGTTCCCTCCTTGTTAGGCTCTACTCCCTGCAATTCCTTCAATATTGACTTTCCCCACCCGGGGATTTCCACCCCCGACCCCTTCCTTGGAGCTCACCTGGCTTCCAGCCAGGTTTATTTGTAGGTTAGACCTATGGAGCTCCAAGGACTTCCCTTTGTCTCTGTCCTAGGGGCCCTGCTTACAACAGAACACAATAAGCACACACTGTGCCAGGGCACGGTCCTCATGGGGGTCAGAGCTTAGAGGGGCAGAGACGCACGCCAGGCAATCCCATCCAACAAAATCCCTGGTAGGGGAGTGTACCTGGTTCTATGGGGACTAAGAAAGGTTATTTAGCTGGGCCTTAAAGTAGAAGTAGGAGTTTACCTAGTGACAAGGAAGGAAAAGCCTTCCAGGCAGATGGAAAAGCACGTTCAAAGGCAGGAAGCTTGCTCAGGATGGATTGGGGAGGTGAGCCTGGCAGGACAGGCCAGGGTTGGGGAGATGAGTCAGGGCTAGTTGGGAGAGGCAGAGCAAAAGAGGAAGGCGCACATGGGGCGTGCATGGTTGGCAGGCAGAAACAGCAGGCCAGAGGAGGAGGAAGCCAGGGGAGCAGGGGCAGAGGAATTAGGAGGGATGGGGAAGAGCTCGTTGGAGGACAATCTGAGGCTGAAGGACAGGCAGGACAACCGGATCAGCACAGGATGAAGACAGGTTGTGTCTCAGACAGGCAGGTCACTAGAGATGCCAATGGAGGTCAGAAGCTGATGCTGCTATTGATAAAAATAATAACCGAATGACCTTTTACTGAGTGCTCTGTGTGTCAGGCATTGAGCTAAGCATTTTTATAATCTTATTTAATCCTCAGAATAACTCTGCAAGGCAGGTATTATTATTGGTCCTCAAAACACAATGGACACTGAGGCTTAGAGAGGGGAAACAATTTGTCCGAGTTCACACATATTGAAATTGGGCAATAGATAGAACTTGAACCCAGACCTGTGGGATGGCAGGGCTGAGTCCTCCCACAAAATCAGAGTGGCCACACCTAGTACCTGCCTTTGTCTGTAGCCTCATCTCTCATCAGTTGAAGCCCCCCATAACCTTCTCCTCCCCCTAGGCTGAATTACTCATATTTCTCTAAATATTCCAGGCCCATCTCACCTGCTGACTATCCCAAATGTAGCATCTTCCACAAAAAATGGCCTCTACCTCCAACCCCTTCTCTATGAAAATGTCCACTGGTTCTTCTTTGAGAAATTTTCCTGAACTGCTCTGATCCTGGGCAGGGTGAGGTGGCCCCTTCATTCCCTACCCCACTCCTGCCCATTCCCCTAATCAGCCTGCGTGGTCACAGTCTGGGCCCCCTCCACAAGGGCTGGGCTCGGTCTGCAGCCCTGCCTCAGTGCAAGGCCTGGCCCAGAACAGTTGTCAGTGTGTATGGTTGGTGAAATGCGGGATCTAGCTGGCTGTAGGTCAAAAGTAGGTGCGCAGGGAGGGGACTGATCTCTTATCTGCAGGGGCTATCTGGAGCCTTATCTGATAAGGCCTGAATTGACAGTGAGCAGATGAAATGTTGACAGGCCTCCTGGGTTACTCAGTAACCCTGCCTTCTTCAAAATTCCCACTGTTTCCCTTTGGCATCCAGAACCAGCCACTCCTCTCTCTTGGGCACTGCTGCCATGAACACCTTCCTGCTAGCCACACTGTGCCTCTTTGGGGCCTGGGCAGCTCTGGTAGGCGGGGTCACCGTGCAGGTAAGTCCTGTCCCTATCCTGGTCCAGTTGGCTCTCTGCCTCTAGTGCCAGAGGCCTATGCCCCGGTAGAGGACCTCCTCTTTGGGGGCTGGAGTGGAGATGTGTGTCAAAGGCTTGGCTCTTCCTCAGGGACCCCTTCTCAGTCCTGACATACACATTTCCCTTAGGACTTAGAGAAGAAAGGACACCAGATAAGCAGAAAATAAAAAGCCATTTGGGAAAGGCAGATGATTAGCCAATTTAACGAGTTCTAGCTACCTCTAGTACCTCGCTGCAGCCCCAATCACCCTAGGAAGAAAGGATGATTGGTTTCATTTTTCAGAGGAGGAAAATTGAGCCTCAGAGAAGTTCTACAACAGCCACGGCACACGGCTGGGAAACGAAGGAGCTAGATTCAACTCTAGACTTTACTCCTCAGTTCTGTGCTCAGCCAGAGCACTAGCTGGGGTCGCAGCACTCATGAGGGCATCCTGGAGGTCCCAACGGAACAACGTGCCCACTGGTGTGGATGCCAGTGACAGGACAGCCTGGCACCCAGCAGGGGCCCCACTTTCTGTCACAGCCAGGCTCTGGGAGGCTTTTTATTGCTTCTCAAACATTAACCAGACCACAGCCTGGAGCTGGGGGCTGAGTAATCAGCCGGCACCACTGTCAGGCAGGGGCGTAGACAGCCCCAGGCATGGCCACGTGGAACCAAGATGTCTGGGTGGGTCCTGATCCTAGTACTGTGCCTCTCCTTAAAAATCAGCACAATGGCTCCCACATATCATGCACCTATTGTGTCCCTGACACATCACATCCATATTCTCCATTCCTTGTATAACATGTAGAAACTAAAGCTCCCAGAGTTTTAACGACCTGTCCGTGGTCACAGGGCAAAATCAGGATTCAAGCCCAGTGTCCAGCTCTAAGTCCCGAGCTCTAACCACCTCATATTGCCTCACAGTGGAGCGTCTGTTTCCTATTTGCCACAATTACTGCTTGAGCCACTGGGGCTGGAGAGGGGCCAGCCCTGGGGGAAAATGGTCAGCCAGCAGGCTGCAGCCAGGCTCATGCTCTTGACATGTCTCTCTCAGGATGGAGAGTTCTCCTTTCCTTTGGAGTCAGTGAAAAAGCTCAAGAATCTCCAGGAGCCCAGGATTCGGAACCGCAGGCAACTTGATGGACCCGTGGATTCCACCCTCTGTAGCCATCCAAAGTTTCCTGAAGAACTCAAGCCTCTCTGCAAGAAGCCCAATGCCCAGGAGATCCTCCAGAGGCTGAGTGGGTTGCCTTCTCTCTGATGGGGGGTTTTGAGAATGCCCTGATTGGTGGGATTCAGAAGTGGGACTCTGATCTGATTGGTGAGACTAAGTGGCTTTGCTCTGATTGGTGGGTCATATGAAGCCCTCTGCTGTGATTCTCAATGGTAAGTGGGGAGGCTTACTTTAGGAAGGTCCTCGCTCTGATCGATGCATTGGTAGCACTTCTCCTGGTTCATCCAGTCTTAGCTGAAGCTCTTTTCTAGGTAGAATTTCCTCTGATTGGCTGGCTTGAGCAGTATCTTTATCCTGGTTTGGGGTGGAAAGCCCAGCTGGTCAGAGAGGATAGGCCTAGGTTTCTCCCAGGGACTGGGTGGCCCATGGAAAGGCGGGGGCTTTAGGGAGGGAAGCTGGCTCTCACAGGCCCCCATCTCTCCTGTCCAGGGGCCATTGCTGATGACCCGAGCGTCTGTGAGATCTGTGCCTACGCTGCCTGTGCTGGATGCTAGGGCAGCAGAGGCTCGCTGCCTTCTGCCCCTCTCCTGCAGGATGCTCCCACTCCTGGCAGCACAATCTGCCCTGCCCCCTGAATGGTGGATTGAGGCCAGAGACACCTGGGAAGGCCCATCCTTTGACACCATCCCAGCTGCCGGGTGCTTCCCAAGACCTACTCCAACCCTTAGTTAATAAACCAGATTCCAGAGTACTTCTGGTGTTGCTTTCATTTATTCCTTCGTCTCTCAGTCTACTCATCATCCAGCTTTGAGGATGCCTGACCCCGAAAGTTCAGGGTTTTGTATGCTAAGTGCAAAGTCCCTACTCTCTCTGCTAAGCTACCAACTACCACAAACAGACACTGACGGACTTTAAGCTCCAGACCACTGATGGGGGAGGTGGAATCTCTGCTTTTCTTTCACATCTCTTGGGGTCACCCAAGTCGCTAAGCCACATGTGAGAGCACAGGAGTCACAGAGGGTTACAAGATCTGCCCTGAGCTCTAGAGTATTCATGGTGTCTCAGGATCTGGCCACTGACCACTACAGCGTTGCTGATGAAGGACAGGGCACATTTCCCAAGTGGAGATTCAAGTCCTGTACCAAGAGAGGGAGGGTTCTTGACGGAGCACAGGAAAGAATTCAAGCACACACCAGAGTTAGAGACAAAGGAAAGTTTATTGGAGAAGGGGTAACGCTCCACAGACAGAGGGTGGTCTTCTCTCAGAGACAGAGTGAGAGAGCTGAGAGGAAGAGAGAGAGAAAACACAATGAGAAGGACCCCGAGTGCTTGGAAAATTTAGTTTATATATCATTTAGTGTCTATGAATTACAGTTTAAAGACTGTTTACCTATTTTCCTTTGATGGTATGGGTATACAGTGTGAAAGTAAGGATTTATAGTGTGAAAGGGGTGGGTATGTAGTGAGAAAGCCTGCTGGCATTTCCCAGGCTTTGATCTATAGGTTCCTCGTGGTTTTTGGCCATAGGGAATGAGTGTAGTGTACAACTTAAAGACTGTTTTCCCTTCATGGTATGGGTAAGTGATTTGTTAGTAATCCCAGTGAGAATCTTCTTTCATTCTGTAGGCTTCCTTGTGCGCTGGCCCATAGGGCTGATCAGCACATTGCAGTCTCTGAATATAGTTTGATTTAGTTCTAGTGCCTCCTCCCTACATCATTGCCTCCTGCCCTCCCCCAGGGCCCACACCCCAAGCTACAACTCTCAGCATTTCCTCTACTCCTCTCGCCTCTGCACTGCTCCTCTTCCCGGCGATGCAGGTGATGCAGTCCAGGGGATGCAGGACAGGGCAAATTTCCCCGAGTGATGGGGCGACCAAGCCCCGTACCAACAGAGAAGAAGGTCCCTTGGCAGAGATTGTAGAAAGAATCCAACACACACGCCCAAGTGAGAGTCAAAAGGAAAGCTTATTAGAAAAGGGGTAACACTCCACAGACAGAGTGTGGTCTCCTCTCAGAGGCAGAGAGTGAGAGGAACAGTGCAAGAGACAGAGTAAAGGCACTGAGAGGGACCCAGAGTGTCAGGGAATTCAGTTTATATGTCATTCTTTAGTTCCCATTTCCTTTGATATGGACATACAGTGAGGAAGGGGAAGAATACGGAGCATTGAAAAGGTAAGAATGTGTAGAGTGAAAGGCCTGCTGGCTGTTCCCAGCCATAATCCATAGGTTCCCCATGGTTTTAGCCATAGGGAATGACTCTTGGTTCCTGTTTCCCCTTCACAGGTGTGGGGAATGGGTTGTTAGCAATCCCGGTAGAAATCTTTCTCTGTTCTGAAGGTAGAGATCTTCCTCTGTCCTCCTGGCGCCTGTGTTATCGGAGAGTGGGGTCCTCTCCTGGCACGTTGTCCAGGTTCTTGATGTCTCGAATGAAGATTTGAGCAAGACACCGAAGTACAGTAGAAAAGTTTTATTAGAGAGGAAAGTACACCTCCAGAAGTGGAAGTGGGCTTGAGCTAGAGAAGCGTGCCTCAAAAGGCCTGATAACAAAGACGTCAGGGATTTCATCCCTTTTTTGCTGTGGGTGGTTACTTTTCTTAGAGGAGTGGGCTTCCTTGATAACTGAGATTGACAGGGCTCAGTGAGTTATCATTTTACTTTCTACACATGTTTGTTCTCAGAATTCAGTCTGTCATAATGATATTAATGAACTTCTGGGCATACGCATCATATTATAATGATGTTATAATGAGGCTCAGGTGAGTTGAAGGTCCTTGGGTCTTCATTGTGCAGATGTGACCGGCTTAAACTGTTACCTAATTCTCTGCCTACTGGTTTCTTCGTGTGAGTTAAAAAAATGCCTTCTGGCTTGCTTAATTGTGGGTGGATTAGGTGGACCCTGTCTAAGATAGGTTGACCTCAGTGTTTTTGCAGGCAGACCCGAAACCCCCTAACTAACTTTCCTGCCTACCTCTTTTGTAAGAGCCATGAACCCCCTTATTATTAGAA
>NW_006429634.1:1960232-1965378 GCF_000325575.1 Pteropus alecto | reverse complement strand
AAATAAGGTAAAGAAGATAAAAACTCGTTATTTAAATCATATATCTATTAATTTCTATTATTGATTTGCCTATTAAGAGAGTAAAGGGAAACAGGCTTGGTTAATATATTTCTTAAAGAGTTAAAATAAAAGACCTTTGGCCTAAAGTCCCCTCTCCTCTCCAGACTCTAAAGGCCCTGGTCTGACTTAACACCATTTCTGCTAACAATGGGCTGATGACCCTTATCAATAGCCAGAAGATGAGTCTCCAGTTTGGGGCAATTATCAAGATTTGAGTAAGAGGGCCTTTTTTTCCAAAGAAAGGTGGGAAGAAAACTTAACTAAGTTTACTAAAAAAGATTAAGAATTTTACAAGTGATGTCCCGTCTCACCTGGGGAAGTCTCTCTGACCCCCAGCGTGGGAGAGGCCCACCACATGGATGATTGCATGAGAATATAACACAAGGCAGGGGAAAGCAAGAGCTACACAGTTCCAGCCCCAAGTCTTCATGTACTGTGTGATGTTAAGAAAGTCACTTTCCCTCTCTGTGTGAAGCTGATTTCCTATCTGGCGATCTTTTACTGATTTGCAGTGATCAATATTTTTATAACAATTTAAACTACCTAAAAGGGCCCTGGAGACAGAGCCTCCACCCAGACCCATCTCACTTGTGATAGCACCTGCCTCCCAGGCTAGGTGAAATAATGCATGTAAACATGTGTGTAGTGTATGTAAAGTTAAAGGCTATATATAAGCATAAGAGATTTCAATAAATGGTAAAAACAAATAAAACAAAGAAGGGGGAGCCCGGGCGAAGCTGAAAATGGTTCAGACGGGGGTGAAGAGGTGAGGCGTGGAAGGAGGAAAGAGGAGGAAACCAGGGTCCTTCGTGAAGAGTGGGGTGGAGGGAAAGGGTCACAGGCAGGATTCCCTGGGCTGCAGAATTCACAGGGTGAGGTGCCTTCAGGCGGAAGTCACGGGAGGCTTTGTGAATGGGGAGAGGAGGTGGGCATTTGCATTAGCCCTCGGGATTTGCATTGGGATGGATGGAATTTTAAAACCAGTGTGGAGGTAGGCAGGCAGGGGATTCCTTGGGTGTGGACACACACAGAAGCAGGAAGGTCCAAGACACTGGAATGGTTCAGCTGGTCAAAATCGAGAGTCCTGATTTAATGTATGATTTTGACTTACTATGTAGCCCCAGTGATGCAGGGCAGGGCAAATTCCCCCGAGAGAGATGCGGGGTAATGCTCCATAGATGGAATTTGTTCTCCTATTAGAGGCAGAGAGTGAGAGAGCCTAAGAGACACTCAGAGGGACGGAGACGACAGAGACCAGGACAGTGAGAGAGTGAAGGCTCTGAGAGGCATCCTGAGTGTTCTGGGAATTCAGTTTACATATCATTCTCTCGTTCCTGTGGGTTACAATTTAAAAACTTTGTTTACTCATTTTCCTTTGATAAGAACATACAATGAGGAAAGATAAGAGCACCTAGCATGAAAAGGTAATATATAGCGTGAAAGGCCTGCTGACAGTGCCCAGGCTTCGATCCGTGGGTTCCCCATGGTTTTAGCCATAGGAAATTAATGATTTTATTGCGTGTAGGGCGCCACTTAAAGACTCTGTTTTTCTTGTTTTCCCTTCACGGTGTGGAGAAATGGGTTGTTAGCAATCCCAGCAGAAATCTTCCTTTGTTCTGCAGGTTTCCTCCTGGCCTGGCTGCAGGGCTGATCAGCATGTTGAAGTCTCTGAATGTAGCTTGATTTAACATTTTAGATCTCTTGCCTCCTTTCAGATTACTGGCACTCTATTGAAATTTCTTCAGAGTATGCTTTGTAAGCTTTAGCCCTTTTTCTTCCTAGCCATTAACCCCGCTGAGGCAGCCAGAAACAATGGCCATGACTTAACTAAGGGTCACAAGGTATGAGTTTCTGTTAAGCTAAAGATAATATCTTGACCTAAGTTATGTTTCAGCTCCTGAGCCCTAGGGTGAAATGACCCCCTGGCTCTTTTCCATGAAACCAGACAGAGGTCTCAGCACTGTCCGTAAGACCTGATGGGATCCCCTAATGCCGAACCCACAGTATCTTGTGATTTGGCCCTATATCGAGAGAGAAGAGGAGGCATCTGAAAGTAAAAATAGAGGCAAAGGAAAGGGCCTGCAGAAATAACCATAACCGACTCGGCTGGTTAAAACTGCTCTCTCTCTTCCCCCATTCTGCCCTATGCTCTTCAGTTAACATGTTTTCCACAGCTGCATCCCCCACCTCAAGGATTCTCCAGCCCCTTCCCTTTCTCTGTAGCTGTATAGGAATATCAAGACTGTGGAACTGTTTGCTGTGTTACAGCGAGAGCTCAGCCTTTGGATAAGGAAGCTGCTGAGGGGGCACAGACATCAATGAATGCTGCTCTGGTCTGTAAGCCTAGAAGTGTCGTCTCTTTGTTCAAGAATCCAATAAAGGTGCTGATAACATCAAGGGTCTGGAAATTCCTCCCCTGCTGTCCCCCACCCAAAGCTGCCCCTCCCCACTCTGAGTAAGGAGGGACATGTAAACCCTCAGACAAAGAAATCACGCGCCCCTTTCATGGTCACTGAGAGAGTATGTAAGCTGTAAGAAATCTAACCAAGGGGAGATCATGCTTTGGGTCTGTTGAATGTCCCATGCTCTCCGCCGGCATTAAATTCTCCTTCCTCTAACAAAGTTGTCTGAGCGTCTGAATTCCTTTTTCAGGTGTCACTTCCTGCAACAATATAATCTGTAACCTACACACCATCAGGGAGTTCCAGGCTTTTGAGCAATGCCTTCTCATTCTCCTGGGTGGTGCCATTCATAATAAAATAGCCAATCTTTCTCCATTAAAATTTCTGGTGTTTAGCGCACAGAGCTGAGTTTGAGCCCGAGCATATCATTTACAAGCTGTGTGTCTCTCTCTCAGACCTGGTTTTGTTACTGCACACAGACTTCCTTTCTTTATTATTTTTATTATTTTTTAATCCCCCTGCCACTTCCACCCCTGACCTAGGGATGCCATCTCCCCTTAAGAACTGGATTTCTGAAGGCGAGGCATCTCCTCCCACCCCACGAGCCCTGGGTATGGGCCGCAGCTCTGCTGGGGCTCGAACCCAGGACCTTTTGCATGTAAAGCAGATGTGCTAAACACTACTCTATGGAACCACCCTTTCTTTAATATAGGTTTGTCTAGCATAATAACATTGTGACTCACTAGTTTTTTCACCCCTATCTTTCCACCTTTGCATGTACTGTATTCCCAACTTCCTTAATCATTAAGCCTTAGTAATGTAGAGAGGAGGCAAGAGAATTAAAAATGTTAATCAAGCCACATTCATAGACTGCAAAGTGCTGATCAGCCCTGCAGCCAGGCCAGGAGGACATCCTCAGAACAAAGAAAGATTTCTGCTGGGATTGCTAACAGCCCATCCTCCACACCTGTGAAGGGGAAACAGGAAACAAGAGTCATTCCCTATAACTAAAACCACGGGGAGCCTATGGATTAAAGGCTGAGAACTGCCAGCAAGCAGTCCTTTCAAGCTACATACTCTTCCTTCCCCTTCCCCTTCCTCACTGTATGTCCATATCAAAGGAAATGGGTTAACAAAGTCTTTTAAACAATAACTCACAGGAACTAAAGAATGATATATAAACTAAATTCCCTGAACACTCACTCACCTATTCACAACCTTTCCAAACCTGTCTTGGTCTCTCTCTCTGCCTCAGAGAGACCACACTCTATCCGTAGAGTATTACCCTTTTTCGAATAAACTTTCCTTTTGACTCGCACTTTGGTGTGTGTGTTGAATTCTTCTCTCTGCTAAAGGACTCTCTTCTTCTCTTGGTACGGGGCTTGGTCTCCCTGTCACTTGGGGAAATTTGCCCCGTCCTGTATCATTAGGATATTAGGTTCTGGTCAGCGTCATTTTACGAATAAAGCCTCAGGTCTATTCATCATGAGAACAACTTTTGCTTAAACTAAGGATAATGACTTGGCTTCAGGTGCGTTTCAGCAGCAGACCTATGAAGGTGGCATGATCCCACCAGCCCCATCCCCTCAAAACCAGACAGAAAGACACCATGACAGACATTAGGACCTGATGCAATGAGCAATTGCCTCCTACTCCAACCCTGATCAATCAGCGGAGCACACGACCCCAACTCCCTCAGCTACCATGACTAATGAGTCTTCCCCTATATAACATATCCCCTGGACGCCATGGGGGAGCCAGGTTCTTGAGTGATAGCTTACCTGTATCTCCAGGACTTGCAGCCCTCTAAAATAAACCTTTACTTTCTTTGTTGCAAAACCTGTGTGTGTCTTGCTTGGACTCAGATGCACGCAGGAAAACACTAAGTTTCCCAGGGTAGCAGGGAGATTCGATGAGACATGTTTTGGAGTTAGAATCGTTCAGTGCTCCCACTCTGGAGCCCAACTCTCTGGGTGTGAGTCCCGGCTCTGCCTGTTACCAGCTGTGAGACTTTGGGCAGGTCACTTAGCCTATTTCCTCAGTTTCTTCATCTGTAAAAGGGGGTTGACAAAATGTCGAGAGGAAGAGATGCTGTTACCTGAGAGTGGGTCCTCTACCAGCGCGTTTTCCAGGTTCTTGATGTCTCAAACAAAGAATTGAGCAAGACACCGAAATACAGTAGAGAACAAAAGTTTTATTAGAAAGGAAGGTACACTTCCAGAAGTGGAAGTGGGCCTGAGCTAGAGAAGCGTGCCTCAAAAGGCCTGGTAACAAAGACTTCAGGGTTTTTATCTCTTTTTTGCTGTGAGTGGTTACTTTTCTTAGAGGAGTGGTCTTCCTTGATTGACAACTGAGATTGACAGTGCTCAGTGAGTGATCATTTTGCTTTCTGTGCATGTTTGATCCCAGAATTCAGTCTGTCATAATGATATTAATGAACTTCTGGGCATACGCATTATATTATAATGATGTTATCATGAGGCTCAGGTGAGTTGAAGGTCTTTGGGGTCTTCATTGTGCAGGTGTGAGTGGGACTGGCTTAAACTGGTACCTAAATCTCTGCCTACTGGTTTCTTTGTGTGAGTTAAATGCCTTCTGGCTTGCTTAATTGTGGGTGGATTAGGGCGTACCCCTTCTATGACAGGATGACCTCAGTGTCTTTGCAGGCAGCCCTGAAACCCCCT
>NW_006429634.1:1903232-1960100 GCF_000325575.1 Pteropus alecto | reverse complement strand
GGGGTTTCATTGAGTTCTTTCCCTTTCTGCCTAAATCAGGGTGGGGTCTTGGGTTTCCTGCTGCAGTGCCACCTCAGTCCCTAGACCAGGAAAAGAAAATACAAACTTGTTATTTAAATCATACATCTATTAATTTCTATTATTGATTTGGTTAATACGTTTCTTAAAGAGTAAAAAGAAAGACGTTTGGCTTAAAGTCTCCTCCGCTCTCAGACTCTAAGGGCCCTGCTTGGCTTAACACTATTTCTGCTTAACAATGGACTGATGACCCTTATCAATAGCCAAAGGATCTGAATCACCAGTTTGGGACAATTATCAGGATTTGAGGGAGGGAGCCTTTTTCCAAAAGAAGGAAGGAAGAAAACTTAACTAGGTTTACTAAAAAGATTAACTCTGCAAGAGATGTCCCATTTCATTTCCTGCTAAAAGATTAAGAATTTTACAAGTGATGTCCTGTCTCAATGCCACTTTTAGAACTTTAAGAAATGCGTTGTTTTAAAGCCTTTATTTTTACCCTAAATAAATAGCCTTAAATGAAGATTAACTGTGGTAACATAGGAAAAGCTCTTAGAGCTTCTCTAGCCAGGCCCATAGTATGCACTTTGTTGATGCTGCTATTATTATTATTTCTGTGTAGCCTTGTGCCTGGCACCTAGAAGATGCTAGGTCAGTGGCAGTTCTGTTTACCGCCTCCTCCTCAGGGAGGTGGGAACCCAGCAAGGTGAAGAGAGTGGTAAGAGATGAGGCCAGATGGTTCACGGGCTCAGTTTAGACTTGAGAGGTGGCACTGGGGAGCCACGGAAGGATAATGGGTACTGTCAGAGAAGCGCTGCCATGTTCCTCTGGTCTGGCCTGGTCTGGGAGCAGAGTGATAAAGGGGTCTACCTCTAGTGATGGTGAAAGGATGAGAGGGGCTCAGAGAAACATGGGAGGCATTGCAAAGGACCCAGCCTACCTTGCCTTTGGGGGAGGAAGAGGAAGGAGCTGGAGCTCTGGGGTTTGTGGCCTGGAGGACTGAGAGACTCAGGGCTCATGCGCAGAACGGGGTTGTCAGAAGGGTCAGCAAGTCTAAGGGAATTCATCCTGGCCTCGGCCCTGGGTGAGCTGAGTTCAGAGGGCACAGTCCCTTTGTACGTGGCTTTCTTCCTCTCTGGCTGCCCAGGACAGAGGCTGGGGAGGACCCCACCCTGTGGAAAGGCTTGGCTCCAGGGAATTCCCAGCATGGCTCCTGGCCTTGAGTTACTGGCACTGAAGGCCACTGCGAGAACATGGTGGCATGGGGCCCTGTGGCCAGGTGTAACAGGGAGACAGTAACGTGGTGGTCCAGAGCATGGATTCTGGCCCAGACTTCCTGAGAAGAAGTGTGGTTTGCCACTTTGCTGAGCCTGTGATCCTGGACTGGCTTTCTCTGCACCTGGGTTTCCTTATTTGTAAAGCGGAGATGGTAATCATAACAGTATCCGCTTCATTAGACTGTGGTGAGGACTTAGTGAGCTGGTACATGCGAAGAGTTTCAAATAGTGCTTAGGGTATAGCAAATGCTCAATAAATGATGGCCATTAATATCATTAATATTTTTCAGGGCCACCAGGATGGAGAGAGGGAAGAAAAGTCTTCTACCTGGAGCTGGCCAGATGGTCCCAGGGAGCGGAGAAAGGTGGGAGGGTGAAGGCAAAGGTCTCATCTTCTCAGGTGCCCCAGAGCCAGGGGAGGCTGCACCATGTGATCCCTCCCCCTTCACCCACTCCTGCTGTCCCATCTACTGGAGGAGGCTCCCCATCCTCCGCCACCCCAGGTCAGGAGCATAGAGGCTGTGGCTCTGCAGCTGGGCCAGGCCTTGAGCTCACCTTGGGGGTCAAATGGGTCTGGGTACTCTTGGGTGACTCGTTCCCACCCTGAGCCTCACTCCCGCCTATATAAAATAGAGCTTAGTGAACCAACTCCTGGGGTGTTAGAAACCAGGGAAATTCCTGTTTCTAGCCCAACATCTCTCCTCAACCCAGCCAGCTTCCCAAGAAGCCCCACCGCCTCCGCCATGGCTCCTGGCCTTGAACAAAGGCACACTGGACTCCGTGTATGGTGGAGAATCTTTATTCAGCAATGGGGCTGCCTAAAGGGCCAAACTCTCTCCTAATTGCTTTGTGCCGGATCCAGCTGCTTTGGCCCTAGGAGGATGGCAATGACCACAGTGGTCAGGGCTCCTCCAGAGCTTGGATGGGGACAGGGGCTGTGAGGGCAGTGGGCTGGGGGTGGAGCAAGGAGTCCAGGGTGGGCTCAGGGCGCCTGGGTCCATCTCAGGTGCAGCCGGTGCACGCAACATTCACACACAGCTCACAGTCGTCATTGGCGATGGTCTCTGGGTAGGGGGAGAACATCGGTCAGCTGATCTGAACCTAAAACATCCGTGGTTCAAGGAGTTCCTGGCCTGGCAGCCAGAGAAGATCTGCTTAGGAGTGGGCCTGAGAGAGTGGCCTGCCATCTTTCTCACAAATTAAGAGTATGACATTTTAAAAGCAGAATGAGCAGCTTGGGTTTAAGTCCTAGGTCCTCTCCTTCCTCCCAGTGCCTAGGCAAGTCATTTAAAGTCTGCACCTGAGTTTTCCTGTCTCCTAAATAGACAGCATCAGCCTGACAGAGTAGTTGTGAGGTGAGAATGCGGGCAAAAGGACTGACACAGGGCTCCGCACTGAGTAGGTGCTCAATAAATGCTAGCTAGTCACCAAATTCTCCTGGCCAGCTCTGCTTCATCTGTCATGCTTCAGCTTAGATGTCACCCCTTGGGAGCCTTTCAGACTCCTTATGCCACCCTAGATGTGAGCCATTCCTCCTTCATGTACCCACTGTGCTCCCCCAATCATCTCACTGCATTACGGTCATTGCTTTTGGGTCCCTTTCCCAGGCCCCCTTCCCTCCCATCTGTGCAGTCTTTGAGGTAGGAGGCCCAACCAACCCAGGTTGCTGGGAGCTGAGGGGCTTCCTCACGCCTGACTTTTGGTGCCAAGACTGGGGAGGTGAGAGGCCGAGTTTCTTGATCACTGCTCAACACCTTCCCCGCAACCCTTCCTCGCAGCCACTAGGTACCTAAGAGAAGTAATGTGAAGCAGAGGAACCTGGATCTAAACTGAGGTGTGAGGAAGAAGAGAACAAGAGGCAGGAAGCTTCGCGAGGTGGCGGCACTCACTCAAGGCCTGGAAGGTGGTGGCAGCTTCCGTGGAGGTGCAGATGGGCTGCAGGTCCGGTGGTAGGGCCTGGTGGTAGCATGGGGTGGGCAGGACATTCTGGGCCTGCAGGTGGGGGCTGAATGCCAACTGCTTCTCCAGGTCATTCAGTTTCTTCACGGAATCCAGCTGGACCCGGAAGCCTTGGTACTGGTGGGGAAGAAGGAGGGTGTCAAAACCTGGACTGAGAGACCATGGTTCCTCAGACCCCACAAAATCTCCCCATTCTTAAGGGAAGTTTGGGCTACACCTGAAAGACAGCCTTGGAGGTGGGAGGTGGTATCTGACACTTCACATCCCTGTGTCACAGGCCCCCAGTAACTGGTAAACAAAGCTATGGAGCACAGTGGTTTATGGCATGGGCTTTGGAGACCCGCAGATCCCTGGTTCAAATCCCAGCTCTTCCTGACTAGCTACCTGTCGCCTCACCACTCTGAGCCTCATCTGACAGATGGAAGTTGACAAAATGATGGCAGTCACAACCTGGCCAGGCTCCAAGGCCAGGGGGAGGCTGAGGCTCTCTTACACCCCTTCCAGGGCCCCGCATGTTCCCTCTCAAGGAGGCCTTGCGCAGAGTCAGGAGTGTGAGACACCCAGAGCGACAGACTTCCCAGCCACGATGGAGAGGCCAGCAGCATGCTGTCGCACCACGGACAGGACCTGCTTCCATGACTCCTTCCAGCCTCACAGGTGCCCTGGAAGGCCACCTGGACTGCCTGCCGTCTTCTCTCTAGACTTTTCCTATGCTGCGCCCTCTGCCTGGAGTGGTCTGTGTCCTCTGTACCTGGCTACCTTCGGCTCACCCTGCAATGTCCACTTGAATTATCTGCCAAGGAAATGTCTTCTGGTGATTACCCCTCTGCACCCATACATGGGCAAACACAGAATACTGCGGGAGCAAAAAGTGGTGTCCCTCCCCTCCTGGGCATCTCAAGGACAGGGACCGCATCTTGTTCCACACCCTGACCTCGGACTGGGATTGGCCTTCAAGGAGAGCAATGCTGAATAACAGCAGTTTATTATGCTATTGTTAAACCATCAGCATAGCCATAGGCATGCCAGCTGACCCCCACCCCACCCCACCCCAACCAGCTATCTTAGTCCCTGGGCTATGATTAGGTGTTGGGCTGAGCCCTGGGCCCTGTGCTCCCATGTACCCCATGAATTTCCCGACGTCCCCTCACCATCTCAGCCTCCCACCGTGGGAATCTTCAGTCGAAGGGCATGCTGGCTGAAAGGACTCACCTGGATGTAGACTGACTGTGTGCTCTGCAGCAGCACCAGAAGGACCACAGCCACTCCGGACAGAAACCTTGACACAGTTCTGCCACCCATCTTGCTCCCTCGGCACCCCACGACTGCTGTCCACCCAGCTGCCACCCGCTTCCCTGGCTAGCAGCTCTTTATAGGCCAGGCTCCAGCACCCTGGTCACTCATTAACTGGCCAGCTGGGGTGGGGTTGACACTTGGCTGGCCCTGTGACGAGCCTGGAGAGTCCATTCCCAGGAAGGGGGTTGGGTGTGGTGAGGGCAGGGAGGCCCGGCACATGGGAACGTGTTACTCTGAGTCAAGCACCTGCTGTGCGTGGCTCTCTGTGGAAGGGCCTTAGACCACACCGCTTTTCCTCGCTCCTTAAGACACCCCTGGGAATGAAATGGTAGGGAGACCATTTTACAGACAGAGGAAGTGAGGCTTCAGAGGTAAAGTGATTCACCCCAGGTCACAGAGCTAGTCAGTGGGAGAGCAGGGACACAGGTCAGCCCATAGTTCTTCTCTGAGCAAAAGATGTAGACAGACCGGCTGGCCCACGGCAAGGTAAGTAGATGCAAGGCCCTCCGTGCCCTCAGCCCCACACCTCTCCAGCCCTCTCTCCCCAGTTATATTTAAGAAACCTCCTTCTGATCAGTCTGGTCCCAGGCCCTCAACCTGCCTCTGCCTGCATCTCCCACTGGTGGCTGGTTACCTTAGGCCATGTTTGTGGCCTAAAGTACCTTAGGCCATCTCACCTGTCTATGCCTTTTGTGGCCTTAGGTACCTTAGGCCATCTCACCTGTCTGTGCCTTTTAGGAGCCAGTAGCCTCACCCAGCATGGGGGAAAGAGCCTAGCCTTGGAGACAGATTGACCCAGGTTCAAAGCCTGGTCCTGATGCATTTGTGTGATCTTGGACAATTCGCCTCGACTTTGACTGAGTCTTAATTTCCTCTACATCGAATGGGCGAAATGATAGAATCCACCATATGAGATGAGTGATGGGGCCCACCTGACTCACCCTAGGCAATCCATAACCCACTGCCTCCATGGCTGAAGGTTGGGTCGGGGAGAAGAGGGCAAAGTCCACTAGGCGTTATCATCTCTGCCCTTCCAGGCAGCTGTAAACAGTGCCCACGGCAGGGCTCAGCTCCGTAGGCACAAAGCCCGGCACGCAGTAGGCATCCATGCATAACACTGAGTTGAAGCCCAGAAAGCCCACCTAGACAGGGAAGGGCCATTCTCCAACCTGTGCCTATAATGACTGATGTCATCACACTCCCACAGACCGACTCTACCCGCTTGTGCCTCATCTTATCTCACCTGTTCACTGATGCATTCCACCTGCCTGAAATGCTTTCACTGATGCATTCCGCCTGCCTGAAATGCTTTCACTGATGCATTCCGCCTGCCTGAAATGCTCATCTCCTTTCTTATCTTGGGATGAAATGAAAAAAAGCTGGGTGACCTTTGATATTACCTATGTCTTGTTTTGATTTCAGACTTCAGCCTTTACTCTTTAGCGTATGAAGAAATTAGTGGACATGCTTTCTCGTCTGTAAACTGAAGATAGTCATCAGTAACAACAATAGCTCTCATTTCCTGAACATAGTTCTTTTGTGCACTGTGTGCTAGATGGCATAATCCTGTTTAATCCTATAGGATTGTCTCCAATTTACAGATGAGTAAACCAAGGTCCAACAAGATCAAGCACCATGTTTAATATCAGTTTAAACGAAAAACAAAAAGCCTTTCAAAGTGAGAGGTAATAAGTATTTATCTGAGATCGAAGAGTAGCTGTTTGGGAGGCACTGATTCAGACAGGAGCTCAAGTAATGTTTCAACTCGGAGACAAAGGCAAGAGGTATTTACGAGAAAGGGAAGGGCAATTATTATACCAACAGAAGGAAGGCGTTTCTATTGGTGCAGATAATATAACATAACGATGTTAATTCTAAACGGTATTTTAAATTTTCAGTGTGGTACTCATAACATCTGCTTTCTTGTTATCTTTACAAACAGTTCTTTGGGGCACAATGTTGCTTTAAGCCCAGTCTGAAGGTTATTTTGCCATTTTAACATTCCAAAGGTTTGAGGCATAAGACATGCAAGGCAGTTCCTTTGGCATGGCAGCTCTGGCTCCATTTTAAAATGGCATTATTATTATTATATTTTATTTTTTTACAGTCACTGTGAGAATAAGAGGTGTGAGCAGCAGGTTTTATCTATGGAATTTGTGCCTCTGCTCAGCTGGTGGTGTTATAGAAAAAGCAACTCAGGCCTCGGCAGTAAGGCGATCTGGGTTTAAACCACTTTTCAGCTGTGTGTACATTACTTCGCCTCTCTGAGCCTCTGTTTCTCCATCAGTAAGTGGAAGAAACACTAACAACCTTATAATGGTTGATGTGAGGAAAACCTGAAAAATCTCGTCCCAAAGGAGCCTGTGACTGGTTGCCCTAGCATGTGCCTGGCATGCAGGGGCCATGCAGTGAATGGAGGTTTCCTTGCCGCTCCTTCTCCACGGACCCTCCCCTGACAAACCCCATCTCTGAAACTACAGTTCTGATCTTAGTCCCGCATAGCCTAAATACCACGACGTGCCATCTGTCCAGAGCTGGTTTGACCAACTGTGTGACCTTGGACAAGTGATACCACCTCTGTGATCTCAGGTTCTCATTTATAAAAAGATGATCGGTCTCCAGCTTTTGAGGTTGTCATGAGGCCCCTTGACTCACACATCTTGCTCTTTCCACCAGAGCAAGCTTAGCCCCATTGGCCCCACACCAAGCGACAAGGAACAAACCTGTAGGGTTCGGAGGCCCCTGTGGCCATGGTCTCCTTTCCTCCTGGGGCCTTCCAGTCCCTCTGGCCAGGGCCCATCACATGTCACTCTTCCCCTGGGAACAAGGTGTGATCTCCTTATTTACCTAACATGACTCAAATTCATATTTCAATTCATCTCCATCTAATCTCTTCATAAATGACCCACCATCCATCAAAACCACAGGTGCAAACCCTCACTGCTGCCCCTATTCAGTCAGTGTACACTAACATTTCTCAGGGTACTTCCTTCTTTAGGGACATGGGAAGTGACTGTGATGCCAGCCTGGACTCTGTTCTCTGTGTGAAAGCTTCAATCGGGGTGGCGACAATTGATCTGTGTGTGTGTTTGAGTTGTTCCTCTCTCCACACTGGGTTTCCTGTCCACACAGACCACTGCTATGGTGCCCCAGAGCACTCTGACCCCCAAATGACCATTTCCCCAAGAGCATTTGTCACAGCCAACCACTCCACCTTTCTTGGAATAAAGCACTTTCTCCACTTGGCGCCTGGGACGCATACACTCTGGATTTTCTGCTCATCTCATTGACCCATTTTTTTCAGTTTTCTTTGTTGGTTTTCTTTCTCTTTTTGACCTCTAGATCTTAGAATGCCCCAGGGGCTTCAGGGCTCAGGCCTAGAACCACTGTCTTCTGTCTACAGCCACCAAGACTAGTGACCTTATTCAGTCTCAAGGACTTTAATGCCATTGGTAGGAGCCTGTTCACTCCCAGGCCTGACCTCTCCCCTCAGCTCCTCATTTATCCAGCTCCTCAGCTTCTCCCATAACGGATGAGGACACTACCACTCACCCAGTTGCTTAGGCCAAAAATGCAGGAGTCATCCTTAATCCTTCTCTTTTTTCCATTTGCCAAGTTTAATTCATTAGCAAATCCAGTAGCTTTACCTTTAAAATATTTCTAGACTCTATCCACGTCTCACCATCTCTACTGCTATCCAGTCCAAGCTATCATCACTGACATTGTTCTAATGGATTATTGCAGTAGCCTTGTATTAGCCGGGATTCTCCTGAGAAGCAGAACCAAAAGGGGAGAGAGATAAATTCTTATTCTATTATCTATCTGTCTGTCTATCTATCTATCTATCTATCTATCTATCTATCTATCTATCTATCAATCATCCTCTATCATCTATCTAATCTATCTAGATTTATTTATTTGTTTGTTTATTTGAATTATAAACAGAATTTACTGTTCCTTTTTTTTTAACCTAGATTTATTTTAAGAAATTGGCTCATTTGATTGCTGGGGCTGGCAAATTCGAAATCTTGTAGGGCAGGTCGGCAGGCTGGAAGTTTAGATAAGAGTTGATGTTGCAATTTTGAGTCTAATGTTGCAGGAGAGGCCAGCAGGCCACATGCGCAGGCAAGATTTTAATGCTGCAGTCTTGAGGCAGAATTCTTTCTTCTTCAGGAAACTTTGGTCTTTATTTTTAAGACCTTCAAGTGTTTAGATGAAACCAGCCCACGTTATTCACTTAGTCTATTGATTTTAAATGTCAATCACATCTAAAATAATATCTTCACAGCAACATCTAGACTAGTGTTTTACCAAACAACTGGGCACCACAGATTGGCCAAGAGGATCTCCAAATAGATCTCTCTATGTCCACTCTTGCCCCTCTTCGGGCCTTTCTTCACACAGCAGCCCGAGATTTTATTAAAATCTAAGCCAGATCATTTTTCTTCTCTGCTCCAACCTAATGGCTTCCCATGTTACTCAGGGAAAAATCCAAAGGCTTCCACTGGTGTCCAAGCTCCCTGCGGTGCCCCTCCGTATCTTTGACATCGACTCCAAAATCTCTGTCTTTCATCTCTGGGTTCTAGCCACACTGGCTTCCTTGCTGTCACCCCAAAGTGCCAAAGATTGTTTATCTCAAGATCTGTTCTTCACCCACATACTTATATGGCTTACCTCCTACTTTATCCAGGTCTCTGTTCAAATGCCACTTCCCCAAAGACATCTTTCCTGACCATCCCCCCTCGAGAGCTTTCCCTATCACTTACGTCCTTAACTTGCTTTCTTATGGCACTTGTCACATATAAACATTTCCTTTCTTACATTTCTCTCTTTACTAGGATGTAAGCTCTATTAGAGTAAGGAATTTATCTATTTTATTTTCCTGAAACAATATCTGGCACAGAATTGGTGCTCAACAAGTATTTGATGAATTGAGTAAATGAATATGATTCAAATATCTACTCCAACAACCACTAATGTTTGACCCTGGATAATTTCCTACTTCCATCTCATCTAGCATCTTCCTGTCATATATAAGGGGCCTGGCACATGGTATTAAAAGTGTTGGTTATTATTATTTTCATAGTTGTGAAATCATTTGTTTATTGAGACACAGAATCCTTTTTGTGTCTCATGTGCATAGCAAACTCTAGAGTATTCAATAATTTAATCAACAAAATATTTACTTATGGCCTACTATGTGCCAAGAACCATTCTAGGCAACAAAACAGACAAAGCCACTACCCGCAGAGCAGTACCAATGGCTAAGATGAAGGAGGTCAGAATAGAAATAGTGAGAAATGGTTGAATTCTAGAGATTCGTTGAAGTCAGATCCCACAGGATTATTTGTTCTCTTGGATGTAAAGAGTGAATGAAGAGAAAAGTCAAAGACAACTCTAAGGCTGTCCAACCAAGTCAAATGGGGCTGCCATCTATCGAGATGGGAAATAAGTCAGGTGAGGGTACCAAAAGTTTGGTCTGGACATGTTAAATTTGAGATGCCTGTTTGACATCTGAGTAGAGTTGTGGGCTACAAATATGCGTGCTGTGGTCATCAGGAAGTATCTGATACTTAAAAGTTCTGAAACTGGATCGAGGGAGTGACTGGATGGAGAAGGGGAGAGGTACCGAACCATAACAGGGCACTGCAACATTTGAAGGTCAGGCAGAGCAGGAGGAACCAGCAAAGCAGATGGAGAGGGATCAGTAGATGGAGACAAAAAAGACAGTTATGTCTTTGAAGCCAAATGAAAAAAGTGTTTCAGGGATGAGGACATGCTCACCTGGATTAGCTCTGCTAAGAAGAAGGCTGAGAACGGCCCTGGATTTGGCCACATGGAAGTCACTGTGGATGAAGACCTGAGTGGAGTGGGACTGGGAGGAGAGGGGGACAGCAAGGGGACTCAGTAAGAGTTGAGGTCTGGCTCTAGAGCTAGAGCTCTTGACTGTCACTTTAAATTAGAGGGTAAAAGTGAGAGATGATGAATTTAAAGAAGGGTTGACATATTGAGCCCAACACAGGCACAGAGTCAATCTGGAAGATCCTGTATGGGGAGCTGTATAAACCAAGGTGTGGTGGGCTTCCCAGCCTCCTAAATGCAGTTTTGGCCTTTTCCTGGAAAAGTGGGTGACCTTAGTGAATGGTTCTATTTTTGCTATGGCCAATAAGAAACTCAGAACGAAATTTGTGCCCCAATATTAGTAACTAAATCTCATTCAATCTGTTTTCTCTTTGGATCATTTTCCCAGTCTAACCTGATCTTCACACACACACACGCACATACACATGCACACACACACACACACTTTCAGGTTTGTGGATATTCTCCCCAGTCTCCAAGTCCTTATGGACTATGTAGGTTGGGTAATGCATTTGAACACAAATAGGTGAATCAGGGCTGCCCCCTGGTGAAGGGCAGGGAACACTGCCCTTCAGGCAGAGAAAGATAATTGCCCTTGTTTCTTAAGGAATCCATCTCTCTCTGAGGCATCACTTGAGAGTTATCGGTTGTGCAGACATTTATGCTCCCTGATTTGAGAGGCAATGGAAAACCTCACTGTCCCCGTGTCTATGCCTGGGACGGTCCTACCTACGTGACCATGAAGGTCACCTAGTGATGCTTCTCAGAGGTGCTAGGAAGGGCAATGTCATTAGGGGGAGTTCCTGCTTGCTGGCGGATGCCTGAGTCCTGTGGTCTCCAGGGAGTGGCTGCTGAGGTGAACAATAAACCTGAAATGGGAGGACAGGGGAGAACGTTCAGGCCGTGATGGGACCTGGCACTAAAATCGGGTCTTGGAAGGCAGGAGCAGGGCAGCCCGAGGCAGCCAGAGAACCAGACAGGGATGAGACAGGTGGCCCCCAGAGACCTGTGTTGCCTGAGCTGGGCTTTTCTGTTGGGAGAAGATGGCGTGAAAATAATAGTAACCAAGCCTCTCTGACCCTGGCTTCTGTCGGCATTTCTGCCCTCCTCTCCCTGTGGTCAAAGGCAGGTATGGCAGCTCTGTGCTTGGAGACTTGTATCTGTGCGTGAGCTTGTGGGTACATGCCTACACGCTTATGAGCATGGGTATGGGAACATGTGTATATATGTGTGCTCTTTGTGTCTTTGTATATATGTGAGAGTGTGTGTGTAAGTGTGCACATGTGTATGTAGGTGAACATGTTTGTGTGTCCATGTGCATTCATATGTGAGAATGATGTGTTGGTATGTAGGAACATGTGTATACAGGTATGCTTGTTGGTCTGTGTGTATCTGTATGTGTGAGAGTGTGAGTATGTGTGAATATGAGTGTGTAAAAGTGTGTGTAGGCATATGTAGGTAGACACATGTGTGTGAGCAGATATGTGTGAGTAGTGTATGGGAGCATGTGTATTTTTTTGTATCTGTGTGAGTGTGCATATGTGAGGGTGTATGTGTGTGTTGGGTGCTGGAAGAAAGGCCACATGCTTGGCTGTGGAGAATGGCTGAGTGGCAGGAAGGGTCCTATCTGATGTGGGAGGCCCCGTGACTTGGGGCCGGGGTGTGAGGAAGTCTCACAGTGTGGAGAGAGGGAGGCGGGGAGCTGAGGGAGGCAGGCCTTAGTGCAGCTGCCTGGACGCTGGGCAATTAATGGAGGACCCGGGAAGGCATCCAGCCCATGGCAGCCAGATTGGAGTGTTCCCCCTTCGTTAACTCCCTCCAGCACCCATCAAGATGTGACTTTGAAGACAGGCAGAACCGAAGTTCCACTATGGTGTGAACTTAAGCAAATCATTCTCTTCTCTGAGCGTCAGAGCTCTCAGTTGTGAGACGGGCATAACACATCTTGGCTGCAAAATGGGGTAATGAGGATGGAATGAGAACACAGACATGCCAGCGGTCATTCAGTGGGAATTGATGATGGGCCAGGCCCTGATGTAAGAGCTTTACAAGTACAAACACAGATTCCTCACACAACCCTAGGCTGTAGAAAACTCCTTTGATGGAGACCATCAGGGCACAGGGCACAGAGAGGTTTACTAACTTGCATGAGAACACACAGGGCACAGAGAGGTTTACTAACTTGCATGAGAACACACAGCTTGTATATGGTAGAGCCCTCGAGTTGATCTCATAAACACTACACACCTGGTCTGCATGAGCAACAATGCATATAAGGCACCCACACAGGTGCCTTGTATCGGGCACATCGTAGACCCTCAGTAGGTGTCCCATAGTCCCCTCTACCCTCTGAATGTTCTTTCTAGAGGTTAAAGGGAACAACTGAAGGAGAAAGTGAGTCCTTTTCCCATTCCCATTCCCCCATGAATATTACCCCACAGAATTTCCTGGATCTCTGGAATCCTGATCTCTCAAAGAAATGATGCTGGTTCATGTAACTACACCTCTAACAACAATAATAATAACAACAACATACCGGAGCATATAACAGAGTTCTCCATTCGGCCAACAAACATTTATTGGGTACCGGGGCTAGGAAATGGAAGACAGCCCCTGCCCTCAAAGGACCCATGGTTGATGCACACAGATAAGGACAATGCCATGTGGCAGATGCAAGGAGTGGAGAAGTCA
Source organism: Pteropus alecto (assembly GCF_000325575.1). Classification (NCBI taxonomy): domain Eukaryota; kingdom Metazoa; phylum Chordata; class Mammalia; order Chiroptera; family Pteropodidae; genus Pteropus; species Pteropus alecto. The sequence goes on along the minus strand of NW_006429634.1, from coordinate 1,947,000 downwards.
GGTGGTGGCAGGAACCCCAGGGAGGCACCACTTGCCCCCAGGGAGTTGGGGAGTTCTAGGGCTCCTCCAACCCTTTGCTCATATCTCATGACCGGAATGACTTCCCCTTGCCCTCTCCTATGTCCTGGTCCAGCATCCTTCCTCCGGGAAGCCAGCCCAGACCATGATCTTTCCTGCTCTCATTTTCTTGGGAACCCCTGCAGCCCTTGTGCTCCCATCATGGGACTGAGCACCTGCCATCTTTATTATTTTTGTTTTTGGTACAAGAGACCCATCTCCGCAGTTAGACTGTGTTCCATCCAGGGCATGGTCTTGGTCTTACAATCCTCAGAGATCCCAGTACCGAGGTGGCCCCGCACAATACTGGGACACACTTATTTTTATACTTCGGTCTGGGGATTCTTTGTGTGTAGCACCTGGGCTGCACTGCTGAGGAAATCCTAACTGCTGAGTCAGGGGCCCCGCTTTGCTAAGCAGGATTGAGGTTCATTAAGTGGGGATGAAATACAAATTCCCCCTCAGCATTCATGGGATTGAGGTCCAAGACGCAGCTGCCATTTATGTTTTAAAATTTGCAGTTGGGGATCATTGTGAAACTTGATTGCTCTGTCTTGGGGACTTCTTAAAGTCCAACTCCACAATAAAGCCAATCAGACTCAACCATCAAATGTCAAATAGGAGCTAATGAACCATTCACAGGCTTGGGAGAGAAATCAGGCAATCTCTTATTTCAGGATTATTCCTTCCAAATATTGAATCTGAACTGTAAGCAGAATTTGCTCTAATTGTGTCCCCCTCCTCACCGCCGTGGGGGATCATTGGCATTCACTTCATGTCTTGGCTTTCTAGAGAGAGGCTTGACAAGCCGACCCACTGCTTTCCAGAGGCACATGCTCCTGGGACATCATTCAGAGAGGGAGCAGGAAGAGGGTGCCAGGATTCCTCCTGCCACGGTGGCTGAGCCCTTGAGCTTGGTATTGACTGGGTGTTCCAAGTACTTGTGTGGTAGCCTCTTTGTGGGGGAGGGTAGTCTGCAGGGAGGGAAGTGGATCCCCTCACATGAGCCCCACTGGGAGCTTGAGTGTGGCTTCAGAAGGGCAGGTGGAGCCCAGGGACAATGCAATGTGTCCAGTCTCTATCTCTCTACCTGCTGCATTAGGATCTGCACAGACTAACATCATTGCAGCACCTGCAGACTGATGCCTGAATGCATATGCTGCTCTCTGGTGCCTCTTTGAAACATCTGGCTGGGTGATTTGAGCTATCATAGAGGGTTTTCTGTCATTTCTACCTGGGGCAGCGCTATGAGGCAGGAATTTTTCCTCTCATTCTCATTCCTTTAGGAATTTAGGGTAGCACAGTGGTGACTCACTTTCTGTGGAAGAGATGGCTGGTTATCCATCAGAGTTCCCTCTCCCCTCCCATACTATACAGTTGTGACTGGAGAGCAGCTGTCTGGCTGGGGACTTGCAGCTAGGCTTGGCCATATAACTGGCTTTTATCACTGGAATGTGAGAGAAAGTGATGTGGCCCATCACTCGTTGTTCAAGGCTCTTAAAAGGCAGTATGTCTCCTCCATCTTTATTTCCCCCTTTACTGATTGGTTTTAGATAATGACAAGACCTTTCAATATTGGCTGAGTTACCAGGTAGAAGGAGCCAAGGTCTCTGAATCAACACATTTAGGACAGGGGCCATGGTAGATAAAGAGCATTAAATGGTTCCGCTTCTCGTCTCTCCCTGCATCAGTGTCTAGCATCAGGTGAACTCAGAGTTCCTCTCATAAAGCTGGAGTACACCAGTCAACTCAGTGGAGTGCATATCCCATCGCTTTGGCCAATAAAATGAGGAAGAAGTGATGGTATGCCTGTCCTAAGCCCAAGTCTTGAGAAATCCTACCTGTTTCTGCCTATTTGTTCACGTCTCTGCCATCTCCATGTGAATGTTCCTGACTGGTCTGTGGGAAGAGGGGAGACACATGGAGTGAGCCAAGTCACTGAAGTTGTGTGGCGGAGGCCAGCCTAGACCAGCATAGACCCATGACATGTGAATGAGCCCAGCCAGATCAGCAGAGCTAGCTGGCTGAGCCCCATCTGACTCCAGTTCTTGTGCAATAAACACTGACTGTTGTGTGCCACTGAAATTTTGTGGTTGTTTGTCACTTAGCATTAGGACAACATAACAGTCTGTCAACTAGGAATGAATCTGTGCTTTGGACTTGATGTGAGACAGAAATTTTCTATTGTGATTGATGGTTGTATATTTTGGAGTTGATTTGTAATAGCAGTTTAACTTACTCTCATGAAAATGTCCCACTGCTATGGGTCCCATTGCTTCAGGATGAAGGGTCCAGAAAAATCTGGCTTCTGAACACCTCCTTAGCGCCAATCAGCATGTATCTACCCCTCTACACACAAGTTTCACTGGATTTGTCTCAAGCCCTTGAATTCTCCAGGCTGTCTCCAACATCAAGACCTTATCTCGTACTTTTCCCTCTGCTTAGAACCCCTTCCTCCCCACATAGCACAGCTAACACTCAGTTAAAATGTCCCTCCTTCCGGCAAGCTTACCCCAATTCTCAGAAGATGTCGTACTCTGGTTAAGATGGTCTCCAACCCCTTTGCACTTCCTCAAGGCACTCGTCGCCTTTGAGACTGCCAGCCCCGGTGTGCCTTCCCCATCATGAGGCAGGGGGAGCCCTGTTTGGGTGCTTGTGGTTGCATCCCTCTCATTGGGTGTATATCTGGCGCTTTGTATATGCTTGGTGACTATTGCTTGAATCAATGGGCTGGTGTAGGTGACATTTTCCAGATTAGGGTTCCAAAGCTTCTTCAACAGAACACCTCTGAGTTTGTGAGGACATGTGAGGACCTGCTTCTCTTCTGATTGCTCACTTTCCTCCCCAGCTGAAGCTCTCAAGCAGCCATTCAGTGAGGCAGATGGGATCTGTGGCCAGTCAGTCTGGGTCCAACTCCTGCTCTGCTTCTTATCAACTGTGAGACTTCCAACAAGGTTCTTAATGCCTCCCTGCCTCAATTCACTCACCTAGAAAGGAGGGATTATGACATTACCCATCTCATAGGTTACTATGAGGAAAAAATGAGTTAATATATGTAAAGCACATTCACAGAGCCTTGCATCATAGTGAAAGCTATAAAAGCATACACAATGACTATTCGAGGTCAGGTACTATATTTTATTCTTTTTTTTTGTATCTTCCAAATGACTAACTCAGTGCTGGCAAAAAGAATGTGCTCAAGAAATGCTTTTTTTTTTTTTTTCTTTTAACATTCCAGATGTCTTTTTTGGGGAATACTTTTTTTTTTTTTTTTTGGAGCAGTTTTAGGTTTACAGCAAAATTGAGAAGAAGGTACAGAGATTTCCTATATATCCCTCTCCCCACACATGCACAGTCTCCTCCATTATCAACATCAGTTACCAGAGTGGTACATTTGTTACCAAGGATGAACCTACATTGACACAACTTTGTCACCCAAATTTCATAGTTTACCTTAGGGTTCACTCTTGGTGTTATACATTCTGTGAGTTTGGGCCAAAGTATAATGACATGTATCTATCATTACAATATCATAAAGAGTATCTTCACTGCCTTTTTTTTTTTTTTTTCACTTTTTATGCTGTGAATTCATAGGGAGTGAGTTCCAGCAGCTCAGGCTCCTTTCCACTGATTCTCACGGAGTGTGCTCCTTAGGCTGGTGTTTCTATTGAACTCGTCTGTTTCCGGTCATTCTTTTTCATGCGTTTCAGAAAGCTATCTTGGCATTTAGAGTGCTTAATATGCTCAATATGTACGATGAATTCTCTTGGCAAGGATCTTGCCCTTAACTTGTTTGTTTGCAGCAATGCCGGCGGCATGCTGGGTTACCCTGCGAACTCTTCCAGTTCTGCCATGGCGACGTTTATGGGCCTTCCTTTTTTGAACAGTGCACATACCCTCCATGTCCACAGAATCACCTTCCTTGTAGACTTGTGTGTAACAAATCCATCCATACAACAACCCCATGTTTTCTCAAAGGCCTAGAGAACACATAGCAGGTGGCTTTCCTTTTTCCCTTTGTGTTTGTCATTTTGGAGAATTACCGGAAGGTGGTGGTTCTGGCCGAAAGGGAACAAATGCTTTTTGAATGAGTGAATCAAAAAAGTCACAGAAATAGTATTGAGAAAAAAGATCAGAACGAATACAGTGAAATAGTTATTCAACTTCAAAGGAGTCACCTATTCCACATATTCCACAATGTTTCCATTGCTCAAAACAACACTCAGAGAACACTAGTCTCATGCTGTTTCTTTTGCTCCTTATTTGGACCCCAAAAGGCACCCCAGCTTGGTCCCCAACTTTCTTTCCTTGAAGATTTGCCACTTCTGGGGCTCCCAAAGAAATGGCACAGGAATCAACAGTGACTCCAAAAATTTTCAAGCACTGTTGAGTATCCCAAGGTAGTACATTCGAAGGGGTAGTATTATGGATTTATGTCCTGATCTGTTTATTTAAAAATCCATTGCATAGTTGATACATACATCCACCAATTGTCCCAGTTCTTACACCATGATTTGGAAAAAGGCTTGGAAGCACATCAGGATGTTGTGACCTTTTTGGAAAGTGTCACCATCATATCAACTCTCAGCAGTGATTGACCACTTACTTTATGCAGGCAGTTGTCAGTGTTTTACATGTATTCACTCATTTAATGCCCACAACGCCTCTGCGAGGTGGGTCATCTTCATGTCAGGCTCTGAGAGACGATATGTCCAAGGTGGCACAGCTAGGAACTGGTAAAGCCAAGGTCGCTGACTCTAGAGCACAGTGCGGGACAGGTGATGGTCTCTCCTGATAGGACACAGATGCCATATTGAAAAGGCTTGGCAAACTCAGTCCTAGGAAACCTCCACTATGACAGACCTTATTTCAAAACACACTTTTTGAGTGCCTTCGCTGTGTCGGAAAGCTGTAGGGAGGCAGGAAGTGTGTCTAACGTTGACCCTGGAGAAGGAAGATGTTGCTTGGAAAGGGAATAGGGGGCTCCCTCTCACCCTGAGCAGGGCCAAGGGTGGTCGGGGGCAGTTTTGTTTTAGCAAAAGCTGAATTGGGTGACCCTGAAATTTCCTTCCCATTCTTAAGAACCTTTGGGTCTATGTCTGACTTGTATCCAAGGGGCCCTTGAAACTGTGTCACTTCTGCTCTAGAGGAGGGACACCTTTGGAAAGGGGCATCCATACGGGCAGGTTCCCCTCACTTGAAACAAGGTCCCATAGTGTCTGCAGCTTCTCATCAGGACAAGTGGACAAGCAAGGCCAGAGGCAGGAGACCGTCACAATTTTAGGAATGTCCCACACTACTCGTTGGCAAGGAGTTCTTTGGTTAATAGCATGAGTTTGGGGCCAGACATACCTAAGATTGGGTTCTAGCTCAGCCACTCCCTAATCATAGTGGATCTCAGTTTTCCTCATATATAAAATGGGGATAATGATTGTACCTCCTTCTTTGGGTTATTTCAATGATAAATGAAGGAAACCATTTAGCCAAAGACTGGCAAAGAGATAAACACATGTTTATTTAAAACAAAACAAAAGAACCAGAACCGTCCAGGTATTTTCCCTCAAAGTGGTGTACTTGGCCTGTGTGGAAATCCTTAGTGTGAAGTAATAATACTAGATAACACTTAGGTAGCACTTACTAAGTGCCAGACGCTGTTGTGAGAGCTTTACATGTATTAACCAATTTAATCTTATTAATGTCTTCATTTCACAAATGAGGAAACCAAGGCACAGAGAGGTTGCTCTTGGGAATCTCTTGGGAGGGTCCATGTGGCTGTGAGCTGCTCTGCAAGGGGGTAGTTTGTTTTGGGATAGGAGAACCCATTCTTTACACCAAGCAGAGCGGTCCTAATGTATCCCCAACATCAGTGAAATCACCTCATAATAAGGTAAGTATTTTTCAAATTAAAAATTAAAAACTCTTGTTTATCTTCTGTTTAAAGGATAAAGAGACAGCAACAGAGTGGTAAAAATATTTGCAAGTCACATATCTATAAAAGATTTGAATCCAGATTATTTAAACTCTCAAACAGCAACAATAAGAAAAACAGAATTCAATTTTTAAAAATGAGAAAAAGATTTGAACAGACATATCAATAAAGAAGATAAATAGATGGCAAATATGCATATAAAAATGCTCAACATCAATTCTCATGGTTTTTATGCAAACTAAAACCACAATGAGATATTATCTTATACCCATTAGAATAGTTAAAATTAAAAAGACTGACTACGCCAAGCATTGGCAAGGATGTGGAGCAAACACTGCTGGTTGGAACATAAAAAGGTACAACCACACTGGAAAACAGTTTGGCAAATTCTTAAAAAGTTAAATTTAACCTAGCTTATGATTACAACTGGCACAGCTCCTAAGTGTTTATACAAGAGAAATGGAAGCACATGTTCATGGGAGGACTTGGACATGAATGTTCACAGCAGTTAACAGTTAATCAAGTGAATGGGTAAACAACTTGTGGTATGCCCAAACAATGGAATACTACTCAGCAATGAAAAAGAACACACCACAACATGGATGAATCTCAAAATGGTTAGGCTGAGTGAAAGAGGCCAGGTAAAAAAAAGGAATAGATCTCTATTATCCCATTTATATAAAATTATAGGAAGTGCAAATGAATCCATAATGACAGAAAGCAGATCAGTGGCTGCCTGCGGTTGGGAGAAGTGGGGGGAAATTTCAAAGAGGCATGAGGAAACTTTAGGAGAGATGGATATATTTATCATCTGGAATGTGGAAATGGTTTCACAGGTGTATACATTTGTCAAGTTTATCAAATTGTAGGCTTTAGATATCTTCAGTTTTTGTATTTCAATTATAACTCAGTAAAACTGTCAAAATGAAATCCGCGTCTGAAGAGTGAGAGCTTTGGAAGCTATTAGAGGCCCTAAGTCGTTTAACTCAGGCTCCCTCTAGGTTGCTGCCTGTCAAAGAATTATTTAAAAAAAAAAATCTCCAATAAAGGTCATGCCCTGTACTTGGCACTTTCGCTTTGTTTTCTTAGGACCCGGGTAGAGCCTGTGCAAGCAAATAGCCCCCTCAAAGGGCATGGGGTGGAGGCAGGAGACTGCTCAGAAGCCACGTGGGGAAGGAAGGCTTGGGGAAATCCCTCCAAATCTCAATCCAAATTTCTGCTTTACGGATGTGCTGTCCTGGCCCTTTTAGAAAGTCAGTTCTATGCAACTGTGTTCCTTAAACCTCCTTCTGACAGGATGGGAGTATAGGAGGGAGCTGAGGCTAGATGGTGTTTCTGTGATGCTGGCAGTCAGTTGGCAGCTCCAGCCACCCTGGCTCAGAACTAGGGAGAGAAGGGGAGTCTCTGAGGGTGGGGCCCGGGTGTTTTCTATGCCCCAGGCTGCGGCGTTCATCATTTTCAAGTTCCCCTTGGGATGTGGGGCTGTCTTGTGCATATTCCAGCTTGTCTCCTGAGGAGGCAGGCTCAGCAGGCAGACAGGGCTAGGCTGAGACAATGCGTCTGTTCACGGTCTGGTGCTTTGCCCTCCTTTCACAAACTCAAGTGAAGATTTTTAATGATGCTCAGACATGGTCTGCAATGAAAATCACCGTTGGATCTCACCCTCCAGTCTCTTCGTGTGTGTGTGTGTGTAAGTGGGTGGAGAAGGGGGATACAAATCCAAGGCAAATGCCACTTGGCTCCTTACCCCTTCTAGGAAGTAGATGTGGGAGTCCCCCCTCTCCTGGACTGGTTTGGCAGTCCATCAGTAAGGACCTGCTGGACTGATGGATAAAGGCAGACTCAGCATGAACTAATGTTGTGAGTCTCTAATTGGCACAGCTGACTGTGTAGACAGTCGAAAGAGCCAGCTCTGGAAGCAGGAGGGGATGAGGGAATGACTCAGCGAATGCACACATGAGCCCCAGAGTCCTTCACCTCACCCTGGGCACTCCTGACATCTTTGGCTGAATCACTCTTTATGGTGAGGGGCTGTCCTGTATTTTGCAGGACTTTTAGTGGCATCCTTGGCTTCCACCCAGTAGAAGCAAGTAACATTTACCACCTCCTTCTCCACCAAAGTCATGACAATCAAAACTGTCTGCAGAAGTTGCCAAAGGTCCCCTAGCGGAGAAATCAGCCCTGGCTGAGAGCTGCTGGACTAACCACTTTGAATCTCAGTTGCATACCCTGTGAAATGGTCACACTTGACTTACCTGAGGGCAGGAAATTGGACTAGACTTGCACAGTCCAATATGGTAGCCCCAAGTCATATGTGTTTGTAAACACTTGAAATGTAGCCAGTCTGAATGAAGATGTGCTGCGTGTGTACAATATAGACTGGATTTTGAAGACGTAGTATGATGAACATAATGTCAAATTTGTCATTATTAATTTTCAGGTTGCTAACCTGAAATGATAATATTGTGAAATGATAATATTTTGGATATATTGGGCTAAATAAAAAACATAATTAAAATTCACTTTACTACTTTCTTTTTACTTCTTTAAATGTGGCTACTAGGAAATCTAAAATGACCTATGTGCCTCACACCATATTTCTATTAGTGTTGGTATAGAGAAGGGACAAATGTTAATCAAAGAACCACTCAATCAGCATGACAATACACTGATAAGGAAAGTTGTATGGCAGATGAGAGCAAGGACTGGGGAATGCTCAAAGTTCAGGGGTCATGGGTCAGGAGTCAGAGGTCAGGGAAGGCTCACCTGAGGAAGTAATGCTAGAGAGAAAGTCTGAGGGGGGAAGAGGAGGTAAAGCAATTTGTACAGAGGAAACAACAGTTAAGGCCAAAGCACTGTGGAAGGGAGCATGGTGCCTGAGACACAGACGGATGGCCGGCACCACGGTGGAGTGAGTGCTGGGCTCTGACTGCACGGGGCTTTGTGGGCTTGGGTCAGGAATTGGTTTCCATCCTAAAAGCAGCGGGAAGCCATTGAAGGGATTTTAAGCTGTGGGGTGACATGAGCTGATTTGCGTTTTAAAAGCTCACTCTGTCTTTGATGTTTTATCTCTTGAGAGGTCTTAGCGGGCTCTGGAATGAGACTGCTGGGTCCAGATTTTTTGGGGCAAGTAATTTAAACTCTCAGTTCCTCAGTTTCCACATCTGTAAAATGCGGATGATGATAATTTACTTCGCAGGGTTGTTGTGATGATTAAAAATTATAGGAAGGACACATAGAAAGGAGCTGGACATATAGTAACGACTCAGTTACTATATGTTTTCAATATTAATTTCCTGAAGGGGGAAGACACGATCTCAGACATCTTGGCTCCCCTCCTCATTCTGGGCACACATATACAAACACGCCTTGTGTATGTGTCTGTTTCTCTTTTCCATTAGATTTTTTTCGTCTTCTAGGAGATCTCAGCCAGGTTAGGATTCTCGTTTTTTTTTTTGTTTTTTTTTTAAATTTAATTTTATTATCATTTTCAAGTATATAGTACATTGGTTAGACATTTATGTAGTTCATGAAATGATCTCCCTGACTGCTCTCTTTCTCTCCTCTGGCTCTCCACCTAGCCCTTACACTACTGCGTTCCCTGTGCGGTTAGGATTCTTGCCTTCTGTTCCCTGGGAGCCTGAAGCGCACAAAGGAAGGAGCTGAGAGGCAATCAAGGGACACGGTCAAGGGAGAGAAGAGAACTCCATGGAAGACCTGAGTCCAACTTCTCTCCAACAGCGGGATTCTTTACAATTTCTTCCAGCTTTAATTCCTTTTAAAGCCAGTCTGAAAAAGAGGTGTTATCCTAGCAGGAAGGAAAAGAAAAATGAGCTTCCTTTGGCTCTTGCCCATCGGAGCGCCCCAGGCTGCTGGGCCAAGGCGGGGATAAGGCACAGCTTTCACAACTTCATGCACATATTTGGAAAAGTTTTTGATTGTTAAGCTTTTTGACCACATTCCTAGGACCTAGCAGTGCCTCCTCGGAGAGTGACCCTGAGAGCCAGGACTGGTCTAGGATATGTTGCAAATTGCCTGAAGGTTTATAGCAACTTTGGCAGCCTGATATGTATATATAAGACCTCAAAATCTTGAAAATCTATCTGGGTACTGAGCTGGGTAAATAAAACCTAGTATTCCTTTAGCTCTGCATGTGAACTCGACAAGAAATTTCACAACAGTGCTGAGCCACAAGCCTGACTTGTCAGCAGTGGACAGCTTCAGGTGACTGTCCATTGAGTTAGTCTCCTGGGAGGATAATGCTGTGTGCACCAGTGTCAGGGGAAGAGAAGCAGGTTTCTATCTGCCATGACCCAGGGAGACCTGGACTCGTCCATTCATTCTTGATCCCTACACAATCAAGAACTGAGTTTGGTTCAGGCTTCCTTAGAAACTTCTCTCACCCTGTAAAGAGCTTGAGCCCTTGATCCTTTAGGGGTTCCAAGGGATTCTGGATTAACTTCATTTTCTCTAAGGTATAGCCTTGGGTTTGTATGATCCAGAGTGCCACCGCATCTCCAGGCATCTCATCCTTGTATGACAGTTTTCCAAGCACAAAGGAAGGGGCTACAGACAAACCTTCTTGCAGGTTGTGGTATAATGAGAAAAATGTTTATCTTTGTCTCCGATTCCTGGCACAGAGCTCCTAAAACTCTTGTAATTTCCTGCGTGATAGGGGTTTTAGGAGCATCTTATCTTCTAATATTTGGTCTTTGACCCTGATTCCTGACTCAAGAGCTTCTAATACCTTTGGAATCTCTGAGCCACAGTGTCCTTTGTCTGCTGACAAGATGACTGGTGACTGAGGGCCAGCCCCCAGATAGCCTCAGGAGTCAACAGAAAGATCAAGCCATGATTAGAAGCTCGGAACTTTCAGCTCCAGCTCCCAACCTCTGGGGAGGGGAAAGCAGCTGGAGATGGAGTTAGTCATTGATTATGCCTATGTGTTGAAGCCTCCATAAAAATGCCTGAACTGTGGAGTTTGGAGAGCTTGCAGGGTTGGTGAACATGTGGAGGTGCTGGGAGGGTGGAGCACCCAGAGAGAGAGTGGAAGCTCCATACCCCTTCCCCATATCTTGTCCTATGTCCTCTTCATCTGGCTGTTCATCTGTATCCTTTGTAACATCCTTTATAATAAATTAGGGAATATAAGTAAGTGTGTCCCCAAATTCATGAGCAGTCCTAGCAAATTATCAAACCTGAAGAGAAGGTTGTGGAAACTCCTGATTTATAGCCAGTTGGTCAGAAATACAGGTGACAACCTGGGACTTCGATTGAGTCTGAAGTGGGAGACGGTCTTGTGGGATTGAGCCTTTACCCTGTTGGGTCTGTGCTAACTCCGGGCAGTTAGTGTCAGAATTGAGTTAAATTGTAGGACATCCAATCAGTGTCCATTGAGAATTGGAGAGTTGTTTGGTGTGGAAAAACCCACACAGCTGACGTCAGAAGTGTTCTGAGAGCAGAGAAAAACAGTTTTCTCTTACATGCTTTCTCTTATCAGAGGAAAACTTTCCCTAAAGGCCTCCGCAAATCTCTCCTCGTGTCTTACTGGTCAGAACTGAGGCAGACTCCACCCCCAGACCAATCACTGGCCTAGGATTGCTGTGAAATGCCTTAGGCTCGCTGTGATCCATCCCCAGAGAGGCCCACGGCAAGGAAGATGTGGGGAATGGCCCATGTGTAGGAACTCTATTGTTCCACAGAGCCTTTATCCTAAGAGCAATGGGAAGCCACCGTAGGGCTTTGAGCAGCCGTGTGACATGATCCGATTTGTGTTTTTATAAGACACTCTGGCTGGAGAGTGGTGAATGGGTTGAAAGTGGGCAAAAACAGAAGTGGGGAGATTAGTTCTAAGCTGTTCAAGCTTTTATAACAACGAATAAAGTCAGGTAGGATTTTATTCTATATGTTATGTCGACGTAAGAAATGTCCAAACCTGTAGAGAATTTTTATAAGTTTATTTGAGTCAAACTCACGACAGATGCCAGAGAGCAAGATCTCAAATGCCCCCGAGAATAAGTTTTGCTGTTCCTTTTATGCATTTGAAATTAAGGAAGGAACTAAGGAAGATTATTTGAAGGTGGGAGAAAGCAAGGAGGGGATTGAATTACAGGATAGTTAAGATTCTGTGCTCTAAAAGGAGGGGTCTGAAAGGGTGGTCAGGTATTAGGAGGAGGGATCTTGAAAGCGGGAATTTCAAAGGTGTGTTAACCTAGATGCACAGAGACAATGGACAGGGCTGGCTTAAGGCAAAGATAACCTTTTTCTAAAGAAGTTAAATGCTTGCGGGGTGACTACCCACCTTGACCTGCCTAGTTAGGAATTTATGATCAGATCACCCTGTGAGATTACTTTCTATAGAAACTTTTTTAAAAATCTGCATATACTTTTTTTTTTTTTAAGGCTTTAATATGTGACAGAATAATGCTTTGAAGAACCAACTTCTTGATATATTTTCCCTTCTTAGAAATTTACTTTTTGCTCCTTTGTAGTCCTTAAAGTTGGGCCAGGAGACCACACTCATTGCCCGGGAAAGAAAAGGGAGGATACCACCTAGAACAAAGAAATCATTGCTAACCCTAAGCTTCATGCTTGACTTTCTAAATCCACAGAAAGATGGATAAGTCTAGAACAAGAGTCAGCAAACTATGGCAGGTGAGGCAAATCTGGTGGCTGTTTTAGTAAATAAAGTTTTATTGGCGCTCAGCTGTGCTCATTTGTGTACGAATTGTCTTCGGCTGCTTTGGGGCTACAACTGTGTAACTGAGGAGTTGTGAGTGTTGCTGTTTGGCCTAAAATATTTACCATCTGCCCCTTTATATATAAAAAAGTTTGTCAACCTGAGTCTTGAAAGGCAGATTTTAGAGAGAGGAGGTATTTTCTTAGAACATCTGAAGCCGAATTTTTACATATCAAGTTCCTAAGCTTGGAGGACATATCATTGAGTAAGAAAGACGAGGACGTATCATGACTGAAGTTTTGGCCGCACAGTATTGGGGACCATCCCTCAAGTGCTGAGGCAGGTAAGCAGGATTAGCTTTAGATGGGAATGTCCTGGTTTCCTCTTTAGAGTCAGAACTCCCGACTGCCCTTGGGTATACTTAGGGAACTTCAAAGCCCTCAGAAAAGTCTTGCATTTTCTTGTTGCAGCTCTAATGTGGCTCAGTGACAGTAGAGTTGCAATGACTGAGAAAGCAGCCTCACCTGGTCCCACAAAGCTGTCTTTGCTTGGGCAAATTTGACATTTCAGGATGGTCCTGCTTGATCCCCCCCACCATTCTGTGAAGTTAGCTTCCTCTTTTACGTACTTACAAACAACTCCAGACTTCCCGTTTTAGTATACTCTTTATACCTGTAATTATTCATTCAGTATTAATTTAGCCTACCAGGCCATTAATTCTATGAGACAGGGATCATAACTCGTTTATGGTGTTATCATGTAACAGTGATAACATGGAGCGAAGTGGGTATACAATGAATGAACGAATACCCCAAAGGACCACTCCCTAGTTTATTCCTATCTGTTTGGTATTTTATTGTCTAATAGCTCTTGGCACCATCATTATGAAAGGCAGGATCCCCATTTTAGAGAGGAGATGAGGAAATTATTAACTCTGGTGGTTGCATTTGTAGGCTCTAGAACTAAGATGTGTCTTGACATTTAAATGTTTACATTGACTCATGCCCATTACCAGACCCTCCTATAGGCTGTTGCTAGTATTTGAAGGAAAAAAAAGACTTTCCTACATCGGTTTCTATGTTGGAAGAGTACAACTAGCTGCTATTTAACTGACCCGATTAGCTTGAAGCGTGACCCCTGCACCAATGGGTAGGAACAACATGTCGTAGGAGGGATGATTTGCCAGAAGGGTCCTTGGACAAAGATAAGGGGGTAAGGGGGTGGCCAAATAATGCAAATAATTTTGTGCTTTTATATATGGATGTCATACTTCAATAACACGATAAACAGGAAAATAATCTCAACAAGTTGTTACCCAGGTCAATGACAATAATTGTCGACATTTGTCGTGTGTTCCACAAGGGCCAGATGCTCCGCTAAGCATTTGACACACATTTTCTTGTTTAATCCTGATGATGACTCTGTGAGGTAGTCATCATTCATCATTCATTGAAAAATGATGTAATGAGTACCTATCTGTACTGGGCATGTTCTTTGAATATGTTCTATAGTAGTCACGTGGTACAAAATCCAAGAAGTTTAAAAAAAAATTTACAATAGAAAGATGTCCTTTTCACCTTGTCACCCAGGTACCCAGCTTTCCTTCTTGGAGCCCCTTGTTCCTTGTGTATGTGGTGGGGACCGCCTAAAGGTGGGAACCTTCTAAGACAAGGAGAGAAGACATCACTAAGTGGCCCTGCTTAATAGTTAAGGGACTTACCCCCAAGGCTGCTATGACTCTAGACCATGCTGCAAAAATGTGAGGGAATTCTAAAACAATTCCCCAGTTCTGGGGCTAAAGCCACCTCTATGTGAGGCACTTTCTATTCCATTAAGCCTGCATTCCAGAGCCTCTGAGATGTCATCAGTGACTAGAAAGAATAGTCCCTACAGAAAAACAAATACATTGGTGTTCTGGGGTCTTGAGGTTTTGTTTACTGAAAGCCCACTTTGCAGCTGGTGGTCAGATGAGAGTGTTTTCATAGAGGATGAGACCCAGGAATGGAATGACCACAGTAAAGCGGTGGTCCCCAACATTTCAACATTTTTGGCACCAGGGCCCAGTGCTCCTATGAGAATCTAATGCCCGATGATCTGAGGTGGAGCTGAGGTGGTGATGCCAGTGCTGGGGAGCAGCTGCACATACAGATGAAGCTTCCCTTGCTAGCCCACCGCTCACCTCCTGCTGTTTATCCCAGTTCCTAACAGGCCATGGACTGGGGCCTCTCGGGGACCCCTGCTCTCAAGTACTAACTTCTCAGCTCCTGTGAGCATCCAGTTCCCCTTTCTCTGTGGCCTCTCTTGGTGCCTGTTTCTGTTTAACAAATAACCTTTCAAAACACCCTAGTTCTTTTATACTCAGTCCCTATGCAGGTAACAGACATTTGAAATATTTAACTATTGGTTTTAAGAAAAACCAAGTTAATCAATCCTCTGAATCTTAGGTGCTAGAAAACAAATCTATGGTGGTCACCAGCAGTAAGCCATCTTCTGGGAGTGGGTGGGAAGCATGCATCCCACAAACTCACTGATTGGGGCTGATTTAGTGTTACAGTCAGGCCATTTGGCAGGGTAAAGCAATTATTATTTTTAATGTTTGCTGAACTTATCTCTTTCCTCAGTTCCAATAGGACCAAGATTATATGTTAGACGTAGATATCCTTGACCATCCTTTCGAGGTCATACATAGTATTTTAACTTCAATGTATAATGAAATAAGAAATATTCAGGGTCATAAAATTGGCATATTGTTTTGTTTTATCTTTTATTTAAGTGGATGCAATCTTTTGCCAAAGATCATTTGGCTCTGTTTGCATGACCCCATCAAGTTCTCCAGGCTCTTGCTAAGCCAGACCCTTTTCGAATAAATCATATATATATAAATCATATATATATATATGATATATATATATAGGCATTCTGTGGGAACTGGGGTCGCAACAAAAGTTGCACATTTTCTCCTTGTTTCAACTCCCCAAAGACTCTGAATTCTCTGCTTATGGCTGCAAACTATTGGCAAAGAAGCATGAGGGTTGGCACATAGCAAGAATGGATGACAGGTCAAACAGTGACCTGTTCTGGCATGCACCAGGCAAGAACCAGTGTCTAAGACAACAATGATTTAGAGACTGGCTGGAGATCTGGGGCTCTTGCAGGGTTGGCTGAAGAGTGTTGGCAGGCGGGTGGACGATGAAATTCAGTGTGCTGGGTTAAGAACTGAGGAATACAAAGATGACTGAGACATGCCCCATTTCATGTATCCAACAACTTACGGAGGGAGATGGACATTAATTTGAGAAATATTTAGTGTACATCTACTCTGTGCCAGGGACTCGGAAAACAGAGAAGATGGGGGGCCCCTGTTCACTTGTGGCCCATAACCTGATGGGGAGGCAGACATGTGGTCAGAGAGCTGTGACACCCAATGAGGAGTAAAAGCAGAGTGTTATTAGGAGAATGGAGAGGGGCATGAAGGACCAGGAAGAAATAGCTTCATGGTGGAGGTGACAGAAGTCTAGAAAGATGAATTGGAATGTGCCAGGCACATGAGATGGGAGGGACAATGGGATGGGCATACTTGAGAGGGAAAAGTATAGAACAGTAGGAAGAATGTTTGGGAATAATAGTAATGATGATAATACTAGTACACACTTATGTAGCACCATCATCACGCACTGTTCTTAGATTTTAGGTATACTGGCTCGCTTAATCCTCACAACAGCCTTATGTACAGATGAGATTAGGCTACTTACCCACGATCACAGTGTTAGTGGCAGAGCTGGGATTCAAACTCTAGCGGGCTGGCTCTAGAGTTTTATTCTTTACCACCACACTCTGTTTCCATGTGCCCTGAACATATGACTTGCGGGGAAGCTGTGTTGAAGTACGTTAGGACTGGATAGTAGAGTGTTGTCTGCCATCTGCTGGAGCTGAGAATTTACCCTGTAGCTGAAGATTCTGCATAGGAGAGCTTGCGACCATATCTGGGCTTGGGAAAATCACCTTGGCAGCTGTGATGATGAGCTAGCACAGAAGAACCTGGAGGTTGACTTAAGGCTACTGCCAGTTGTGCAGATCAGACATGGTGAGGCCTGAAGGGCAAGAGCTATGGGCTGGTGAGGAGGAGAAAGATTTGAGAAATATTTAAGGAGTAAAATGACCAGTATTAAGGGAGCAATTGGATATAGAGGGGGTGACAGGAGTTGTCAATAACTGAGGCTTATAGCTTGGGTGCCATATGCAGCTGCCAGCTCTAAACTGCTGCTCTGAGCTTGTGGAATGTGGGAACTAGGCTCCTCCACTGAGATGCTGCTACACCCTCAGGTTGTCCCAGTTGTTACCAGTTCAATGCCTCAGACACCAACCTGCAGAAATAACAAAGAAGCAGAGACTTGAATGTAACACAGAGGAATTTGAGCACAGGGGGTCTTAAGCTCTTCCTATAGCAGAGTCTGCTAAACCCAGAATCCTCTTTTCCCTAAGCCCCGGGGCCCCAAATTCCCCATTTATTCCCACCCAAGAAAGCAAAAATTTTGTTTGCATCATTACAACTTCTGCAGGCCAGGAACATTTTACATTTTCTGTCAGCACAGTTCATTGTCTCGACCTCTCCTTCCAGACTAATTTCTAGGCCTCACCTTTGCATACCCAAGAGGCTCATTAAGACATTTTCCCAAACAAAAGAAGTGTTCTCCCAAAGATGAATTTTGCTGCCACCCCTAGAATGCAGAAACAGCTGCAGGCATCTTTGAAAGTTGCAACGTTTTCATTTCTCCCATAGTATTAAATATTGCAAGAAGGCCAAGAATGGTGACCATTTTGATTTATTTAGTGTCTCATTGAACAAATATTTATTGATGGAGAATTTTCACCTCTAGTAATAGAGGGTCAATCCTCTTGCTAAAGACAATGAGAAAAACTAGACATATTAAAAATAGTCTTGTATCTGAGAGTTTACCCAGCTCTTCCCAGGCTGCAGCCCATCTCTGTGGCCTGGAAAAATCTTAGTTCCTGCAACTGGATTAAAATGGTCCTGGATTCCTACCCACCTCCAGCACCACGCAAAAGCAAACATAAATTTTCTCTAGTGGAAGTTATCATCTGAGACCTCGAGTTATACCTATAAACAATTTTTCTAATACAACATCCAACATGAAGTCAAAGTAAACCAGGCATGTAAGTAAACTTGATAATATGAAAAATCTTAGTTCCTGCAACTGGATTAAAATGGTCCTGGATTCCTACCCACCTCCAGCACCACGCAAAAGCAAACATAAATTTTCTCTAGTGGAAGTTATCATCTGAGACCTCGAGTTATACCTATAAACAATTTTTCTAATACAACATCCAACATGAAGTCAAAGTAAACCAGGCATGTAAGTAAACTTGATAATATGACTGATATCCATTAAAAAAAAAAAAAAAAAGACAAGAGAAATACAGCTCAGATATTAAAATTGTCAGGCACATATTTAAAATAGTTATTGAGTAACTATTATATGTCAGGCACTCGTGGTAGCCATTGAGGATAAAATAGTGAACAAACAAAACATAATTCCTGCCCTTATATTGCTGGGAGAAACAGACATTAATCAGATAAATCACCCTGTAGTAGAGGGATTGCAAAAATGGGCCCAGTTCTGAATGTAAAATAGTATAGCTGCTGTAGAAAACATTATGGAAGTGCCTAAAAGAATTAAAAATAGAAATATCACAGGATCCAGCAATTCCATTTCTGTATATACTCAAAATAATTGAAAGCGAGATCTCGAAGAGATATTTGTATATCATGTTCATAGCAGCATTATTTGCAATAGCCAAAATGTGAAAGCAACCCAAGTATCCATCCAAAATAAGCAAAATGTGTCGTATACATACAGTGGAATATTATTCAGCCTTAGAAAGGAAGGAAATTCTGACAGATGCTATGACATGGATGAACCTTGAGGACATATACTAGATGAAGTAAGCTAATCACAAAAAGACAAACATTGTATGATTCCATTATATGAGGTATTTAGAGTAGTCCAAATCATAGAGACAGAAAATGTTAACGGTGATTGCCAGGGGCTTAGAGGAGGGAAGATGGGAGAGTTATTGTTTAATAGGCATAGAGTTTCAGTTTTACAAGATAAAAAGAGTTATAGGGATGAATGGTGGTGATGACTGCACAAAAAGTGAATGTATTTAGTAACACTGAACTGTACACTTAAAAATCATTAAGTGTAAATTTTGTTATGTGTATTTTAACACAATAAAAAAAAGGGGGCACAGTTACTACCCTTTCCTGTACCCACACCCTTTGTAATGTGACTTTGCAGCCCTCCCAACAACAGATAATTCTATTTCCCAAGCCTTGAATCTGAACTAGTCTTGCATTTGCTTCAGCCAACAGAATGAGACAGAAGCAATGATGTGATAGTTCTGAGCCCATATCTCCAGAGGTCTTGTGCCTGTCTACTCATTCTCTTGGAATGCTGGCACTAAGAATGATTCTGGTTATCCTGTTGGAGAAAGACTATCCCAAACAAAGCCCTAGATTTGAGAGAATCCAGTAAAGGTCAGCAAACCTGCCTCCCTGACCTGCAACTAACTACACATTCATGAGTGAGTCCTACCAAGCCCATCTCATATCAGCTGAACCACCAAGCAACTCATAGAAATATGAGAACAAATATTTATTGTTGCATACTACTTTGGTGATGGTTGTTATGCAGCATTATTGTGGCAAAGATGACTGATACATAAACATGAGTTACTCTGATCGGAGCAATGAAAAAGAAGGTGCAGTGCACTATAGGAGTATTTAGCAGGTTAACCTGATCTAGTCTGGAGTCAGGGAAGGCTTCCCTGAGGAAGTGATGCTTGATGTGAGATCTGGAGGATGAAGATTATTGAATGAGAAAAAAAGAGGATAGAACATTCCAGTTGTCAATGACTCATGTTTGAACAGAGACAGTGAGGACATCTGAGGCACTGAAAGTCAATAGAGTATACAGGAGACAATGTGAGAGGGTTTAAGACTAGATTAAGAAGGCAGACAGGGAATAGATCATGGAAGGCCATGACTTTATTTCTTGTTCGAGTAAATAGAGGCAGTATCTTTTGATTCTCTCCTTTGTATGATGAGGATATTAGTATTCTTTCCTTCACTTCTTTTCCCTCTTCCATACCCCAAGTTCTGTCATTTATACACTTAACTTTTATGTTGTCAAAGTCAATGATATTTACAATAATTTCTGTAACTATAGTATTCATGCTTTAGTGCTAGGTTAATTCTAGAAATTAAAGACAAAGTGTTTACATTATCGAGGCTGTTTATATGATTATGACAAAGACTTTATTCCTTGTACAGCCAATTGATGTACTATGATTTTAATTTCCTCACCTCAATTTAAATTTTAAAAATCACTTTTCTTTTTCTTTCACTCTAGTTTTCTAAACTAGTTACAGCATCAGAACTCCTATTGAGGAAAATGTTTCTCTAGAGTACTTCCTCCTAGGACCTTAGTCCCCTTACTCCAGTTTAGACTGGTTGTTCTGACATCTTTCTACAACTTCTCTTCACCGTATTCATGGATTATGTGGCTATTTCTATAAATCAATGTTTTTCCTGTTGACCTAGAGTAGGAATAACCTGCCAAGAAGGACTACTTGTGATTAATTAAGCTCAAATTCCTAACTGAAGTCTAGCAGCCATAGCTGGCAGAGGCCTCTTGTGCACACTGCATTTCAGGGAAAAAGCCTCAGATTGAGCTGCATTGGGCTCCTGCCATCTGAGCCAACCCTTATATGGGAGTTCCTGGAATCGTCTTACATCCAATAGGCTGAGATCTGCCTCATCCAATCAGAACTGCATACCTATATTCTCATTTGCATCTTTACTGACCAATCAGAGCAGTACCATAATGACCTATCAGAACGTGTGATTCTGACCAATTAGGACAGTGCAATTTGGACCAATCAGATTATGTAGATTTGGATTTCTCATTTGCATAGAAATGGACCAATCAGTGATGGGATGAGAACTTTCTTTATCTTAGAGTTGCATTTCCCTGGTTTGCAAAGTGTTTATCTGCATAAAGTTTCTCCTTTTACCACATCCTGAATTAAAGACTCCTGTTGGCATTAGATTGGTGGCAATGAACTTTTGCTGATACTTCATTCTTGATTTACTCCTGTCTTGCTGAAGTATATCTTCGAGAAACTTTCTTGGAAAGAATTGTTGAAGGTAAACTATTTTTTTGTTCATATATGTCTGATAATACTTTTATACAGCCCATACATTTGATAAATAACTTGTCTGGCTGTACCAATCTATGTTGAAAATGATTTCTTAGACTTTTAAAGGCATTGTTCTATTACATTCTGCCATCCAGCTTGCTGGTGCAAAGGCTAATTCCTCTTTTTATTTTACTTAACAGTGTTTATTATGGTCTACAACACGTGCTAAAAAGTACATATGTATAGAACTCAGTGATTTATCACAAACACTTGTGTAACTACTGGCCTCATCAAGAAAATAAAACATTCTTAGCTCTCACCCCCACCGCCTTTCCAAGCCCTTGTGTATCTCCTTCCAATTACTATTCTTTCCCTTCTGCCAAAGGTAACATTTATCCTGACTTTTACAGTAATCATCTCTTTGCTTTTCTTTATAACTTTACCACTTAAACTCATGTTCCTGAATCCTAAAGTTTAGTTTTGCCTTTTTTTCATTCTTAAATGTATGGAGGAAAGGATGTTTGCTTTTGGGTATAACTTCTTTCACTAAACATTATGTTTGTAAAATTATCCATCTTGCATGTAGCTGTCATTTTTCATCTTTCATTACTGTGTAATATTTCACTATTTGAATATACTGTAATACATTTATGCATTCTGTTGTTGATGGAAATTTATTTCTAGTTTGTCATTACAGGTAAAGCTGCCAGGAACACTGGCATACTATATATACTTTCTGTTAGATATGTTTCTAGGAGAAGTAGAACTGTTGTGTTATATATAGGGCATGTGGTGGCATCTCATGTTTTAATTTGTATTTTTCCCATTAACAATGATGTTGAAAACTGTTTCATATGCTGTTCCCTGTTTCTTTTCCCCCTTTTGTGATGTGTCTGTTCAATTTTTTTTTGCTCATTTTTCTTTTTCATAGTCTTTTTCTTATTGATTTGTAGCTATTCTGGATACAGGCCCTTTGTCAGTTATATCGTTGCAAATATTTTCTCCCATTCTGTAGTTTGCTTTTTTCATGGTGTCTTTTGAGGAAGAGGTGCTCTTAAATTAATGTAGTCGAATTATAAATCTTTTCTTTATGGTTAGTACTTTTTATGTCCTATTTATGAAGTTTTTCTCTACCCCAATATTGTGAAGGTTTCTTCCTATATTATCATCTAAAAGTGCTATTATTTCTTTGCATTTGGATCCATAACTGATCTGGAATTCATTTTGGTATATGTTATGAGATAGGGATCAAGTCTGATTTTTTCCTATATGAATATCCAATTAACTAAGTACCATTTATTTAAAAAACTATTCTTTCTCCAGTTCTCTTTAATGTCATTGTCGCTGCAATTGTCATCATGTGTGTGTGTGCACGTGCACGTGCGATTCTGGGCTCTCTATTCTTTTCCATTGGTTTGTTTAAATCTTGTAACTTACTACACTCTCTTCATTACTGTAGGGCTACAAAAAACTCTGATATCTCAGAGTAAGTTCCTACACTTTGTTCTTTACAAGTGACATCGATATTTTGGGCCCTTGACATTATCAAATTATTTTTAGAATTTAGCTTGCCACAAAATTAACACATCGGTATTTTTATTGGAGTTGTATTGGCTCTATAAATCTGTTTGGTAAAGATTGATGTCTTTAAAATAATCTTCAATGCGTGCACATAGCATATCACTTCTATTAATTATCTATTTCTGTGTAACAAAACACCCTAAAATTTAGCGGCTTAAAACAGCAATAATGTATTATTGTTTATGATCCTGTGGATGGGCTGGGCTGGGAGGTCCAGGATGGCCTCACTCATACATCTGGCAGTTGGTACAGGCTGTCAGCTGGGATGCCTTGGTGTCTCACATGTAGGCAAGTACATTTTTTTTTTTTTTTTAACATGGTAATCTCAAGGGAGTGCTCCAGAGGCCAAAGGTGGCCTCTTGAAGCCTATGCTCTGGAACTCACACAACATCATTTCCACCACATTCTGTTGGTCAAAGAAAATTACAAGGCCACTCAGATTCAACAAGTAGAGAAGTACAGTCTACCTCTTCATGGGAGAAGCTATGAAGAATATTTAATATCCCACATTATTCTTTTATTTAAAGATGAATTTTTCTCATTTATAGTTTTCGGTATTTGTTAGATTTATTTTTAGGTAACTGATGTTTTTTGTTGCTATCATAAGTGTTATTTTTTTTTCTTTTTTCAAACCACTTTATTGTAGTATAATTTACATACAGTGAAATACATCCATTTTAAGTGTACAGTTTGATGGGTTTTGACAAATGTTTACACCCATGTAACCACCACCACAATTAAGATGAAGAACATTTCTATTACCCCCAAATATCCCTCATGCCCTTTGCAATCAATTTTTTTCTATCCCTGACCTCAGGCAGTCAATAGTCTGCTTTTTCTATAGATTAATTCTGCCTTTTGGAACTTCATATAGATGGAATAGACAGTATATACTCTTTTGTGTCTGTCTTCTTTTGCTCATTTGTTTTGTTGCATGTATCAGCAGTTCATTACTTTTTTAAAACAGTTTTAAATTCACTTTTATTTACTTATTGTAAATTCACTCATGTGGGAAAGAAAAAAATAAATGAACAAACAAAAACAAAACAAACAAACAAATGAACTCAGATACAGACAGCAGAATGGTAGTGATCAGAGGGGAAGGGGCATGGGGGGAGGATGAAGAAGGTAAAGGGTTTCAAATATATGGTGATGGACATTCATTACTTTTTATTGCTGAGAATTGTATGGTTATACCACATTTGTTATTCACTCTCCAAATGATGGACATTTGAGCTTCTAGTTGTTGGCTATTATCAATAAAGCTATTAGAACATTCGGCTACAAATGTAACATATTTGCATTTATATTGGGTATATAATGAGGACTAGAATTACTGGGTTGTATGGTAAGTATATATTTAATTTTGTAGGAAAGTAACAAACTGTTTTCTAAAGTTGTTGTATCATTTTACAATCCCACTATCTATTCCAGTTGTTCCACATCTTCATCAACACTAGAGATTGCCAATTTTCTTATTTCTTCTTGAATCTCAGATTATTCGTCTTGGATCACTTTCCTTCTGTTTGAAATGCAACCTGCAGAATTTCCTTTAGTGTGAGTTCACTGGTGGCAAATTCATTCCATTTTTGTTTATTTGGAAATGTATTTTACCTTAATTTTTGAAAGACATTATCATTGGCTATATTATTCTAGTTTGGTTTTCATTGTTTAGAAGTCAACACTGAGTCTATTTGAGTATCTTTAAAAAAAAAACCAATGAAACTTTTAAAAAAATTAAATTTATTGGGGGTGATATTGATTAACAAAATTACATAGATTTCAAATGTACAACTCAAAATACGTCATATGTAATTGCATTGTGTGTTCACCTCTCAAAGTTAAATTTCCTATCACCATATATTTGACACCCCTTACCGTTATCTACCTCCTCCTTCCTCTGCTTCTCTCTTGTAACCACTACACTGTTGTCTGTGTCTATTAGTCTCTTTGCCTTGTCCGTTTGTTGCTTTTAGTTTTATATTCCACATGTAAGTGAAATCATGTGATTTTCAACTTTTTCTGTCTGGTTTATTTCACTTAGCATGAGAATCTCAGGATTCATTTATATTTTTGCAAGTGGCACTATTTCATCTTTTTTTTTTATGGCTGAGTAATATTCCATTGTGTATATGTACCAGATCTTCTTTATCCAATCATCTATCAAAGGATACTGCAGTCGTTTCCATGTCTTGGCCACTGTGAATAATGCTGCTATGAACATCTATTTGCTTTTTAGATTTTTTTTCATTGTCTTTGGTGTTTGGTAGTTTCCTTATGATGTGTCTAGTTGTGTATTGGGATTCTGCTTGGGATTTGTTTGGCTTCTTTTATATGTGGATTGGTATTGTTTATCTGTTCTGGAAAATTGTCAACCATTTCCTCTTGAAATACTTCTCTCACCCATTTTCTCTCTTTCATCTCTTTCTGGAACAGGAAACAGGAAACATATAATAGACCATCTCAATTTATTCTCCACAGCTCTTAACCTGTTTACTATATCTTCCATACTTGTGTCTCTGCATGTTGCACTGTGGATAATCTTTTCTGACTTATCTTCTAATTCACTTAATTCTCATTTCAACATGTCAGATCCTAACGTGTCTAAACAGATTTGTTGGGATGTTAACTTTAGTTCATTTTTCAAAAGTTCCAAATGATTCTTTTTCATATCTTCTGAGTCATTCTATATTTTATCTTTCCTCTAAGTCACTATATTTTATTCTTTACCATCTATATCTTATAAACCTTGTCTTTTATTTTAAAAAATATTAATCATAATTTTCTTAGAGTTTTCTTATAATACCAGTTCTGGAAGCATTTGTAGATTTCGTTTTGCTGTCTGTGATGTCTGCTGATTTTACTTATGGTACATTGATTCTTTGTGCTCTCATTTATCCGTGATTATATACTGCTCAATGTCCTAAGATGAAGGCAAGGACAGAGACTGGCAAACATTTTCTTTAAAGAACCATATCATGGACATGGTTCCATAGCATAGAGGTTAGCATGTCTGCTTTACATGCAGGACATCCTGGGTTTGTGCCTCAGTGGAGCCACAGTCCATGGTCTATGGCCATGCTACCCTGAACAAACCCGATGTCTGATCTCAGAAACTAAGCAGGGTCGAGCCTGGTTAGTACTTGGATGGGAGACCATCTAGGAAGACCAGGTGCTGTAGACATAAATATTAATAATAAATTAAAAAAAACATCTCATAAGTAATTTAGGCTTTGCAGGCTGCATAAAGTCTCTGTCACTCCTTCTTTTCTTCTCTTTCTTCTTCTTCTCCTTATTTTAACAAGCCTTAAAATGGCATGACAACTACTTTTATTTCGTGGGTCTTACAAAAACAGGCTATGGTCTGGCTTTGGCCTGTGGCTATAGTTTGCTAACCTCTGGCCTAGATGTCTTTCTCCAAAGTTCTCTCTCCCTCTCCCTCCATCTCCCTCTCTCCCCGTCTCTCCCCCTCCCTCCCCCTCTCTCCCCCTCTGTTCCCATCTCTCCCATCTCTCCCTCCCTTCCTCCTTTTAATTTTCAGGTGTCTAGGGCCATTATCAGTCTGGGACTATTTTAATTAAATGTATGGCTTATTTTTTTTTAGGATGGCTTAGGTGATGTGAATTAGGGCTTCCAGTACCTGAGGGTAATTTACTTTTGGTTCACCCTTATTTTGAGGAAGTAGCCCTTTAAGAGTTATGCCTGGTATATATAGAAGGTCTCTAATTAGACACCCAGTCTTAGGTATGCTTTGGTTTCTGAGCTCTTGCCCTCAAAACTGTCAAAACCAAAGTCCAAGTTTGCCAGAATTTGAATAGGCCTTTGGGCATCAGTAACTTCAGTACTTCACTTACTACCCTGAATTCTTGGATTTCCTTTAGTTTTGGCTGGATAATTCCTTACTTTTCCTGGTGGCTCGACAATGCTTATAAGAAGTTTTTCGAAATATTTTGCTCATTACTTTTGGTTATTTATAGCAAGAAGGATAGCCCAAATAACCTTGCCTGCTAGAATGGAAACAAGCGTTGGAGGAAAGAATTTTATTTTCTCCTAAAAATGATATCAAATGGCCTTTATGGGGAAAAATGACCTTTTGAGAGACGATTTAAATTTGTTTTGTTCAGTTATGTTAGTAAGTCTTAGCGGTAAATGAAACATTCTATTATTAGGAGAATGGAATATAGCAAATGAATGCTCAACTGAAAAAAAATTAAGTGTGAATTTATGGCCTTAATAAGAAATATATTTCAAGCTCTGTTAATGAAAGTGACCCAACAGTAGCAGAAACACTTCACCATCAAGAAATCTCAATTAGTACCTAGATTTTGGTCTCTAGTATCATTCTTCACTTAAAGAAATAAGAAAAATCAGAATGATTCTGGAAGATTTCATTGTTTTCCGGAAGTGAAGATAATTTCCAATATATTTGGCTGAAAAGACTTAAAGAGGCTCCTATTCATCAAGTTGTGACAATTTGAACAGAAAGAATACAAATGGTTGTAATTGTAATTATTTGGTATAAATTAAATACACAGAAGTTCATAAGTTCCTGATGATACTCAAAAGAGAAAAAGTTAATATAGAATGTACAAAAAGCAGTTGTAATACAAAAGAAAGAATAGATGTAATTGGAGATGCCTAATTTTCATTATTTTAAAGAAGCAGAATAGTAACATTTAGAGTCCTTGCTGCTTTTTATACACATGTTGGATTATTAACGACATTTAGTGTTTTAATCTCTATAAGCAAGAAAGAACAAATACAAACATTCAAGTGAGCCAAGAATTCTGGAAAAATCAGAAAGGTACCAAGAACAAGGAGGGCCGTTTGAGACCATGGTCAATCAGAAGAACCTGGTTGATAAAGGGTCAGCAGTTGTTCTGCATCAGTGGTCATCTACAGTAGAACCAAAGTGAGTTCTAAGACGATAAACTAGCTAAGTTTCCCAAAGAGGAGAGGTGACTGCACAGACTCTATCTCTCATTTAGAAGTTTTTGCTAATTATAATGAGATTCTGACAAGGCCCACTTAAAATTTCAATAATACTAAGAGAGTAGGTCAATAGATCACAATGGTAATCAATTCATTAGGTAATTCTGAGCTTGTGGGATAAAGAGGACGTCATATCTGGGAAAAAGATGAAATGTCAAGAATCTGAATTTTATAGGAAATCAATCCCACTGATGTAATGAGTGAAATTTTATTTGAAAAGAAGCCCAGACCAATGTCTGGGGGCTTAGGTTTGACTCTCTTTGGACTGTACAACCAGGTCCCGTGTCTCAACCAAGTGCTAATAAGCTAATGCCCCAGATCTTGCAAATTTAACTTTTTTAAGGTAGCTCGTGTTTCTTCTTTTGAGTCTAATAGGATGACTACAACCTGAAGAGGGTATAGACCAGCTCTATTCAAAAGAAACATCTGTAGGGGTAGAAATATTCTATATTTATTGTGTCCATATAGTAGCCACCAGCTATATGTAGCTATTGAGCTCTTGAAGTGTGGCTAGCGGAACTGGATTTTAAATTAAATTTAATTAATTTAAATTTAAATAGCCATATGTGGCTACTGGCTGCTCTATTGGACAAAACAGGTATAAATATCATATCTGGTAAAATTGCTGCAATCTTAGGAGGTAACCCCAGAAAAGGGGGAAATTATTTAAATTTAAATCAGTGGCATTAGTATTTTTTAAATGGTTTATAATATAACAGTAATAATTAGATTTTAAACATGTGATATTGTGGGACTATTTAAGGAATTTAAGGAAATCTGACCTGATCACGAGAGCTATGATCTTTAACACTCAGAAGAATGATGAAAGAAGTCAGTTATCAGTTTTTCTTTTTTGTGGAAACCTAATTTGGTAAATCCATTATGTGTGATTTGTATTTTGTGTAAGTCATGTGTGACTGAGAGGACTGCTAATGGTTTTGATGTTTTAAAAGATGCTAAATGCTTAGTAGCACGATAAGATTAATGACCTGGATATTGAACAAAGTTCAGGAAGTAGTGAGTGTTCCTCTCAAAACCCCCTCGACAAGTGTCTTCTTTTGGATTTTCCTACACCTACTCTTTACGGTTTATGTTTCTAAGTATAGGCGTGCCTTACGTTAAGAAAACAGCATAGGGCTATGTGCACTTACCTCTCTGAACAGTTATATTCGTGGATTATGAATTAATTCAGTATGGTTCACTGTTTCTATGTAGACAGTATCCTTTTATTCTCTTCACTTAGGCTTCATAAGTGGTGACCAGGTGGGTCACCCAGCTTTGTCCACATACTACCAGTAAGTTCTGCTGAATACTCAGTTGCTGGTATCAAGATTGCAGCTTCACGTGCACTTTGCAGCTAACAGGTTGGAGGAGAGCTCAGGAGTGGGGATTCTCTAGCCAGGAGGACGTAGGTTTGAATCCCAGCTCTACCGCTCCATGTGTGTGACCTAACTCAAATGATTCTGCATTTAGTGGTGCTGATAAAAACAGTTGCTTTTTAGTGGGTTTTGTTAGGATTAAGTGACCCAGTTAATGTAAGACATTTGGCATTATTACTGATTTCTCAATAAATATCTAAATTCTGTATACTCAGTGCATCAACTGAAATTCCATCTTCAACCATAAGAATACTCGTGGCCCATACCGCCTAACTTAACCCAAAGGATATACCATTTTCCACTCCAACCAAGATCATCCCTCTCTCCTTCCAACTCTGCTGTTCTTTTTGCAGATTACTTTATTGGAATGGTTACTAAGCTTACTACTGTTCCCTATTTTCAGTTAGTGAAATTATTCCCCAGCCCATTTCTTCTCTGCTCTTCTCTTTCATGCCTCCTCTTCTGTCCTCAAACCCTAGCCCTGGTTTTCTCAGAGAAAACAGAAGCTGAGAAGTTCATGAGCTTCTTGCCTGGCTGCCAGCACCTTCCAGCATCTGTACCCTTGGCCTCTACCATTCCTCCCCTTACTGTGGATGAAGGATTCGTGTTCCTACCTGTGGTCAGTGCCTCTGCAGGTGTGATGGAACCCAGCCTCTGCCCTCATTCAAACACTGTCTTGTTTGCTTACCTTCTCTTTCTCCTGCAGCCATCATGAGTTGTTTCTACTCCATCATTCTCATAGAGTAAACATGCTGAAATGTCTCCCTTTTCTGCTTTCCTTTATAGTCAAACTCCTTAAAGCGTTGGGCAGGGTAATGTCTCCACTTCCTCTTCTCTTTCGAGCTCTTAAACCCTCTCCAATCAGGCTTTTATCCCGATAGATACTGCTCTTACCAAGGTCATCAGTGCCTCCATACCACCATATCCAAAGGTCAATTCTCAGTACTCGCCATACTTGACCCTTTAGCAGGATTTGACACAGTAGGTCGCTCCCTTCTTCTGAAACACCTTCCCCTTAAGGGCCTTTGAGGATACTACAATGTTTCATATCCCACTGGTCACCCATCTATCTCCTTCACTGGTGCCCCTGCATCTCTCCAGCCTCTACAGTCTGCAGTGTTCCTGGGCTTAGACCTTGAAGCTTTTCTCCTTACTTCACCACTTGCTTGGTGATCTCATCCAGAGGCGTTTTAAATGACATCTACATACTAACTCTCCAGTCTCATCTCTCACTGAGACTCTTCCCTGGACTCAAGCCTTATAGGTTTAGCTTCCTACTAGACATTTCCGCTTGTATGTCTGTTAAACAGTCCATACATAAAATGTTTCAAGTGAAGTTTTGATCTTCCCCCTAAAGTCTGCTCTTTCTCATCTCAGTAAATGCTTACTCTATCCTTTGATTGCTCAGGTCCAAACACTAGGAGTCACTCCTGCCCCCTCACTTCATCTGACACCCCACATCCAGTCCTTAGTAAGTCCTCTGTCTCCACATTCAAAACACACATTGCCACTAGAACATTACCATTTCTCACCACCTCCTCAGCTCCCTTTCTGACCTCACCTCCACTGTCTCTCAGCAGTATTCTTAGGTGAGCCTCTTACATGGTCTCCCTTTCTCCACCCTTGCTCCTTAAAATCTAGCTCAGAGCTCGTCATTCCTCTGTTCAAAACTCTCCAGTGCTCCTGTCTCGTGCAGAGAGCCAAAGTCTTTCAGTGGCCTGTGCAGCCTTGCACAAGCTGGTCCCTGTTATTCGCTGACCTTACCTACTGCTTGTCTCCTCCCAAATTTGCTTTTTTTTCCCCCTCCCTCAAAGAGGATCAAAGGGTGGCTTTATTCTTTTTGCTACTTATAAAAAGGTGTGGTGATGGTCATGATGGTCAGTATCATACAGGGAAGACCAAGTTCACTTTTTATCTTGGGTCAGTTGCTACCATAAGAGACTTCTTGGTTAAGTCGTTTGAACATTATATCTAGGTACCTAGTCTCACAGTGACAGAATAGGTCCCTAGATCTACTTCTATGTAGGGGTCCTTAGAGATGTTCTCGGCAGGCTGGGCTGCCTCCAGAGCACATTCTAACACTTGATAGAGGCCTCCACGACCCAGGAATGTGTCTTTTCTGTGACTATTCCCTATGTCCAAGCACAAGTGCAGCTCCACCTTCCCTCTGTAATAATGATAGATGTGGGTTGCCCTTCTTTCCTTTGGTACAGATGAATAATATTTCTCTAGGTGGGAGAAGGATTGGGGAAAGAGGGTGCAGCTGCCAGCCATCTTTCTGGGTAGGACCTCCTTGCCGCCTCTGGCCTCCCTGCTGCTCTTTGGCCTTGCTGGCCATGTTCCACGTTGGCCTTGCCTCTGACTCGTCTCTTCATCTGCACTGGCTTGCTTCTTGGCTATGTTTTCAGTATACTCACTCTCACCTCAGGGCCTTTACACTTGCTGTTCGTGCATGACTTACTCCTGTATATTTTCAGGGGTTTTGTTGTTGTTGTTGTTGTTTGTTTTTTTGTTTGTTTGTTTCAGTGAGGTTTTACCTGGCCCCCATATTTAAAATGAGAACTCTCATGTCCTGATATTTTTCTGTTTTCCTTTATTGCGCTATTTGTTTACTATCCATTTCTCTCACCTCCTATCCCTGCTATAAGGTAAGCTCCACGAGGGACAAGATTTTAAAAATCTCTGTATGTTTTAAAAATAGTAATCTCTAACACCGACGCACATAGTAAGCACTCAAAATACGTGTGAGATAAATGAGTAAATTAATGATGTTAACTGGGCTTGATTAGCTTTTGTGAAATGTAAGAATTCTTTGAAATATTATTTTCAATTAGTTTGCTAAAATTCAGAGTTTTCAAAGCTATTTTTAGTGTTTGATATACATAATGTTCCTTTTTGACAAGATTTGTACAATAGAAAAAGATCACATTTTTGTGAGATAAAAAAGGGTGAAAAGAAATATTCTTTTAATTTCAAGTTGGTGAAATAAGAGTTCTCTCTCTCTCCGTCAGATCTTGTATTAGATTGCAAATTGTTTTAAGGGAGGAATCATGAATTAATATTTCCTTTGAATTCCTGAAACTGGACACATAATAACATAGAAAAGTTTTGTAGCTTGAGTACATTGTGATAAGTTAAAGCTTTCTTGCAGCAGGGCAAGGTTTGACTTAGGTCATCATTTCATGCAAGACCACTCAGTAGTATAGAATTATTGAATCTCGGAGGTGAAGAAGTTCTAAAAATCACCAGGAAGCCAAGTTTGCATAAGAACCCACCCTGCTCCACAATGGGGCAAGGCCTCTGTTGGGCTTCATGACCCCCTGTAAGGGCCTAGGGTGGTCTCCTTTTACATGCGGGGAAACTGAGGGTCAAGTCAGGTCGCTCCCAAAGTCATTCCTCTGGCAAATGAAAGAATCAAGATTTAAATGCAGATCTGAGCTTTTTCCAGGAGAATTATTCTTGACTCCAGCTTTTTACAGACAAGGAAACTGAGACTCAGAGAGGAAGAAAGACTCATCCAAGGTCAATGGTAAGAGTAAGCCTAATGGTCCCATCTTTGTAGTCACCCTCCTTGGCAGCCTGTCAGTCATTTGTCAGAGCTTCCTTTTCATCTAACTTCCAAAATGGCCCTAACTTTTTATCGCTTCTCATGTTTTCAAACACAATAATGCATTTGCCTTCAAATATTACAGAAATGCATTCCATAGAAAGTGAAAATTCCCCCTAATTCCCATTCTAAAGAAAGCCGCCATCATCAGCTTGAAATAATCTTCCATATTATTGTGTTCAAGACACAAACACAAACATGTGTGTACATGCCACACTACATGTATAATTTTATAACTTGCTCTTTGCACTTTACAGTTTCTTTCTGATATCTTTTCATGTCAGTAAATGGTACAACTTCATTCTAACTGTTGCATAATATGGAGGTACCATGTACCATACTTCATTTGACTAATGGATATTTAGGTTGTTTCTTTGGGATACATTTCTATAAATTGTCCTCCAAAATATGGTACCAATATTGATTTTCACCAGTATGTGGACAGAGCTCATTTCCTCACACCCTCACCAGTAATGTGTATTAACATTTTTTCTTTCCAGTGGGAAGAGAATCAGGACCCCAGGATCAGCCTGGGGTCAGGGGAGCCAAGGGGCTCATGAGAAGCAGCAGTGATGACACATAGTGGGCAGAGCATCTGAGAGACAGAGTGCCAGGATGATGAACGTACCACCAACCTGGCCCGTCAGTGGGCCCTAGCAGAAAGCACTCTAGTTCTAGATTCTCCTCACATAGCGACTCGTGGCTCTCCCCTGCTTAAAACTCTCCAGACACATCCTTAGCAGGGTCTGCAAGGCCCTCTGGTGTGGTTGCTACCCCTCCTTCTTTAACGTGCACCGTACTCCAGCCACACAGTCCACTTTTTGTTTCTCAAATGGGTGCCCCGAGGCAGGTTTTACCACTTCCTACTCCCACCCCAGTGAGGTTAAGGGCTCTGCCTTCTATGCCTCCTCCAGCCCCTTGAGGTGTCAGGAGCACCACCCTATATTTGAGAATTTATGAATGTCCTGGGTTGTTGACCAAGGGCAGCTCCAATGACACTCAGCACAACTTTGGGGTCCAGGAGAGCGTCACTTTTCTGGGTCGTTGTGGATGACCTCCAGGCAACTATAAATGGAAGGTCTTCTCCAGAGACTGATGATGGCACTGCATATGTGGCCCCTCAATTAGGAAGTGTGCTGGGGCTCACTCAACGATGGTCTGTGAGCATTAGCTTGGCTTCCGCACTGCCTCCTGGTGCTGGAGAGAGGCAGTGCGCCTTATCTCCTCTCTTAGCAGGTTCCCTTGTCCAGGACCCACATGATTTCTTCCCAGAGGATCACTCCTCATCTAACTCACCCCTCCCCTGCCCCATCCAGTGCCTAGAGAGGGGTACAATTGATCTCTTTTATTCTCTCTCCATTGCACAGCTAAGGCTTAAAGTCCATATCCTTTCCCTTTGAAGTCTCAAGAGATATATTTTTTTCTCCCAATAAAACCCAATTCTTGAAAATTCAAAACTGTGGCTTTCAAAACTATTTCTGACATGAGGTTCAACACAGAACTTATTTTAAAAAGTTGAAAACAGAGCATTAAATATTTATTTGTCTTTGCATTCCTGGTGTAAAAACCTTAATTATATCTGCAGCAATCAGGATGCTTTGTGACTGATTTTTGATACCTTTACAGGAAGGAAATATGGAAAAGAAAAAGACAGAAGTGATTATGTCTAGATATTATCATGCGATAGGCAACTTCCTTCTTACCATGGGACTTTTGCACATGCTCTGGCCTTTGGCTCGATCACTTCTCTTTCCCCTCTGCATGATGGTGCTCCAAAGCTTCCTTCAGAGCTCAATCCAGTAATCATTCCCTCAGGCAAGCTGACTCTCTCATCCTCCAGTTCCATGACCTCTTGGAACCATGTACTCCCTCTCCTTAACATTGATCATAGTTATGATTTTACACTTTTCATGCTGCTATGATTAAATAAATGCCTATCTCACCACCAGACTGATTTAAGAGGATGAGGACCAAATTTTCTTTCCCTTCCTATTTATCCCCAGTAGCTAGTACAGTGCCTGGCTTATAGTAGGCATGTAATATAAGAAAAAAGAATAAGTAAATAATAAGGTAGCATAAGCCTTAACTGTGCTACATTCGTAGTGTGTTGGAGCTGTCTCATACCCACTTGTGGAGCTGATTGTGCACATCTGTTACCATCTCTGCATTCAGTGATGTCACAATAACTTGAAATCAGACATGGTGGCAATATTTACACAACAGTAATCGGCACATGCTACAAGTCATACCTCCTTTGCCCCCATCCCTAGCCTTCACTCCATCTGTTGTTAAACATTTACAAACTCACCACCGGGTACATCTGAATTCTAAGAGTTTTTCTCCTTAACCTCTATGTATTCACTTCCACATTTTTGATGCAATGTTATATAATCTTAACATATCCATGGTCAGTACTTTGCCAAGTTTTCTTCTAATTACCGTGCATTCTTTATTCTATATAGGTATGTAATGTAAAATCAACAGGGATTGAAATGTGTGATGTTTAAATGACTCATAATAGAACCTAAGGACTTTGCAGCAGATCATTTCACCAAAGATTTCAGGAAGTAGGCAGGTAAAAGGCAGCGTTTACAATTTCTTTTACTAAGAAGCTGCAGGCGCCCTAGAGAAAATGCACTTAACTTGGTGGCAGCTTGATGGCACGAAAGAGGCACTGAGCAGGGATGCAGGAGAGCTCAGCTACTTGCCTCATTCCACCACATAAGGGCCGTCAGCTCTGGAAAATCACCTAGGCTCCCGTTCTATTTCCTCAAGTGAAATGTGATAGCATGAAGTTTAATGGCTCAACTGTAGGCTTCACTGAAGAGGGTGTGAGGGAGGTTGACCATGCAGCCTCCAGATAAGAAGAGGAAAGCTGTAGATTTGGGTTGTCAGACCTCATAATTGTGAGACTCTTTGTTCCCGTATGTTTTCATCAACTGTCAGTCACTAGGAAGTGTGTTTTGTCCCTTGAGAGCAGGGGTCCATCTTAGGTTGTGTGTTTACTTATTACGACCTGTTGGTATTTTAGTGAATTCAAAGTCTAAGTTAAGGTATAGGTATGATTGATAAAAGGGTCTCGGGCATGGTGGTAGGGTGCAGGAGATTCCAAACCACAAACTTAACTATAGTTAGCTCTTAAAGAGATGTGCTCATTCTAGCAAGATCACAATTACCTGCCACATGTACATGGTCACTACCACAGTCAGAAATTTCTTCCTTAATCTACTTTTATCTTAGATTGTGTGTGGGATGCACTGACTCTAGTTGAAGCTATTATTAGCTGTAAAGCAACACACCATACAGCTCTGCCTTTGAGGGGGTCATGGTAGATTCTGAAATGCTGGCAAAGTATTTACTCTGATAAATGTAGAGGGGAAAATTCTAAGTTGCCCAGGGAAGAGAGATCTAAGAGGCATCGTTGACATTGCTGATATTAGCGGCTAGCAAGTGGGAGAGGAAGAAAGGAAAAGAAGCTGGCCTGGGGCCTTCCACATGCTACTGGTGTGAGCTCGGCAGTGGGGTAGTGAGTAGCTGAATGATTAGGTGGATTTAAGAGAGCTCATAACTACATGAGACTGGACACCCTAATGACTGAATGGTGGACCTTGTATTATACAAGAGTGACCAGAACCTGCAGGAACAGTGAAAGCAAAAATCCAGTTGCTTTGATTATTCAACACACTGTTGTATAAAAAACGTCCTAAAAGTGAGAACTCTTTACCTGATTAGGTCTGCCAAGAGGATGGAGTTGGCATCTGTCTTGCTCATTGCATCTTCAACACCTGGCAGAGTTTCTGGCATATGCTACATATTTCATAAACATTAATCAAATGAATTAATAAACACGAATAAAGCTGAGCATGCTGCATTGTGAAGGGGTGAGTTTCTTGTGATGGAAAGAATGAAAGCAGGTGGTTCCTGAGGTGGACTTACAGAAGGGTCCTGCTTTGTTTGGAAAATTGGCCAGAAGGTGACTACATTTACTTCCTGTCCTCTATTTTCATAACTCTAAGCTCTGGCACAGCTTCCCTACCTCGCCGATGAGTTAATGCCTAAACTCATCATAAGGCCAGGGTGTCAGAAAGGGTGTGTGGGTGTTTTTTATTTCTGCTGTTGCTTTTTAGCAAAAATGAAATTAGTGAGCAAAGTGCAAATCTTTGTGCTTGGTGTTTACATGCATTATCACTTATCCTTAGAAAAAATCTGAAAAGCAGACATTATTTTTAATCCTTAACCTCAGAGAGGTTAAGTGATTCACGTAAGGCCACTACCCTAACTGGTAAGTCACCAGGATGAGATTCAAATACAGGATGATTCTTCTTAGGAGATGGGATGTGGGTTCTGTGGTAATCTTTCTTTATTAATGTGGTGGGAAGGTTTTTCAGACTCATGGGCCAAAAGGTTCAGGTGGTTTTGGGGAAAATCCTGTATGATTTTAGAATGGGAGGAGGCAGGATCTGAGAGGCAAGAGGCCGTACATTCAAAGTACTTTGGGACCAAGGAAAGGAAAGATGTGGCAGGCCTTAAGTATCAAGCCTCTTATTCACCTTTGCAGGCAGGCACTGGGGCGTGCTGGGCAGCAGCAGACTCAGGTCTATGAGCCAAAGCCCACAGTGTGGACTTGGATTTCTGTGGGTTTTGAAGAGCTTGTCAATGGTTTTCTTTAGATCTGAGTATGCATGTCAGCGAGTAATGGGGCCACACCCCTGAGATGGACTTAGGATGAAGATGCCAGTGTAGTCCAATACATCTACTTTAATTTTTCAAGCTTTTTAAAAATTGAAGTATATACCACATGAAAGCACAAGTCACAAGTGCACAGTTCAGCGGCTTGTCCCAAAAGGAATGCAGCTGTGTGGCTACCAGGCAGGTTAAGAACTAAAGCATAATGAGTACCCCAGAATCCCCTACCCCTCTCTCTCCTGGTGGTCACTAAGCTCTCACCCCAAAGTTAACCACCGATAGTTTGCTTGGCTTTGAAATTCAAATAAATGGAATCTCACGTATGTATTCTTTTGTGTTTAGCTTCTTTTGTTCAGCACTATGTCTGTGAGATTCATTTATGCTGTTGTGTGGTTTACTCATTTTTACTGCTGTATATTTCATAGTAGGACTTCATCACAGTTTATTTTTTTCATTCTATCAATAGACATTTGCCTTCGTTTTGTTTTTCCTAGTTTGGAACTATGACAGATAAGGATGGTGTAGACATTCTGATACATGCCTTTTGGTTCAAGTATGTACGTGTTTCTATTGTGTATATTGTGGAATGAAATTTTTGGGTCCTGGCATATGCATACGTTTAACTTTACTAGATACTAATAAACAGTTTTCTAAAGTGAATATACCAATTTACACATCCACCAGCCACTGTATGAGAGTTCCAGTTTCTTCATATCTCTGCCAATACTTGGTAATAGTCTTTTTAATTTTAGCTATATTGATGAGCTTGTACAGAAATCTCATTGAGTTTTTAATGTGCATTTCTCAGGTGATCAGAACAGTTCAACATCTCTTAATGGTGTCCCTTGAGTAATGAAAGTTACTAATGAAAAAAAACAATTTAGCAAAATATACATTTCATAATATTTATCATCTTAACCATTTGAAAGTATATAATTCAGTGGCATTAGAAGCATTTGCAATGTTGTGTAACCATCATCACTATCCATACTCAAAAGTTTTTCATCATCTCCAACAAAACTTGTGGAATTATATATTCGTCCTTATGCATCATGTCCGATTTCACTAAGCAAAATATTTTCGAAGTCTATTTGTGTTGTAGCATACATCTTAATTTCATTCCTTTTAATGGCTGAATAATACCACTATTTGTTTATATATTAATCTGTTGATAGACACAGGTTGTTTCCACATTTTGGCTGTGGAATAATGCTGCTATATGAATAATGAATATATGCTGCTATAAACATTGGTACAATGTTTATGAATAATGCTGCTATAAACATTGGTACAATTGGAAGACTCTTCCTTCAATTCTTTCAGATATATGTCTAGGAGTAGAATAGCCAGGTCATATGTTTAACCTTTTGATGAAATGCAAGATTATTTCCTACAGTGCCTGCAAAATTTCACATTCCCACCAGCACTGCACAAGGGTTCAAATTTTTCCATATTCTCATCAATGCTTGTCTTCTTTTTCCATTTTTTGGTTATAGTCATTTTAATAAGTGTAAAGTGGTATATCATTGTGGTTTTGATTTGCATTTATCTAATACAAATGTTGAGCATCTTTTCATGTACTTAAGTGACCATTTGTATATCTTAGGAGAAATGCCTATTCAAGTCCTTTGCCCATTTTTGAATTGGGTTGCTTTTTGTTGTTTGTTTTAGTTGTTTATATATTTTGGATATTAGTATCTTATCAGATATATGATTTGCAAATATTTTCTCTCATTCTTTAGGTTGTCTTTTAAATTTCTTTATAGTATCCTTTGATGCACAAAAGTTCTTCATTTTGATAAAATCCCATTTATCTATTTTTATTTTTGTTGCCTGTGCTTTTGATGTCATGTTCATGAAATCATTGCCAAATCCAATGTCATGAAGATTTTCTTCAATGTTTTCTTTGAACAGTTTTGTTTTAGCTTTTACATTTAAGTCTTAGATCTATTTTAGTTTAATTTTTGTATATAGTGTAAGGGTCCACCCTCATTCTTTTGTATGTGGATATCCAGTTTTGCCAGTACCATTTGTTGAAAAGATTGTCCTCTCCCCACTGAATGATCTTAGCACTCTTGTCAAAAATCCACTGACCATATACTGGGGTTCTCTATCCTATTCCGTTGTTATATATTTGTGTCTGTCCTTATGCTAGTACCATACTGTTTTACCTATCGGAGCTCTATAGTGAGTTTCAAAGTCAAGAAGTGTGAGTCCTCTAACTTTATTTTTCTTTTTCAAGATTGTTTTGGTTATTTGGGTTCCCTTGCAATGCCATATGAATTTGGGGATTAGTTTTTTCCATTTCTTTGAAAAAGGCTGTTGGAATTTTGATATGGATTGTGTTGAACCTGCAGATCACTTTGGACAGTATTGGCATCTTATCAATGTTAAGTCTTCCTCATGAATATGGGATGTCTTTCCATTTATTTAGATGTTCTTTAGTTTCTTTCAGCAACGATCTATAGTTTCCAGCATGCAAGTCTTTCACTTCATTGTTAGATTTATTACTAAGATACTTTTTGACCTAATTTAATTTAATTTTTTAGATGCTATTTTAAATGAGTAATTACTTTTTCAATTTCCTATGTGGTTGTTCATTGTCGGCACGTAGAAGCACAACTAACTTTTTCATACTGGTATTGTACCCTGCAGCTTTGCTGAATTTGTTTATTAACTCTAGTAATTTTCTAGGGCATTCTTTGGGATTTTCCACATATGAGGCCATGTCATCTGTGAATGGAGATAGTTTTACCTCTTACTTTCTATTGAGAATGCTTTTTATTTCTTTCGCAATGATATACCACACCTACTAATAGCCCTGGCTAGAACTTTTAGTACAGTGTTGAATAGCAGTGGTAAAAGCAGGCATCCTTGTCTTATTCTTCATCTTAGGTGGGAAGCTTTCAGTCTTTCACCATTGAGTATGATGTTACTTCTATGTTTTTCATAAATATTCTTTATCATGTTGAGGAATTTTCTCTCTATTTCTAGCGTTCTGAGAGTTTTGAATCATGAAAGGGTATTGGATTTTGTCAAATATCTTTTTGTCAACTAGGATGATTGTGTGCTGTTTCTCCTTTGTTCTATTAATGTGGTGTTATTACATTGATTAATTTTCATATGTTGAACTACCCCTGCATTCCTGGGTTAAGTCCCATTTGGTCGTAGTGAATAAGCCTTTTTATATGCTGTAGTATTGGATTTGCTAATTTTTGTTGAGGATTTTGCATCTATAGTCATAAGTGACATTGGGCTGTAATTTTCTTCTTTTGTGATGTCTTTATCTGACTTTGGTATCAGAATAATGCTGGTTTCATAGAATAAGTTAGGAAGTGTTCCTTCCTCCTCAATTTTTTGGAAAAGTTTGAAAAGAATTGGTATTCTTCTTTAAACATTTGGTAGATTTAGCTAGTAAAACCATTTGGGCCGATGCTTTTCTTTGTGGGAAGTTGTCTTAAAGAAATTATTATTACTAATTTAATGTCTTCACTTGTTAGATGTTTATTCAAATCTTCTGTTTCTTCCTGGGTCAATTTTGATAGTTTGTGTCTTTCTAGGAGTCTGTCCATTTCATCTAGGTTATCCCAAAATTTAGCTGATTCTTGATGTAATGGAGTGTTATGTAACCATTTAAAATGATCCTGCAAACGAGTATTTAATAATAAGGAAAAATGTTCACAATAAATTATAAAGTGAAAATATTAGGCTTCAAAATATTATTAATTTCTGATTCTATTTTTCCAGAAATCATATGTATCTATGTATGCTTAGAAACAACAGTCCAGAAGAAAATGTTATTGAGAATTTGCAAGGGTGATGGGATTACCGATGCTTTTTTTTTCCACTTTACAGAGTGATTTTTATAATTTTATCTGGGCTTCTCTGTATTTTCTAAAATTTCTTTTATAGTATGAAATAAACAGTAAAATTTTTTAAAAATTTAATTCAATAGAAGTTCATTCATTCAGGTTACGACCCTGTACTTTCAGTATAACCTTTTATTCTAACCCACTTTCCAGGCTGTACACCTTGGTAGAGCTCTAGTCTATTAGACAACTAATTGTCACCTTGGAAACACATAAGTGGGGCAGTGTGGTCTAAGGAACTAAAGAGGACAGCTTGGTTTCCTTGAGGAGAAATGCAAAGGATTGTGGGGTTTAGAGACAAGGTGGACTTGGCCTTGGCAGGGTGTGAACAGTTAGAAATCAGGGTAAGGAAGTAAAAAGGGGCTGAGAAGTAAAAAGGGGCTGAGTAGGAGGGGTAGAAGAAGGACTTTACGATTTCGTTTATAACAAATCCTAGTCATCGTGCACAGCCAGAATTTGTGGGACCTGAGTTTGTACAATAGAGGGTGCCCTCTTTAGGGGAAATAACTTACAAATACAAAATTAAGTATTAAGGCATTTTTTTTTTTAGAAAGAAAAAAAGAAACCATGACAATTGCTGGGTCCAGGAGCTCTAGGACCATTTCTTCTGAGAGTTCTTTAGGTAATTAACTAGAAATACCTTTAAATTGTTTCTGATTATTGGCTGGCTTCCCCTCCCCTTCTGGAACTCTCTACTACTTCCAAGGCCACCCAGCTTTCTCAGGGATATACTCACATCTAGACCAGTTTAAATATCATTAGCTTCATGTTTACTTTTGCTAATTTTATCTATCTATCTATCTATCTATCTATCTATCTATCTATCTATATTATTCACTGTTTTATTTGCTGTATCTTCATTATTACCCAGCCAGTGCTTCTATTGTATTTTTAAAATAGTTTTTCTGAAGATTCATTGTCTTATTTATTTATTTATCATAAAAAATTATTGGGGTGATATTGATCAACAAAATCCAATAAGTTTCAAGTGTGCAATTCAACAGTACATCATATATGTATTGCATTGTGTGTTCACTACTCGTAGTTAGATTTCTTTTCAAGCTTTCTCCTGGTTAATTCTTAGAATCTTAGGTGGTGAAACTATAGGATGGTGATTACTATATGAATTTTTGTAGGCTTATCTTGCTCGTGGGCTAATCACACTCCACACTACTCCATACTCTTAGAGGCTTTTATTCCTTTCCTGCTTTCCTTAGGAGAAGAATGGAAATGAGAACTAGCATTTGCTAGAGAGAAGGTCAATGGTTCCGTCTGAAACAAAACCTCTGAAAAAGATGTAAATTGTGCTAATTCACTTTTTCCTCTCTCTGATATTATTGTTGGCTATTCAGAATTATAGCAAGTGTCAAATTTTGATTTTGCAAGTGGGGGATTTGTAGAACAAGGGGTCACACTGGCCCAGATTTTTAGTTTATATTTCGGTAAAATATGTAGCTGAGCATTCCAAATGCTCAGGGAAGGTGTCACTGGAAAATATATTTCACTGAATGGAAAATTTCCAAGTAATACTGGGTATCATTTGTCATTTTTTTTTAATCTGAGAAATTCAACATGCATAGCAAACATTCGTTGCTTAAGCCTCATATCACTTATGTGGAAAAGGTTCAGCAAACATTATCTTTGGTGCACAGGTAGGAAAAATTTAAGCATGATGAGGTTACAGGGATATATGTCAAATTCATACACCGAAGCTTTGATATCAAGGAGGCTCCCTCCCGCCAGCCTTTTCCTCTTTTCCCTTCCCTGTTCAGTTGTTCAGGGTAGAAAGCACAAGGATGGCTGTGTAACCAGCTCCTTTGCCCAGTTAAGTCAGGACACCTGGAGACCTTTTCTTGCTCTTCATGGGCTGGAAAATTCAGTAGCACTGTTTTGGTTGTGAGGAACAGAAATTCAGTTGAGTAAGCATAACCAGGAAAGAGAGGCTCAATTATAAAAATATAAGGGTGTCTCATGGAACTACAGAGTAAAAATGCAGCCACCTCAGGAAGAAACTACGAGCTAGAAAGAGTCCAGATATTCTTTAACTCCATTTCTCATCTCTGTTTTAGCCTTTAT
Organism: Pteropus alecto; assembly: GCF_000325575.1. Taxonomy (NCBI): domain Eukaryota; kingdom Metazoa; phylum Chordata; class Mammalia; order Chiroptera; family Pteropodidae; genus Pteropus; species Pteropus alecto. The sequence continues at coordinate 1,903,922 of NW_006429634.1, read as the reverse complement.
CACTGGAAAATCTTTATTTCTTTCATTCACAGGAGAGAGTACAGCTCCTTACATTTAGTTATAGGCAGAGATTAATTTTCTGAGTTTCTCTGTGCCAGTCGGAGAGAATCCGACTGCCCATGAGACAGGTGCTCACCCTGGTCCAACCTTATACTGTCTCATAGTACAAACATGGCTGCCAACAGCTTGTCCTGGGGGATCTGAGGCAGTTCCAAGAAAAAGTGGAAGGGAAATTAGGCTCTGGGCCAATCACTCACAAAGTATTTGTTTTAGGTGGAAACTTTATGAGAGCATTGAAACCCTCATTAAGGGCTGCTTTGGGGACATTAATCTTCAGTTTAATCAAAATAGCACAGCAGGCTCTTCCCTTAGAAGACTGCCCAGCCCTTATACTACTTTCTAAACATTCACAATGTGTGAATAGCATCAGTGGTGGCTATGCCTTTAAAATGCCTGGACATCCTTTAAAGGAGATGGTCCCGATCTCTCAAAGTGCAAGGTGAAAGTTCCTTCAGCAACAGTGGACCAGAGCAGGTGGGCAAGATTTTTTGGAAAACTTTCTATGGAATTCAAAATTTAATTATTAATTTTCCTAATAAATACTGCTGAGGCAACAGCAGTATGACAATGGATAAGATATCATCCCTGCCATCAAGGAACTCACAGTCTATTGGGGGGAAAACAGATGCA
>NW_006429634.1:1889335-1903179 GCF_000325575.1 Pteropus alecto | reverse complement strand
GTGTATGGGGTGGATGATGGGAGGGGGCAATGGGAACCCCAAAGAGGAGACTTGGAGAGAGGGGAGAAGGTAGTGGTTATGGAGCAGTTTCTAGGAAGCTAAAGTATCTAAGATGAGTCTTGAAGGCCACGAGGATTTCTGAGCCAGCGAGGAGAGAGATGAGAATGGCTGGAAGAATAAGTCCGAGAAATATGATAATCCCATAGAAAGGCACATGCAGATAGCTTTTAATAAAGGTAATTCCACATAATATAGTCATGAAAATTGCTGATAGACACACCTTCAAGTTCTTACATATGTGAATACTAATACTTACTCAGCCAAGTCGGTGAAGGAAATTAGGATCAAGGCCAGAGCTTCCCTTGAGTGCTATGAGTGTTTTGATATTTTCTAATATAACTTGGGAGAAAATGTCATCGTCTCATCCAGCCCATTTTAAAATGGTAAGTAAAATATGCTTGATATTTTTTATACGATATTGTTTGGTCAGTGTGATGGTTAATTTTATGTGTCAACATGGCTAGGCCGCCGTACCCAGATATTTGGTTAAATACCAGTCTATATGTTGCTGTGAAGATTTTTTTTAGATGAGATAAACATTAAATCAGTAGACTTTGAGTCAAGTGTCTGTCTGTCTGTCTGTCAATTGATCATATATCTATCCTATTGGTTTGGTTTCTCTAGAGAATCTTGTCTAATACAGTGTGTCTACTTTCATCCTATAAGGTTTTATTGTTATTTATTTATTTGTTTGTTTATTTTAAAAGAGAACTCTGTGCTCGCTACTATACTATCTTATATATACTAAATATAAAGACTGGATAGTGGAATCTGATATCAATCTTCAATACTGTTGACATTTAAGTGATGTAACTCAGGGAGTCATTCTGGGAAAGTTGGGAACTGAGCTTCTCCCGCTGTGTTTGAGTAGCATCTCTTCTTACTTCTTTTACGGCCAACTCGTGGAATTTTACTTAAACACTGGCCCAAGTTATCTGTAAGAATGGAGACTCTTTTCTTTTCTTGCCTCTTCTTTTATCTTTCCTCCTCCTCCTCCCTCACTCCCATGGATAATCCATATTAATGATATGATCATATACAATTATATATACACACATACTATTTCTTTAATTTTAATTTTTCAGTTAGAGTGAACATCCAATATTTTATATCAGTTCCAGGTGTACAGCATAGTGGCCAGACATGAATACAATTTACAAAGTGATCCCCCGACCAGTCCAGCACCCACCTAGCACCACACACAGTCACCACAATACCATTGGCCATATTCCCCATGCTGCACCCTACATCCCCGTGACTATTTTGTAACTACCAACTTGTACTTCTTAATCCTTTCACCTTTTTTCACCCAGCCCCCCACTCCCCCTCCCATCTGGCAATCATGTTTGTTCTCTGTATCTATGAGTCTGTTTTCATTTTGTTTGTTCATTTATTTTGTTTCTTAGAGTCCACATATTAGCGAACTCATATGATACTTGTCTTTATCTGACTTATTTCACTTAGTATAATACCCTCTAGGTCCATCCATATTGTTGCAAATGAAAAGATTTCATTTTTTATGGCTGAATAATATTCCATTTTATATATGTACCATCACTTCTTTATCCAATCATCTATTGATGGGTGCTTAGGTTGCTTACACACATACTATTTTTGTCTTTGGTTTTATTAGACGATCTCTACATCTTGCTTTCCCAGTTAACAGTACCTCATGGAACTCTTTCCAACTAAGTGGGTAGAGATGAAGCCTATTTTTCATTTGTTGCATTACATTCCATAGCATGCATGTGACAAAACGTTTAACTGTTTTCCAATGACAGCTTTTCACTCTCTTTTAAAGATTTTTTTGTCTCTGCAGTGTTGTAAAGAAAACCCTGTATTTCTGTCCCTGCAAGTTTTACTACCACTTGATTACTTCCAAAATATGCCCCAACTAACCTATTTGGGTAGAAAAACAAAATGTGCTGTGATTTTGAAATAAAATTTCACTCAATTACCCTGAGGACAGATTGGGCTTTCATTATCTTTATTTATATTTAATTTTTCACATTTTGTTATTTCTCAATATCTTCCTCTTAAACTTAAGGAAAATACAGAAGCCCCCAGCACAGTATTTTTAAAAACTCAACTTTCAAGAAGTTTATTTATAAGAATTTTAAAAATAAATTTTATAGATTAAAAAAATAGTTCCCCTTGCCCCCCAAATTTTGAACATTGTTTCAATTTAAGAGTTATTTCTAATTATATGTTCGGCATTTGAGATATCATTATCTCAGATCATCTTTTAGAAAATTTTATAAAGAGGTCAAAACAAGTACTTGTCAGCTTGTCTTCTTGCAGTATTCACAAAGATTGTAACTAAAGCTAATATTTTAGGAGAAAGTAATTAGTGGGATCTGGTGCTCATTGCTACAGAATTCTAACTTGAGTCCAGGGCTACAGCAAGCCACTCAGTGCTGTCAGACACTGCCATGAGGTGATGCAAACAGCAAGGTCACTTAGAGAAAGCAATTTGTTCAAAGGTTCATGCTCTGTAACCTGGAAATCACGATTCTTAAATAAATACATAAGATATATTTTCACAAAAATATTCATCATGGCTTTTTATTTATATAGATACAAAATTGAAAGAAATCTAAATGTCCAAAATTAAGAGAAAGGTTAAATAATCATAGAAAAATTTGATGGACTCTTATGTAGACATCATAAAAGAAGATTAGGAAGAGTAGGAAGACTCTGTAACATAGCAATATTGACTTAAGAGAATGAGGCAGGCTCTGTGTGTTATGTGTGTAAACTGACTACATTAAAATACATATGGGCATAAAAAGCTAGTGAGAAATATACTTAAATCCTAATAGATGACTACATGAAGTTTTGGGCAGAGGAGGATTTTGAGTGATTAAAAACTTCTACTTCCTACATTTTTTATACTTGTGTTATATCACTTCTATACTTTTAAAAAAGAGAGAACCAATTAAGGAAATAGATTTCTAATGAGATTATAAATTCATCCTTATGGATCAGTGGGAATTTTCTGGATTGACATGACATAAATGAGGTGACAATACTTGTTTTCATAGCAACAGCATCTTTTGACAACAAAGAATATTTGAGAACAGATAATACAAGGAAGATTTTGTTTGTTTTTTTAGGTTTTTCAATTTATTAATTTAGAATCATTCAATCAAACAATATACAATCTACAAATAAACAGAAGGATGAAGAGGACAGAGTTAACATGATAAAATTATGATGAAATATTATCAGAAAAGTATGGGGAATAATAGCAAATACCTGTGTACTTTGAACCCAGCTCTGTCAAAACCTAATATTTTGCTTATGATAAAAAAATTAAAGATTGAGTTGAAGCCCCTGGGAACCTCTTTCTTGTCCCATTTCCCCTTTTCCTTGCCCAGAGATAATCAATAATTTTGGTTTTATCATTCTCATGCATATTTTTATATTACTATTACATTTGTATTATCTGTAAATTGTAGAAGTATAATTTTCAGGTTTTGAAACTTATCGCCAATATTCTCATCCTGAGCACATCATTATACAACTTGCCTTTGCACACAAAATCATGTCTTAAGATTTATCCACATGGACATGTGTAGCTTTAGTTTATCTATTTACCTGTTGTAGGATGGTCCACGGAAGGAACATGCCACAATTCCTTCCTGCCTGCCTGCCTGCCTGCCTGCCTTCCTTCCTTCCTTCCTTCCTTCCTTCCTTCCTTCCTTCCTTCCTTCCTTCCTGCCCTTTCTTCCTGCCTTCCTGCCTTCCTGCCTTCCTGCCTTCCTGCCTTCCTGCCTTCCTGCCTTCCTGCCTTCCTGCCTTCCTCTCTTTTTTTTTGTAACTCACTGCTTTTTTAAAATTAAAATTATTAGGGTGACATTGATTAGTAAAATCAGATAAGTTTCAAGTGTACAATTCAACAGTATGTCATATATATATTGCTTTGTGTGTTCACCATCCAAAGTTAGGTTTCCTTCTGTCACCAAATATTTGACCTCTACCTACCTCCCCCTGTTCTCCCTTCCCTCTATGAGAAGATTATTTAAATTTTATTTTTCTACTGACATTTCTAATTCTGGTGTAAATGTTTATCAATAAAGAATTACTTTCAAAAAAAAAACCCTAAAAACAAACAAACGACAGATCCACTGTCCGTGTCCATGGGTCTCTGTTCGTCATGTTCTGTTTACTGCTTTTAGTTTTATATCCCATATTAGTGAAATAATATGGTTTTCAATTTTTTCTGTCTTAATTTGCTTAACATGATTATCTCAAGATCCATCCATGTTGTCACAAATGGCAGTATTTCATCTTTTCTTATGGCTGAGTAATATTCCATTGTATACATGTACCACATCTTCTTTATCCAGCCATCTACTCAAGGACACTTCAATTGCTTCCATGTCCTGGCCACCATAAATAATGCTGCTATGAACATTAGGGTGCATACATCTTTACTGATAAATGTTTTCAGATTTTGGGGGTAAATACCCAGAAGAGGGATTGCTGGGTCATAAGGTAATTCTATTCTTAGTTTTTTGAGGAACCTCCATACTGTTTTCTATAGTGGTTGTACCAATTTACATTCCCACCAGTAATATATGATGGTTCCTTTTTTCCACAACTTCTCTAACACTCGTTATTACCTGTTTTGTTGATGACAGCCATTCTAACAGGTACGAGGTGATATCTTATTATGGTTTTGATTTGCATTTCCCTAACAGCTAGTGAAGTTAGCATCTTTTCGTATGTCTGTTGACTGTTTATACGTTTTCTTGGGAGCAGTGTCCTGCTCTATTGATGTATTTGTCCATTTCTAAGCCAATTCCACATTGTCTTCATTATTCTGGCTTCAGATGAACCTAGCTTTCTGGTAGGCAGGTCCCCCAAACTTCTTTTTCAAAATTATTTCAGCTATTCAGGTCTTGTTTCTCTTCCAAATGAATTTCAGGATCACCGTTTCCTGTTGATATTTTGACTGGCATTCTATCCAATATCAGAGTATATTAAGTCTTCATTATCCTTGAACATATTATGCCTCTCCATTTATTCTTCCTGTGTATCTCTCACAATATTTTGTAATATTCTCCAGAAAGGCCTTGCATATCTTTTGCTAGATTCATTCTTAAGTGCTTTATGTTTTTGTTGTTATTATGAATGATAATTTTTTCTATTACATTTTCTAATTCATTATTACTGGTATTTAGAAAAATTATTAATGTTTGTTATTCTTATGTTCAGAGCCTCGTTGACTTTTCTTTTTACTACTAAAATTTTGTCTGTAGATTCTTAGATTTCCTATGTAGATAACAAATCATCTCTTTTCTTATATTCAACCTTTCAAACTCATATACCTTTGATTCCTTTCTCCCCATTGTGCATGAACTTTGGCCTCAAGTACAATGTGGAATAGAAGTGTTTATAGCAAAAATCCTTGCTCATTCCCAACTTTCATGCTTCTATGGTTTCACCATGGTGTATGCTAGTTACTTCGGGCTGAAAAGAAAGCATAAATGTTATTTATTAGATGCATAGCTGCATATATTTATAGGTCAGTGTTTTGAAAACTGTAGGTCATAATCCATTCTTGGGTTGTGAAATCAATTTAGTTGGTTGCAACTCACATTTAAAAAGAATGGAATGAAACAAATTGTATCAGAATGCATCACTTGTGTAAAAGGTGAATATTTGTAAAATTTGTCTGTCTGTCTGTCTGTCTATCTATCTATCTGTCTATCTATCTATGTGTGTGTATGCATGTGCATTTGTATACTGGGTTTTTATTTTTTTATATAAAATGTTTCTTAAAGGGGCCACATTGAAAATCAATTTGGAAAATTCTGTATTATATCATGCTTTTAAATTTTGTTCTCAAATTTACTATAGCCTTACTAAATTTTGCCTGCTTGATCTATCTGTGTCTGATAGAAATGCTTGAAAAATTTTGGACTCTGGTTATAGATTTGGCCATTTCCCTGTAATTCTATCTATTTTGCTTTATATATTTTGAAACTATGTTTTTAGAGGCACATAAACTTGTGATTCCTATATCTTTCTGGTAGATCATTTCTATTATTGTTATGTAATGCCTTTCCTAATGCCTGTTAACTTTTTGCATTAAATTAATATGAGCTCACTAGCTTTATTTGGCATATACACACATATTTATTTATTTACATTTTCATCTCTTTACTTTTAATCCATTCAATACAATGTTAGCCTCTGTTTTATAATAAATACATTTAGCACCATTGCATTTATTGTGATTACTGATATACTTTATTTTAGGTTTTCTCTATATTGGAATTTTCCTTGTGTTCTTTCTTAACCCCACCCCAGTCCTTTTTTAATTAAGTTGGCAAATTATTTTAATAATACTTAAAAAAATTTTTCTCTCTGTTGGTTTTTAATCTATTCTTTTAGTGATTTTCCTAAAATTTTAACATATCCTATTTGAATTAAAAATATTCTAATAAATACATTGTTTATTAGCATTTCTATTCTTGTGAACACAGCATATGCACAATCAATATTTAATTAAGGCAAAACATATTTAATTATTTTTTCTCACCATATGTCATTGTTTCTTCTACCCCTTATCTTTGCTGTAGTTTCACATTTCTTTTTACTGAAATACATACTTTACTAAGTATGTAAATGTGGATCTGTATGTGGGCAGGCTGATTTAGTTGTGCTTTTGAAAATGTCTTTTTTGCCTTCCATCTTAAATAATAATATAGCTGAAATTAAACTCACTGTTGACAGCTATTTTACTTTAGCATGCTAAGGATGTTACTACACTGTCATCTGGCCACAATTGCGGCTGCAAATAAGCCTCTGTCAGCCTCATGTCTCCTTCCGGGTAGTTTTTGTCTTTTCTCTCTGGTAGCTTTTAGGTGTTTTTTCTTATCACTGATGTTCTGTGCTTTCACATGCTCTGTCCACAGAGTGTTCTTTACATCAGAAGATAAATGTCTTCTGCACATTACGAAGAGTCTCAGTTGTAATCTCTTCAAATATTACTTCTTCATCATTTCTTCCATCTTCTTATTTTGGAACATCTACCAGATATGGGATGGAGCCTCTCAAGGTATCTTCCATGTCTGTTAACTACTATATTAAAAATCATCTTATTGTCACTCAAGACTACGTTCTGTGTGTATATCTGACAACTATTTTCTAATTCATTACTTTCTGGGTCTGATCTAGAGTTTATCTTGTCTTTTGAGTTTTTAATTTTGGCAGCTACACTTTTTAGTTCCAATATACATGTGGGTTTTCTTAATAACCACCTGGTTTTGTTTTATTTATGCCTTGTTTTGCATTTTGGAATTTTTTATTATTAATGGACTTAATATCTTGGTTTATGCCTTTGAACATTCTAGACACACTTATTTTAAAGTCTTTGTAATGACTGTTTCAGAAAATTGATTTTATCTCTAGATATTTTATGTTTCAATTGATTTTCTTGATTTGTAGGCTGGCTCTAGAATTAGATTTGTTATGGCAGCCAAATTTTGAATGTGTGTGTATGTGTTGTTCTCATTCTGTTTGTCTAATAGTTTTGGGGATTTACAGTTGCCTCCATCTGACCCTCCTTCATGTTCCCAGGACAGCACCAGGTGGAATTTGCTCTGCAGCAATGCTGGGGCTATCACAGATCCAGTTCCGGGGCAGCACGTGGCCGGCTCAGTTCTTGGCCAGGAAGTTGTATCTACAGCCTGCTTTCCTAAGCCAAGAATCCCCTGTATAGTCTCAGGAAGTGAGTTGATAATTGCTTTTTCTTAATAGACTCCTTTCTATGGAGGAAGGAGTCCCATCCCAGTCTCTGGCTTCAAGCAGTAAGCCTGGTTCTGATCTACTGTTGTGCATGAAGCACTTTTAGTTCCCATTATATGGTAGGAGCCAAAATTCAAAATGCCACTATGTGCTTGCAGACTTGGAACATAAGAGACCTGTGGCTTTAAACCCACTCACCACTGGTAATTCATTGCCAGCTCTGGTCAATGAAGATGTTTATCTATTTCCCCCTTCCTTCTTATATTTGATCAATCATTGCAATTTGTTTGGAGCAAAGGGGGTGGATCAAAGCATTCATCTTTGATGCTTCATCTTGACTGGAAATCTAATCTACACTGTAAAGTTTTTCATTTTGTTTTAAAATCCATTTAACTTTAGTTTCTGAAAGCTACATGTTGTAGCTATATAAGTACATACTTGAAATAATATTTTTGTTAAATAATTTTACTTTTATATATTATTGAAAAAATAACCAAAATTTATACGCATTTTTATTGTTTTAGTGACAATAAAGCAACTTCAAAGTCTGTTGTTTTTGATGGAGATTTCTGTGCTTTTCACAGAACATGGCACCTCCCCCATCAAAACCATCTCGAAAATTCTATGATTCAACTGTAGAATTGGATGGAGAAAGTGCACAATCCATTCGTTGATGGAAATAAGCTTTATGTAGTGGCTAAGAGGTTTGAAATCCCTGTGAATCACTGTCTTGGTTTTAAGTCCCAGTGGCACTGATTACTAATTGTGTGACTTTGGGGAGGTTACATAAACTCATAAGCCTCCTTTTCCTTATTGTCAATGTTTTGGTAACAATAGAAACCAATAGGATTGTTTGAGGTTCAAATGACATTATACATCTGATGTATTTACACATAGTACCTGGCACATAGTAAGTGCCCAATAAATAGTTAACCATTGTTATCATTATGATTAAATCATGAGTATATGTGTCAATTATTTTTGTTTAAAAAACACAACAAAATCCTGAAGTTAAGGAATACATGGAAAGTTCATCTGAAAAAAAAATAAACTCACCGTTTTATAACGTGTCATGTGTAGTTTAAACGATGAAAACCATATCAATCTCTACTATATGAACAAAGTTATGAATAAAGTTATATTAAATCTTTCTAATGTGTTTTCCAGACTAAAAATTTTAATCCAATTTTCTTCAGCCTTCAGTGGCCACAATATCACCTTCAAATTTTCTAGCTATGAATCAAAGTCTTGCCAGGAGAAAATTTGCTTTTCATGCCACTAAAAAGTTACCATCTCAACATTTTCCTACTATTCTGTTTTTATCAACAGTTTCTATTAATAAGGAGACAGTTTATTTCTTTCCTCCTGAGCTAAAAAAATCTCAACAAACTGAAAGATGATCTCAGTAGGAGAAGAACAATTCAACTATACAATGATGCAGTGCCTATAAATATTGTCCTATTAGACAAGGGCTCAGCAGCTTAAGTGGCCTAGTTAAACAATTAAAGCTAACCTGCTTGGTCCCTTAGGCTCACAAAACCAGAAACCTAGGGACTCAGTACAATCCTAGGAGTCTCATCTTTAAAGGCACCTTACTTAACTTGCTTTTAAAAATAGTGCACCATGTTTTTGTGTGTTTTACTTGGCAGATGCACTTGGTCTGGCTGCCTGGTTTAGCATCAGTATAACACCTTTGGTTAATGGATGTAGGAAGGAAGTGAGCTAAAATGAGGCACTGAAGCATGTGTGAAGCTTGTCACTTGTTCATGGAGTAATGAGACAACTGTAGGGGGAAGGAGAGGTCAAGAGCAGAGTTTCTGTTGAAAAGAAAAAAGGGCTTTGTCTCTTGGGCTGAATTCACACCATATTTGGAACAAGCATCAATGTTTAAATACATGACACTGCTTTCTTTTTTTTCCAGTTTTATTAAAAAATAATTGCCATGAATCACTGTATAAGTTTAAGGTGCACAGCATAAGGTTTGATCTACATATATTGTGAAATGATTACCACAATAAGTTTAGTTAACATCCATCTTCTCATATAGATGAAATGAAAAGAAAAGAAATAAGAAAAAAAAAAAAAAGGAAAACAGAATTTCTCCTTGTGATGAGAACTCTTAAGATTTATTCTCTTAACAATAAATTGGTACAGCTGTCATGGAAAACAGTATGGAGGTTTCTTAAAAAATTAAAAATAGAACTATCACAGCATCCAGTAATCCCGCTTCTGGGTATTTATCCAAAAGAATCAGTGCCTCAAATAATACTAGCACTCCCAAGTTCATTGTAGCACAGTTCACAAGAGCCAAGATATGGACACAACCTAAATGTCCAGCAACAGATGAATGAATAAAGAAAATGTATATGTATATGTATGTATATGTGTGTGTGTGTATGTGTATGTGTATGTGTGTGTGTATATATATACAATGATGCAGCGTCTATTCATATATATATATATATATGTGTATATATATATATATATATATATATACACATATATATATATATATAGATGAATCTTGAGGACAGTATGCTGAGTGAAATAAACCAGTCACACAAAGGCAAATACTGCATAATTCCACTTATGTGAGGTATCTAAAATAGTCAAATTCATAGAATCAAAGAGTGGAATGGTGGTTGCCAGAGGTTAGGTGAAGGGGAAATGAGGAGTTACTAATCAAAGGACACAGAGTTTCAATTAAGCAAGATGAATAGGTTCTAGAGATCTGTTATACAACATTGTACCTAAAGTCAACAGTATTGCATGGTACACTTAAAATTTCATTTAGAGGGTAGATCTCAAGTTAAATTTTCTTATCACAATTAAACAAAATAAAAATACAATACAATACAATACAATACAATAAGAAAGAGAAAGCAGAGAAGGAAGCCAAGAAGAGAACCTTAGAGAACTAGATCTGCATAAGTTTGTGAATGTGTGAACTAAGTCTTTCTGTGGTCTGGCATTCCTAACCTTCATGTCTTTGCTCGGACTCTTATCTCATCTTTAGATTCTACCATCTCTAAAGGTCTGAATTCTTCCAGTGTCTCAAATGAAAATTATCCTCAACATGATGTCTGCTCCTCTTTATTGGTATTCACTCTCTCCTTCATGTTATTGTTATTAGCACACTCATACATATGTTTTAGGATCTGTGTTTTCTGGTGGCTAAGAAACTTGGCTTCCTGCTCTCGTGGTCCAGATCTCAGTGAGCTTCCTGAAGAAGATGATGATGATGATAGTTAAGAGGACGATGAAGAAGAAGATGATGGAAGCACATCAGAGTGGAGCAAATATAACTTTGTAAGTAGACTGTCCTTGGTTTGAACTTAACCCTACCATTTGCTAATTGTGTAGCACTTGGCAAGTTCCTCAACATAGCTGAGCAAAGTTATTTTGAGAATGAAATAAATTAGCCTACATTTAGATGTGCTCTATACTAGAGCACACAATAGGTGCTCCAGAAATAGTAAATTCTGTTTTCTTTTGTTTCCCCTATACCTAGTCTATGATAGTTCTTAGTTTATAAAAAGCTTCCATCTTCAATGGACTAGCTGGGATTTTTTCAGTTGCAAGTGATGGAAACCTAGTTTAAGTAAGGAAGTAAGTAAATAAATAAACAAACAGCATGTTTGGCTCATGTAATTGCAATGGCAAAGCAAGGCTTGATCCAGGGCTCAAATGATGTGATCAGAACTCAGCGTTTCTTTCTCCATTTCTTAGCTCTGCTTCTCTGTGCTTGTTCAGCTAGGCAGGCCCTGCCCGTCATGGCAGATGGCCACCGAAGCTTCACTTTATGTCCTCGGCAACCTCAGAAGAAGGAAAGCACCTTTTCCCTAGTCGCTGCAGCCAAAGTCCCAGAATTTTATCCAGTTGGTTTAAATTGACCTAGCTTAGATCACATGACTGTCCCTGCACCAACACCATGGCCTGGGGAAGTGATGCCTTGAGTGGCCATCCAGCCAGAGTCTTGTATTTCCTCTGAGCCAAGAATGAGAATAGCCCATCCAATCCACATGTACCAAGAGAAGGGAAGTGATGGTTTCTCAAGGAAAATCAGGGGGCTGTGACCAGAAATAAGTGAACAAGTGAAAGGCAGGCAAAACCAGCAGGGCTCAGTCATTTATATGACTGCAATGAAGCTAGATACACCTGGAGCAAACTTCTCTTCTGCTCTGAGTAATTTCTAAATACTCTGTGGAGACATGTAGATGCCTCTGTGCCTGTAGTTTTGGGCTTCTTTATTAAGTGCTGTGGATTTGTGTTTCTGTGGGCGCGTGCGCGCGTGTGTGCGTGTGTGGTTTTAGTGAGCGAAGTTAAGACTTAGGAATATGATAGTTCTCTCAGTGTCCTGGAAGGAAAGAGATGGGACATGCAAAGGGGTTGAAGATAAAGACTATTTATATAGATGTGGGCAGGGGTAGCCAGCATGAGGTAGTGAGGCTCCCAGGGGTCTTGCCTGGAGCAGCAAGAAGGAAGGGGATTACCAGAGTGCAGCGGGAGCTGGACTTGTGAAAGAGGGGCTACTGGATGGGTGCAGAAGCCCAGGAGGAACATAGCCACTGCCTGACCCTTGGTAAGCAGGGTGAGAGCAAAGGGCATAAATAGCCCAGTCTCTCTCTGCTCCCACCCTCCACTCTCATGCTGAGGCCTTCCATTAGCCAAACCCAACCAGAAGCCAGAGGGCAAGGTTGCCCAGGTAAGACAGTCCACAGAGCATCCCAGAGCATGGAGACTAGCCAGCAAGATCCTACTGTTCTGTAAGGTTTATTCTTTGGGAGGAAAGTGTAATATGTTAGACGCTTGGGCTATGATCAGTGCATTTGGGGGATGGGGTGTTTAGTCAGTGTCTGGATAAATTCTGATTTATTCTCTTTGCTTTTGGAAATGTAATAATCTCTCCATCAAAGCTCCATCTATCTGCCAAAATAATGCATGTCCTTTTGTACAAATGAAAGAATTACTGCTATTATGCAAACACTGAATGGGTACCACATTTGCATGCAAAGGAGAAAAAAGAAAAATCCTATTTGCAATAAAATTAATTATACGAGTGTGGCAAAAAGACACATGAGTATCCATTTAACACTTGGACAGGAGCAGAACTAACTTTCCTTGCCAACCCTGATGAAATAATGGAAGCCAAAAAGAAAATACTCTGAAAATAGAGGCCTAGATAGAATAAGCAGGAATTGGGAATTTCTGGCCATTTTAAGACTCCTCCTCAACAGAAACAAAAGATTGACACAAAGATTTTTACAAATACTAATCATGAATATTAATGTTCTATAGCTGATGCCTGAACCAAGTTCTTCATTAAAAAGGCTTTTCGGTAGAGAAATGTTAGCATGCAGGGTTTGGGACTAGTGTGAGGTACTATGGAGAATGTGCTTTGCATCTGAAACCAGAGGGAAGGTAGACGCATTAGGTTTAGAACCTGTCAGATGTTTATTATATTGCTATGTTCAACCCTTGCAGATAGGAGCTTTGAAAAGAAGGCAAAGGAATCATGTATTCTGGAAAGAGAAAGCTGAACTGTCACCAGAGGGGCAGTCAGTTCATAAAATGCTCCCTTGCATTCCAGGCTCCTCATGTTTTATGGATGCTGTCGGTTTGCTTGTCTCTCTGCCTCAATCGGATCTAGAGCTTCCAAGCTCTAGAGCTTAGTCACCCTGTAACTCTAAGTGCTTGGTACACAGTAGGCACTCAGTAAATGTTGAGGACTATATTAATGAATGAACCACAGAATTTTAGACTGAGTTGCCTCAAAAATCACCAATTTCAGTGATTCTGGAAAAAAAGTGTACTTGGAGTGAGGGATTGGGCAGTGGAGGTGTTGGTGGTGGGGGAGGGTAAGAAAAATGAGATGTATCTGGGAGAGAGTTTTTCAGAACACATATCCCCAAATCCCCTGCCTCCACATGGATATCAGGACTTGGTGGGAGTGAATATTGTATTTTGAAAAGCTCTAGTAGGTGACTTCCTGCTCAACCAGGCTGAGAATCACTGCCCCAGTC
>NW_006429634.1:1879106-1889304 GCF_000325575.1 Pteropus alecto | reverse complement strand
ACCCATCTAGCTACCCCTCCAACCCTCCCTGCTTCCAGGGTTCAGCTCAGCACCTGCCACAGAACAGTGCCACCAATAGTTTCTGAGTGAATGAATGTCACAGAGGAGACTACTCAGAAGTAGCAATAACTTGCCCCAGGCCCCACAGTCAGGTCTTAGTGGTCCAGGCACTCAACATGAAGCATCATCACAGAAGAAATGTTTTTTTCTATGCCTCCCTCTCTGCCCTCAAAGTTGAAAGCTTTCAAGTGTGAAAGAAGACGGTCAGGACTTTCTGGAGATGCAATGTCATTAAACATTGGGACTGGACATCAGAGGAAGTGTGGTCCTAGAGCCTGCACCAGAGTGTTAAAATGTGACGGATACTCATCTTTCTAGGCTGATTAAAATTAGATGCAGCCTTTGCGGAGGCAAAGCATGGATTAGAACTAGAAGCTCTCAAATACCGTGAATCATACCACACTCTATAATCCTCATTGGGAAATCACATTGCTACCATTCGAAGCAGGGGAGTGGGTGAAAGAAATGACCAGTCCATTGCACTATATGCTTGATCTGTAAAACTGATGGTAAGTTGGTTTTATTTATTTGATGGCATATATAGTTTGAGCAATATAGTATATTATTAAAAGCATGGATTCTGAGAGTATATTAAGTGCTACTGAATTTCATACTTTAAAACAGTGGATTTTATCTTATGTGAATTTTAACACACACACACACACACACACACACACACAGCAATTGGATTCTGGAGCCAGATAGATTGAGTTTGAATACTGGCTCTCGTACCAAGCTGTGTGACCTTGGCAAATTACCTAATTTTTCTGTTTCTTTATCTGTAAAATAGGGGTAATAATAACCCTTACTTCACGGGGTCATTGTAAGGATTAAATAAGTTAATATATGGAAAGCTTCTAGAACAGTGTTTGGCATGTAGTAAGTGCTATCCAACTGTGAGCTCTCATTAGTATCACTGCAGATGGCATACCCCACAGGGAGCTGAGGCTGGTGTTAACTTGTGTTGCTTGTCTAAAAGACTTTGCATTATTTAATAGATGAAGTAAAGACTGACAACTGAAGTTGTCTTAGTTGTATGACACTGAATCAGATGGAGCCTCTTTGTGAGAGAGAACAGTTTCTTTTCCTAGGCACAGTGCTAATATAAAATATTTCCTTTGCATTTCCTGAATCACAGAATTTTAAGTACTGGAAAAGGGCTCACAGTTCATCTCAGCCTGAAAAGAGAAGAAACTGACTTGCCCAAGGTCGCACAACTAATGTGGCCTGGTCTTCTAACTGCTACAGCAGTGCTTTTTCTGCCCATCACCATAGTTACAATAACTCCGTGCATGGAAATGTATTTTGTTCCCACATCTGTAATGTTTAAAGTGAAATACACACAAATGCAAGAATCAAGGTGCAGACAGCACTTCCATTTTGCAAGGAACTGTAGGCATTTCATTGGAATGCACCATGTTTTCTGTTTGAAGGGAAGTTATGAGACTGCATCAACATATGAGGGTTCCTAGTTTCAAGTAACAGAATCAAGCCCTGGCTAGCTCAGCAGTCAAAGAATTTATGGGAAAGCTATCAGGTAGCTTGAGAGTTGAAGGGAGGCTGGCAAACCAGGCTCAGAAGATAACCAGAACAAG
The DNA here is from genome assembly GCF_000325575.1 of Pteropus alecto. Classification (NCBI taxonomy): domain Eukaryota; kingdom Metazoa; phylum Chordata; class Mammalia; order Chiroptera; family Pteropodidae; genus Pteropus; species Pteropus alecto. The sequence continues at coordinate 1,887,649 of NW_006429634.1, read as the reverse complement.
AAGTCAGGCAGTGGCTACACAGCCGAGGTCACCCTTCAGGTTCAGTGGGGTGAAGATGCTGCCAGGTACAGCTGCCCCTGGACAATCAATGCCAAAGCCTCACACTCTGCCCACTGCCACCGCCAGTGGTCGCTCATTCTTGGGCTTGGCTGTTGTGAATGGTCTCTTATCTGCTTCTGTGTCTTTGTATCACTCCCCATGACTTGAAGTCCCAGAGGGAGTACCCCATTGGCTGAGCCAGGTCAGAAGTCTAAGATCCAGCGTGGCTGGCAGGTGCAAGTATGGGGCACAGAGAGAAAATCTCTGGTCTTCTCAGACTGTGGATTGAGAAGAAGGTCTCTACCTATAACCAAGATTAATAAAGGATGATCTCCCCTCACTGGATTCTCCCCCAATAAGAGGGTGGTAGAATGCTGAGTAATCGAAAACAGATGAACAAAAACAATGGAAAATCCATGACATCAGGAAATCTAGGAAAAGCGTATTGCCCAGGTGTCTGCCTTCCCCTGTTTCGGGAGTCAGCATCCTCTCCTCGGCCTGCTTTCCCTTGCTTGCCTCCATCTCCACCACTTCCCCGTGCTGGAAGGAACAGATGCTCCAAGGAGGACTCCACGGTCAGATGATTCTCTTACAGCTCTGTTCACTTCCGTCACTGCCAGCTTCACCCTGGAACCCTTGAGCATCTTCTCTCTCCGATTAGAATGAAATTCAACTACCTGACTATTTTTTTTATTATGATAAAATTCAGATGACAAACAATTCACATTTTAGCCATTTTTAAAGTATACAATTCAGTGGCATTTAGTATGCTCACAGTGTTGTGCGATCATCACCATTGTTTAGCTCCAGAACATTTCATCGCCCCATAAAGAAACCCCACACCCATGAAGCAGTCCCCCCCAGCCTGCCTCCCCCAGTCCCTGGAAACCATTAGTCTGTATTCTGTCTCTGTGGATGGCCTTTTATGGAAATTTTATATAAATGAAGTCATATAATCTGTACCTGCATTCCTATTAATCCTCTACTTCCTCCTGTTACAGGTTCTCCATGACTTGTCTCCTCCCTACTGCTGAAACCTCATCTCTGCACAGGACAGGGAACCAGCACTGCTCACTCAACCCTTCCCTGACAAAGCCACAGAAGGGAGAAAGAGGTGATTGGATCTGAGGAAGCATCAGAAAGACAGAATCCCCTGGGGAGATAGAACAGAGTAGGGGTCTCTGTGTGATTAACAACAACGAAGAATAGAATAGGGCTGTGGGAAAGATGGGGGTAGCCCAGGGGAGAGCTTTTCTGTTGACTTGGACTCCTCTTCCTCTGGGCAGATCACTGCTCATCCCTTCATCTCTTCGAGGCAGAGAAACAGCACGGCCACATTAATACTGCCTGGAGTTGGTGGGTTATATCAGGACAGTGATAGACTGGATGGGGGCAGGGAGTGATTCAAAGCAGTTTCAAGCAGTCCTACTGGTCTCTAAGCGTCATCCCCACCCCCAAGCTCCCTCCATCCCTGAGGGAGAACACCTAAGCAAGAGCAGGGAGTGCCTTGAATTGAAGCACAGTGTGGTTTTCTGAGGTACAGGATCGCCTGGTGAGGAATGTGCAGCACATGGGTGTATTTGAGCCCAGGTTATAGTGCCAGAGGCTCTTCTCTCTCCACTTTTCCCCCAAATGCCTCCCAGAAACCTAGCCAGGAAGAGCACACATTAGGGCTGAGCTGATACCCAAGATTGCTATCTTAGAGTACTGTTAAAATGATGTAACAAAGAGACCCCCAATGAAAACAACTTAAAGAATATAGGCATATGTTTCTGTCACACATGACAATTCAAAAATCTACAGGCAGCTCTCCTCCATATCATTATCCAGGGATAAAGACTGACAGCATCTCTGTCATTTTGACACCTTAGGGCTTCTAAGGGTGTCTATAATGAAGGTTCTTCAGGCAAGCTGGGATATGATGCCATGCAAAGCTTGAGCTCACCTGGAGGATATAGTATATGCTTTAAACCAGCATCAATATCTGCTGTCATCTCCATAGTGAGAATACATGAGCTAGGAACCACAGAAAAGAGTTAGGAGTGGCCCTTCTATTGCAATAATACTCTACCCAATAGAACTTTTGTTTCCATCTCCATGATCTTGGGCTTGACAGGTTTGGGGTGTTGATTTCTAAGAGAACAATATTTCCACCAAGGAACCTAGCCATGGTTCTGATGAATCAGAAGCTGAGCTTGTCCCTGGCCATTTTGGGACATCTTACAGCATGGAATCAACAGGAAAAGAAAGAGATCACTGTCCTGGGAAATTGGGTTTGTGCTGCAATAGGGCTGAGAAGACGTATGTTTCAAACTCAGGAGATTCGTGGCACCACTTCTTAGAACTTCCGTTCCAATAATAAAGTTCAGTGAAAAACTGGCAACCCAATATAAAGAGGACTAGTAAGGGCTCAGTTATTCTGAGATAAAGGTTTGGGTCTCCTCACCAACTAAGGTGCTGATAGAGGGTAAAGTAAACATAGAATGAATAATGGAAGACAAAAGCCATGATAATCAGTTCTGGCCCTATGACAGGCTACAGCAGCCAAACTTATTTTATGCTAATTGATTCTTCCCACTCCCTTTTCCCTACTACTTCTTACAAATAAAGGGCAAAAATGGAAGCTGGATGGCAAATGGGCTGAAGTAGATTGATTTTTCCTTGTTTATGCTGCCAAATCCATTCTCCACTCTTACTCTGCTTTATTCTTCCCCTGAGAGGCTGATCCCTGTCAACTGCATCATCTGGACTCCCTTGCTCATGAGTTTTCTGTTCAGGTCAGCCAGTGATAAGCACCTGCAGGGGACTGGAGAGTGGGAGGGAGGCAGGAGAGGTCAAGGTACTTTTTCCTCACTGCCTCTGCTCTGAAGTCATTCCTCTGGCAGAATCTCTGCCTGACTACAGATTCCGCCAGGCAGTCCCTCTGTCACGGTTCCCACTCTCCCATTTCCTCTGCTTGTCTCTTTATTCTTAGAGGTGGTAATGGTTTTTTGCTGTAGTTCATTTCTGGGTGCCTCATCACCCCTACTCACACCTCTGCAAGTAGTCCTTTCTTTGAAGTCTCTTCACTTGAGCCATGTGGGGAGCTCTGTTTCCCACTGTGACCTGACTGGTCTAGTGTCCTGCTCCTGAGCCCCTGAAGCATAGGAGGAACATTGTCTTAGTTATCTCTGTATGCAAAGATAATCTGGTCATAAAATGTTAAAGGAATTAATCAAAACAGTGCTGAAATTTTGTCTTTTTACATGAATCTTGCAAAGCTAGAACCAGGGCAAATTTAATCAGCCACATGCTCTTAATTTCTATTTCCAGGAAGGTAACCTGGATTCTTTCCATATCACCTCTTCCCGAGGTTCCCAATTCCTTCAGGTGTGGACCCAGTGTTCCAGTGCAATACCTAGCAGGGAGGCCCAGGCAATGCTTTTTCAAATTAGGATGTTAATTACAATTGCATGTCTAAGTGCATTATTTTAAATGTGCTACATATTCCCGTATGTGAAACCTTTCACACATAATTGCTAGTGCAGTGTATCAAACAGTTTGCTCAACTCTTCAGGTTTCTAAGGTGCTTAATCTCTTTTTTTAAGTGACTCTTCTCCACTGAATAATCATCTCCATCTCCTTCCTCCAGGCCTTGTTGCTACGGATAAACAAATCTGTGCTCTGGAGTTGCAGGCTAATATATCATCACTTTCAACTGATTGAAGGTGGTCATTGGTGAGAATGCAGACATAAGGATATGTTGGCAAGTTAAATAGATGATTCAGGGCCAGATCCTGGGAGAGAGAGAAGGCACAGGGGCATGCTCAGGTCAGAGTATGGGTAGAAGAAGTCAAAATTTGAACAAGGGGTCTAAGATCATGGGTACTACCAACAAGAATCAAAGTCTTCTAAAGCAGGGCCACTTTATATGCTTCTTTTCAGACCACATCTTCCCCACTCTCAGAGTATAGGAATGAGTGGCTGAAGAATAGAGGGAGAGAGTGGAGATAGGGGAACTCCTTGTATAGGCCAAAGAATAAGGATTTCTGTTTTCATTTCTAGTTTCAGCTACCTTTTGTTGGGTTAAATTAGAGTGTCTTATTTTCCTTAGTGCTTACTAGTAAATGATAATGCAATTACATTTTTATGAGTATATTTACCTGTCAGAGACTCACAGGATGTGAGAGCTGGCAGATTTCTTAGGGATTATTCATATTACCTTTATTTTATTTATGAGAGAATGGAGGCCCAGTGAGATTGCTAAGTGTTATTATTAGGAGTATTTATGTTATAGACAATAAACTAAACTCTAACAAAGAAGGGAATGTATTGGCTCATACAGCTGGCAAGTATGAAGTAACAGTTTCAGGTATGGCTCGATCTAGCTGCTCACTGCTTAACAATGTAACTGAGGGTCTTCTTATTTTCCATTTTCCCATTCTGTCTTATTCCACTCCCTGGCAATCTAGTTTCTATCCTTGTGGTCACATGTGGCTACATTAATTCTAGACCTTACATTATTGATAGGCACTACAGCATGGAAAGGAATCTTTATCAGAAGCCCTTGAAAATGTCTTCTCAAATTGCATCGCCTTGACTAGGTTTCATGTCTGCCTTTGAACTAATTTCTGTAACCAAAAAGATGGGATAGAATGATTGCTTTAAGCCTATCAGGCCCAACTCCCGGGCTCAGCTTACATAAGACAACATGGGTTAAAATGGAGAAAAAGTGGTTTTCCAAAGAAATGTTGGGGTTCTGTTGGTGTGATAATGTAGGAATGGATACTGGAGAGGGTGACTGCAAGTGTCCAAGGGCAGTGACTTACCCAAGGTCAAGCAGCTACTCAAGGCCAAGTCGAGACTAGAACCCAGCTCTCCTCATTCGGTGTCTGAATATGGATGGCTATATAATCCCACTTAAGGTAATACATGTTTCACAATAGACATCCAAATGGAACTATGGATTTGCTTGTTATATTCTTTATTCTTCAAGTATAATTACAAATAAGTACAAAAACACACCTTGAGAAAGGAATTAAGAAGTACAAATTGCCAATTATAAAAACAGTCATAGGGATGCAACATATAGCATAGGGAATATAGGCAATAATATTGTAATAACTATGTATGGTGTCACATGGGTACTAGACTTATTGGAGTAAGTACTTCGTAAGTTATATAAATGTCTAATCACTATACTGTACACCTGAAACTAATATAATATTGTATGTTAATGGTAATAAATGTATATATACTGGAAATAAATGTATATATACTGGAAATAAATATAACAAGTCTAAACTCTGCAACAAAATTTTAATATCTTGAAATAACATAAAACTAGGCATATTCTGGAAAGAAAAAAAAAAACCACCACCAATAACACACACCTTGCCATTTAGTCACAATAATGAGTACAACTGTCTGAGTTACTTAATTTTGCATCTCATTAAGCCATGAAGGCTTTTGGAAGAAATTGAACAGATTTTAGAGATGAGAGCTATATCATTTAAATAAGAGCCCTTTAGACTTCCTGAGGTTTTGCCACTCAGCCTTCTGAAATGTTTTTCAGAATTGGAATATGGTTTTTGGACAAACTGTATGAGATGCCTTAGGCCTGAAGCTTTGCCTTTCATCTCTTTGGAAAAAATGCTTCTTAATGTCCCTGATTGAGATCCTTTTCTCTTATTCAGGAATTACAGAGGCAAAGAAGAAGAAAGGAAGGGTTCTGAGGACCTGCCATGTGCCAGGCAGTGTGCTAAGCACTAAGGATACAGAATAGAAGGGTCCAGTCCTCAAAGAACTCCAAATTTACTGGGAGAGACAGATAATTAAATGGAAAAGTAAAGTACTATGACATGAAGTGCAATAATAGGTGGAAGAATAGGTGCTTTGAGAACATAGAGGAAGGTAGAATGTTAGGCGCAGGGAAGAGCCAGAAACATCTTTCAGAAGAACTCTTTAAAGGATGGTGTAAGTTAGCTGGGAAAAAAACAGGGAAAGGTAGTTTACACAAAGGGGACTCATGAACACTGAGGCATGACAGTTTACAATGAGTTTCCATGAAACTCCAAGTAATTCAAAAGGTTAAAAATTTAAAGGCAGGAAGTGACGAGAAAAGATGTGGGAGAGGCAGGCAGGGCCTGGGTCACAGAGCTTGATGTCTATCCAATGGGTGACAGGATGCCTCTAAATAGTAGGTAAAGACATGGTTTGTGTCTTAGACATATTTCTGTATCAGTTAGGTTCTATGATTTTAGGCAACTCTGGTTAATTTCCCCACAAAGAAGTACAATGGAGTGATATGGGATAAATCAGAAAACGGAAGGAAAAGCTGCAGAATCCAGGCTCTGAAAGGAGCTCCCAGGACAGAAATAGCAGTTGATTGGCAGTCCTCTTGATCATGAAGACTCAGGTCCACCTACCTTCAGTTTTTATGTCGTTCTGTCTAGGGTTCAAATTCCAGATGAAGGATGTCTTGAGGGCACACCCAACCTGAGCCAGGTTAAATCAGTTTCTTGATTGGCAGTTTTGCCAAGCCTAGATCTCATGGGGGAGGGTGGGTTCTTAAAGCAGAATCAGGATGTTGATACCATAAGAAAAAGGAATGCCAGCTATGTCAGCTAAATCAATAGGTGTCCACTTCACCAGCTGTTTGGAATCTAGATTTGAAAGGGACAAAAGATGAAGGGAACAAGTAGAAAAGAACCATGGGATTTAAGAACATTCACGGGATAAAAACTGGTGGTTGACTCTAGAAGAGAGAAGAAATCAAGGACGACTCCCAGGTTCTAGCATGCAACAATAGGTAGCAATACTGGAGAGAAAGTAGAGGAAGGGGAGGAGAGATGACAAATTGCGTAGGACACACCGAGTTTGGGAAACCAAAGAGACATCAGGTTGTTGTTATAATTTGTGAAGCACAGTCATTGAACTCATGGACATGGACAATATAATCTAGGAAGGATTTCGGAGGGAGCCATGGAGAAAATGATATTTAAAATAGGCTTGCCAAAGAAGGTCAAAATACAGAAAGACTGGAGAGGAGGAGGAGAACCAGGAATGTTCAGGGTCACAGAAAGCTGAGATTCAAGGAGAGAGCAGATTTGAGCTCTGGTGGGGGCAGACGGCACATTCTAGGGAACTAATATATAAGTGGGAGATGAGGAAGTGGGATTAAAAACATGTAGGCCACCCCTGTAAGAATCTTGGATGAGAAGGGCTGGGAAACAGCATAGTAGTTAGAAGTAGCTACAATGTCCAGGGAGATTTTTTATTTTATTTTATTTTTTTTCTGGTTGATTTTTTTTTTAAGTTGAGGTACAATTGACATACCATAAAATTCCTCCTTAAAGTATATTATTCAGTGGCTTTTAGTATATTAACAAAGCTGTGCAATTACCACTTCTATCTAATTCCAGAATATTTTCCACTCTCCCCACGCCCCAAAGAAACCCCATGCCCATTAGCATTCACTCTCCATTTTCCTGTTCCTCCAGACCCAGCAACCACTAATCTACTTTTCATCTCTGGATTTGCCTGTTCTGGACATTTCATATAAATGCATTACTTATACATTATGTGGTCTTTTGTGTCTGGTTTCTTTCACTTAGTTTTCAACGTTTATCCATTAATAGCATGTAGCAGTACTTTACCTTTTTTTTTTGTTTTTTTTACCGTCCAATAATATTCGATTGTATGGATGAACTGTAATTTGGACGAACTGTTCATCAAATAATGAACATTCCAACTGTTTCCATTATCTGGCCATTATGAATATGCTATTAACACTTGTGTACAAGTCTTTGTGTACATATGTGTTTCCAGTTCCTACGAGTATATACTTAGGGGTGGAATTGCCGGGTCTCAGTTTGGAGAGACTTGATCTTGTTTACAAGCTGAGGGTACCTGAGAACCAGCAAAAGGGGTGGGGAGAGACAGAGAAGGATAGAGGAGGAGGCGGCGGCAGGAGCTGGATAAGGTTCACTTTCGTCAGCATCACTCACTTTCTCTGTTGGTACAACCCTAACGCCCTAACCTCACTGCATAACTACTGCCTCTGCACACGCAACACACTTGCTGACCAGGAAGCGAATCCTATGCGTGGATAAAGCACCCATAGACCCGCCGCGGATGCGTCCAAGCCGGTGGCTCGTTTTCTGCTGCAGTTCATAGTTTCGGAGTCTCCTGTGGTTAGAGTCTAGCCCATTCCGATTTGGTTTTCTCCTGTAGATTCATTCGCCGTGGAGTTTGAGTCTGATTCTGGTTCCTCAGGTCATTCCGGGGTCTCAGCCGTCAAGCACAAGGAACGACGCCTATTATCCGCGGTCGGACACCGCGAAAGCCAGCGCTCAGCGTTATACGTCGCCGGTCACAGCCATTGCGCACGCGCCGCACCCCTGCCAAGGAGTGGGCGGGGAGTGGGCGGGGCGGGTATTTCCAGGGCCAATCGGAAGCGAGCGCCCCCGCCCTCCCGGCCGGTGGACCCAGCTTGACCCCGGCGGTGGGCGGAGGAGGCGGGG
>NW_006429634.1:1878335-1879064 GCF_000325575.1 Pteropus alecto | reverse complement strand
CGGAGCCTGGGGCTGTCAGTCCCGCGCCCGCCGCCGCTACCGCGGTTCCTTACACGCTGTGGCCCGGGTGGCTGCCGTCGCTGTCGCCCGCTGCCCGCCGCCCAAGCATCCCGAGCTGCTTCCCGCCGTGCTGGCCCGGCGCTCAGGTAAGGCTGGTCGCGCTGCCGAGACATACCGTCTCCTCCTCGGTATCGTTCCGCTGCGCGGGCGCCCCCTCAGGGCTGTGTCAGCCCCGCGGCTCCCCTTGCCTCCCGGGGGCGGTCCCGGGGGGCGGGACGACAGTCTTCCCATCCCCCCGACACCTCCCGGCGCCGAGCCTGCATCTCGGGTCCCCCGGCCGCTCCTCTGCATCTCCGCATGGGGCTGGTCCCGAGCTCCCCCTCCCGGGCCGATTACACAATCGCTGTGGCTGGAGGCGGAGGTCCCCTCCCCATCCCCGGCCCCACACCTGTCCTCGCGCTCCCAGGCACAGGGCAGAGACCCAGCGCGAGACTGAGGCCCCGGAAAGTTTCACTTTGTGGTCCGGGTTTGTTGACATCCGAGTGATGCGGTGAGATGGATTCTGAGCAGCGAGGATGCGCCTCGCGAGCAGTGTTGCCTTTGCCCCGGGGTGGCCCTGTTCCAGGTTTTCTTTCTAGAAGTATTGCCGAGAGCCCTGCTCCGGGCCCGGAGGCTGCTGCAGGGCACATGGATCTCGCCGCCTCTACGTTATCGAGTCCTGGCACCTGG
>NW_006429634.1:1865533-1878284 GCF_000325575.1 Pteropus alecto | reverse complement strand
TTAATAATTTAGCATTGACATTTAGATCAGGTAGGCGAATTTACTTAGCGTTTCCCTGACACTTTATATTTGTGAGGTGCTTTGGCATCCCTGATTAGTTAATTAACAAGGTGGGAAAGCAAAATAGATCCTGAAACGCATGGCTAATGCCTTTAAATCTAGCAACTCTGTAAGAACCACTGAGAGCTTTAGGCTGTTTGCCGTGAGAGATGGTTTTGGCCAAGGTGCTGCTGGGAGAGCTATTCAGTGTCTTCTGGTTGCCTGAAAAGACTTTGGTCACAATGACAAGGTTTTTCTCTGCTTCTGCTTATGTAAAGAGGGTCTCCTCTCCAGTCTACGGTGGGTTATTTGGTTTTCTTCACTTAAGTAAAGGAGAAATTACTCCTGTTTCTCAAGATGCAGTTAAAAAAAAAAAAACAACCAAGGTTCAAATAACTTTGGATACTTGTCTGCATTACCAAGTTACCCATCCTGTGCAGAAAACCGTTCCTCTTTCTTTTCACTCCCCATCTTCCCTGTAGGACTGTATCTAACTGAGTTGATGTTACTGGTTCTTCATCTAGTCCACAGACCTCTTGCTACCTGTAGTTGACTAACCTGCCTGGGGACATCCTCTAAGAGTGGGCTTAATTAGCACTTTTATCTGCCCATTAAGCAATGAAGCTTGAACTCTCCTGCAATCAGGAACTGTTGTAGTGTCGAATCTTTAATAATATATAATTCATTTTAATAGTGTTTCTATAATAATCTTTCTATTAGTATGCCAGTTCTGCAACACTGGTACTTTAAGTATAGAAGCAGCAATTTACTAGAAATATTATCATGGAAAAAACAATTCTCAACAGATTTGCAGCCTGCTTTACTTAGATAATTACTGCTAGAGGCTGTTAAGGTTTTTTATTCTTTGGGGCAGTAGGTGTTGCAGTGCTTTTGATCTATGAGGTCATTATGAGGTCATTCTTCCCTGGAGTGATGGTTTGAGTCACTGTGTCACTCACATATTTTTTGGACTAACATCCTAATAGTTTTTCTCCCATGCTGATTTCTTTTTGGACAAGGTTCAGAGCTAACAAGATTTCGTTTTGATTTGCCAGCCTAAGTTTTAAGAAGGATGATATTTATTGTATTGGCGGGGGAGTAGGGGGGTGTTTAATAGAGCCATGATGGGTGATTTTATTAGCGACTGTACCAGACACTGTTTTTGGTGCTTTACACATATTATCTAATTTTCCTAACAATCCTATAAGGAAGGTAGTATAATCACCTCACATTTCAGATGATGAAATTGATGCCCAGCTGATTGAGCAGGTTAAATAAATGACAGCTGGAATCTAACCAAGGCAGCCGGAGTTGAGTTCAAATCCTTAACCACCATGCTATCTTGCTCTGTAGATTATTCTTTCAGTAGGTATTTTATTTCTACCTGCTGTCTGTACAGCATTGCATTCTGCACTGTGGGGAGGAGAAGAGCGTGTTACAGAGTAATAACAAACACTGGGTTAGGAGTTTCTGTTCTGGTCTTAACTCTGCCACCCGCTAATCTGTGATTTCGAGCAAGATACCTGATCTCCCTGCCTTCCATTTCCTTGTTGGTGGATTAATAGCAATTGAAGCAGATGAACTAACTAGCCTTAATAACCTCCCGGGGAGCTGGAGAGATGAGTCAATGCATGTAAGAATTAAATGTCCTCCCTGAAGCACAGTATAAGATCAAATGTCAAATGAGTAGGGTGTGTGTGTGCACTGTGTGTATGTGTCATGGAGAAGGACTGGAAGCCATGCATACACTATGCTATGCTGGAAGTGTGATAGTGAGAGACTTCATCTTAAACACTTCAGTGTTGTTTTGTTCTGTTGCCACCAGCATTGTTCCTTTTGTAATTAAAAAAACAACAACAACAACAACAACCAAAAAAGAAGCCATCCCATAGAAATGGGGTAACCATGTGTAGGACTACCTGAGGAACATTTGTAGAGGATTGCTCGGCATCACTTTGCAGGAGGCTAGGGGTCAGACAATGGCAGGACCTGAGTAGCTGACCCAGGAGTTCCCAGAACATGGCAAGTTGGGGTTGAAAGGACAATTTAAGGTCATTGAGTTTAACACCCTCTTCCTCTTTCTCCTTCCACCATCTCTCCATTGGATAAATCGCTGACACTTGTGTACCTGTCCCACTCAGAGCTCATCCTACTCTTTCAGGGACACCTCTTGGACCAAACATTTGGTGCGCTTCACAAATCCGTGTACCAAACAAGCTGGGATTGTATCCATGACAGGGAATGGGAAACTGCAGAAGGATTCTGCACCCACCTGGCATGTGCTCTTGAGAGATCCTCATTGATGTGAAACCTGGGTTACGGGGGAAGCGCTAAACCAGGGAGACCAAGTAGGAAGCCTTGGCCAGAATCTAGGATTGAAGTGATTCAGACTGAGACAGACAGTACCATGGGATTGCAGAGGAAGGAATGGACCTCAGAAGATAGACTCCCCAGCACCCAGTGCCTGTCACCATCAGAGAGGAGGAACAAGTCAGCATCTCCCTGGAGTGAGGTGGGCAGTGGGTGAGGTGGAGCTGAAAGGTATGCTGGGGTTACGGGGAAAGACAGTTATGTATGTATATCCTCTAGCGTTTATAATAGGCTGTGGCTAATGTAAGCCCTTTGCGGACCAGGAGACAGCTTTTCTTTCTTCTTAAGAAGGGGTGCACCATTTAAATATAGTGGGAAACTCCTTCTCCCTAATGAAGAAATATGACAGTGTTTACCCTTGGGTGTTGCAGTGTCTTACAGTGGCTCCCTTAGCCAGATGTTGAGCTTCTTGGTCACATTGGGAATCTGGTGTTAATTGAAGTTGTACGAGGAGGACACATAGGTGATGCTTTTTTCCTGATTTTGTTGGGAAATCTTTTGGGGGATCCTGTTCTCCAGTGACATCTGTTAAATATGTGGTGGAGAGCCAGCAGACTTCATGGGGAATGATCACAGAGTCATAAGACATTTTTCTTTTCAATGCGGATTGTGTGGCACTTCAAAGAGGGCTTGGGCCGAAACGATTACCCATTGACAGGAAAACAGGATAGTTTGGAGGAAACAAATGAAATGTACACAGGAACCACAAAGACAGAAAAAGTTGTTACAAGTATTATAAGTTCATTTTTCTCTTGCTATTTTATGTGTTCCTGGCTTAGGATGTACCATTTCTTAACTATTAATATTTTTATATTTATAAGTTGAAATATATTGTCAAATAGCATGTGTGGAAATAAACTGTATAATTTCTTTCTTTTTTTTTTTGCCAGGATAATATTGGTCTTGGTTCTTCAAAAATTTTTAGGCCAGTGGTTCTCAGCCAGGAGCAATTTGTCCCCCTAGAGAACATTTGGCAATGTCGGGAGATATTGTTGGTTTTTACCACTGGGGGTGGGATCGGTACTACTAGCATCTGGTGGGTGGAGACTAGGGATGCTTCTGAATATCGTACAATGCACAGAACAGTCTCCACAACAAGGAATTGTTCAAAGTTGTTAGTGTTGAGGTTGAAAAAAACTCCACTTTGGATGATAAAAAAATTTCTTATAGGAGCAAATGAAAGTCAAAGGGAAGAGGAAAATGTTCCGTGACTTCTTGAAAATGATAACAGCACCCTCACTTCTGGCACCCAGGAGGGAGAACAAACGAAACAAGTTGCTGGAACACAGGCATTTGTCTGCCACCCAGGAGCTATTTCAGTAACTGGATTGCTCAACACAGTAGTTTGGAACAGGAAGTAGAGGCCCTTGTACTGGGACGAGGCTGTAGGGGTAATTTGTGGAGGCAGAGGGTTTATAGGCCAAGAAGGGAAGCTTGGTCCTGCCAGAATAATTTTGAAAGTTCTAGGGAATTTTTCAAAGGTGATTTTGTTGGGGACACTGAGTGTTGTGCTTTGATCAGTGGTCCCCAAGCTTTTCGGCATCAGGGACTGGTACTTCTTTGAGAATCTAATGCCTGATGATCTGAGGTGGAGCTGAGGCAGGCGGTGATGCTAGCACTGGGGAGCGGCTGCAAATACAGATGAAGCTTTGCTCCCTTGCCTGCTACTCACCTCCTGCTGTGTGGCCCAGGTCCTAACAGGCCACAGACCAGTACTGGTCTGTAGCTTGGGGGTTGGGAATCCTTGGCTTAGAAGACACAATCTCTGCTCTGGGAGTAAATGAACCCTCTAGGCTGTTGATCTGAGCACTTCTAGATTCTTCTGTATCTAGGCAAAGAGTAGAGAGTGAAGAACACTAGTTTCGTTTTCAAGTTGTATTTGTGTTCTTCCTGACTCTTCTTTAAAAGCTTATTTTTTTCTGAAAAATTTCAAACATATACAAAAATTGAGAAAAGAGTATAATGAACCTTTATTACCCAATTCCCAATGGCAACGAATGTCAACTCCCTGCTGATCTTGATCTGTACCCCACTCATCTTAGACATGCTCCTCCCTTTTTAAATCTAGAAATTAGCTTAAATAATTACTGATCACCTGCCTACTAGGAGAGGCTTGGCAGTGAAGGAGAAAAGTGATTTTCTGGTGCTTGAGTCTCCCTGGAGGAAAGCTGATAATAGACGTGCGTGATTATAATAGCCACGAGGGCCTGAGAAATAGGAACAAGCCCGGGCAGATCTGAGAAGGGGGACCCAACTCTTCTTGGTGAGAAAGTAGTGGTGATTCGAGGTAAGTTTCCTTCTTTTTTAAGCCTCATGGGTAGAGAAACCTACATAGAGCTCTCTGCTGGTAGAAATGTGTTTCTGGGTTCTGAGGCCAAGGGTCTTCTCAGTTCCAGGAGGGAGCATCCTTTGCATATTTCCTTTTAGGATGACCCCTTTCCTGTTTCATAACCTTCCAGGTGTGTGCTGTGTGGTGGGAAGCCAAGTGTTCCGTGTAGCCCCCTGGTTCGGGCCTGATGGGTCTTCACTGATTGCCTCCTCCCTGGAGAGCCCAGGGCAGGGCAGGGGTAGGCGAGAGAAGCAATATTTCCAGTGGTTGTGGATTCTCTTTTGCAGCAGTCGCCTCTCCGCTTCCACTAGTGGAAGTAGGGCTGTCCCGTTGCAGGCACTGGCAGCCTACACCATATGGAGACGACCCTGGAGTTCAAAGTTTTTGAACCAGGCTTTCTTTTCCCACCTGTGTGTCCTCGAGCTATAGAACTAATGTTTTTTTAGGCCATTGGAGAATTGGCATGTGTTTTCTTGACTCAGTGTTGTGTTGTAATATGCATACAAAAAAGTGGCTTCAAAAGTTGAGAGAGTTCTTGAATAATCAGGTAATTGATGTCTATGAATTTGAATGAGTGCTAGTTTCTACAAACGTAGACATTCTGGACTAATTTCACAAGCAACTGCATTAGTATGAAGACCTGGGCCCCTGAATGGCTGCACTTACCATTTATATTTTATTTATTAAATGCATTTTCGTTCTCTCCTTCTTCCACAAAGAGGTTTAGGTGGCATTAGCTTATTATGAACAACCTGTGTCGCAATCGTAGATTTTCAAGTATCATGCCTTTCTGTGGGGAGGGCAGCTCCTCGTTTGTCAATAACAGTTATCTACTCTGTGCCTCTCTTATGTGCCAGGCACTTTACTTACATTGACTCTATTCCTTAGAACCCTTCTACTTAGGAATTAGTACAGCAAGTCCTCACCTAACGTCATCAAGAGATTCTTGGAAACTGTGACTTTAAGAGAAATGATGAATTATGAAACCAGTTTTACCATAGGCTAATTGATATAAACAAGAGTTAAGTTCCTAAAGCATCCTTCTAGTCACAAAAATATTACCACATTCCTAAATAAAGACCCAGAACACTTCTAATATTAAACACTGAAAGAAATGTGAGCTATACTTACACTTAAGAAAGATGAATAAAAACAGGTAAGATGATTATTTTTCTAACTTGCTTATTCCAGTTGAAGATTGCAGGTGACTGGAGCCTATCCTGGCAGCTTAGGGTGAAAAGCAAAATTCCACACTGGACAGGATGCCTTTCCACCCTAGGGTGAGCGTGCCGTGCACAAGCATGCGTGTGCACACACACACTCAGATGAGGACAATGTAGACACGCCAGTTCACTCAATTTGAACATCTCTGGGATGTGGGAGGAAACTGGAGTCCCCAGAGAACCCCCACACAGATGCGGGGAGAATGTGACAATTCCATACAGATAGCAGCCCTGGCTGGGAATCATTTTTCCCCCGCTTATCTGCATTATAACAAAACAACAATGGTATTCAAGGATTACCATTGTATTTCCATTTTGGAGATGAGGAAACTGAGATTTAGGAAGGTTATGGAATGCTAAGATGTACCATTGGTTTTTAACCCAGATTTGTTTGATTGTGAAGCTCAAATGATTTCCAGTAAGGCTTGTTTGTCTCTCATGATTAAAAGTTGGTGAGAGTTTGTACTGGGATTGATAGAGAAGCTGGGGGCAGGTGCTGTGAAAGGGGATTGGGAGTTCTGGTTACTCCAGCTAATGAAATCTTTGCATTGAGCCCCCTGGGAAACATTGCTTTTGAGTGTGATAAATTACCCATGTCCTGTTTTTGAGCTGACTTGTATAAAACAGAATCGCACATGGGTAGCCCTGAGTTAAATTTGGTCAGCAGATGTGTTGTTATATTTGATCTGCACAGTGTTTTATTTTTTAAAAATTGTATTAGTTGTCATCATTTAAAAAGTAGGAGATTTCACTTTAAAATTTCCAAATTTCCAAATTCCTTGGCTTCACTTGTACCATTATAAGGCCATGCAACACTGAGCCCCCTGTGGATGTAGCAGAGTCCTTCATTTGCCATCTTTACCACCCCACCCTCTTCACTCATGTGTATGACTTGCCAGCAGGACTCTGAAGGCATTCAAGTTAGGCATTCTCTCTGCCAATATTAGGGATGTATACGTGGAGGCTTATTCTGTATTTGAATTAAAGATCTCCGGCATTTTCCCCTTTGTAGACACTCTGAAGACGCTAGTTCTCTAGTTGGCGCGTAAACAGACAAATCCACATTTCCCACTTCTAGCTGTCAGCAATGGCTAATTGGGCTCTTGATGGGTTCTTGGACTAAGGCAGACCAATTAGATATTTGGGATTTGGACATTGAAACAGTGAGGTGAGGAGCCTCAGACAGGAAGGGCTGTAGACTCAAGCTGAAGATGGCGATGACAGAAAGGTGGCTGAATGAGCAAAGAAGATGGATGGCAGGTAGGTGAGAGACCACATGGCAGCAGAGAGGGCAGAGCTGCCTGGTCCCTACTTCTTCTGTTCTTCCTACAATTAAGTTTCTCTGTAGCCATAGCATTCATTCAGTGACATTTATTGCATGCTTATTTTAATGCTAGGTGCTGTTTAGATGCTGTGTTACATCAGTGAACAAAAGCAGATAAAGTTTCTGCTTTCACTGAGCTTATATTTTGGAGGGGAAAAGCAGACAACTCTGAACAAAAAAATGATAGTGCCAAGAAGAAAAACTGGGGACGGACACACAGAGTGGATGTATGGGATAGTGACGTTATGTTAGAGAGGTTTTTGAAGGAACGCCTCTTGATTAATAGTTGAACAGAGATGTGAATGAAGTGAGAGTCATGAGGAAGCCTAGGGGTGGAGCATTCCCTACAGAGCATTTAGCAAGTGCAAAGGTCCCGAGGTGGGAATATTCTTGACTTGTTTGAAGAATAACAAAAAGGATATTGTGGTTGGAATGAAATGAGTAATGGAATAAGGGCAGGTGGAGGGAATGTAGCACCTCGCAGTTATGTTAAAGACTTTGGATTTTATTCTACTGGGATAGGAAGCCATTGGAAGATTTTGAGCATAGGTGATGTGATCTGGTGTATGTTTTTTTACAAAATGTAAATGCTATATGGAGATTAGACTATAAGGCAGCTAAAGTATGTGCAGGACAACTAATCTGGAGGCTATGTAGTAGTCCAGATAAAATGCACAGTTGACTCGAGTAGTGTTAGAGGTGGTGAGAAGTCGACAAGTTCTGAATATATTTTAAAGGTAGCGTTGACAGGACTTGATTACATATTTGGTATTAGATGTGAGAAAAAGGGAGAAATCAAGATAATTTCAACCCTTGAGTATAAACATTGTTGCATTAGTTAGCATTTTCTCTTCACGGAAAACATTCAGAAGCAATAAGGAAAGTGAAAAAATAATAATGAAAACTTTGCAAACTCCATTTCCAGCAAAATTAGGAGAGAAATTTAATCCATAGACTTCAAAATGTTTGTAAAGACTGTCCCAAAGAAATGAGATCAGGTAGAAACCAGGTGGGAAGAAATGAAGAGAAGCAGCACAGATGTGGTGAGAGAGCACCAGAAAAGTCGTGTTATTTAAGGTGACAAGTGCACCCCGATGTGAAAAAGCTGTATCCCTTGCTTGCAGAAATTGTTGTGGACCTGGATTTACAGCTGGTGGAAGAAACCCTTTTGGATTTGATTCAAAGAAGCAAAAGAAGACGGGTTGTCTAAAGAATCATATAGGCAAGCTGCCATATTTGTAGAATAGCAACTCCCTTACCCCAAATCTGCTCTTTTCCCTATATTCTCAGGCTCAAAAAATGACACTACCATCTACCCAGTCGTTCAGGCCAAAAACCTTGGAACTATCTTTGAGTCTTTTCTTTTCTATAACTCCTACCTGTAGGCCATTAGCAAGTCCTCTTCAAAGTCTTTTGACTCTACCTTCAGAACAGCCTGGATCCAACCACTTCTCCTTCCTTCCACTGTTCCCACCATAGTCTAAGCCATAACCATCTTTGCTTGGATTATTGAAATAGCCTCCTACCTGATATCTGTACTCTCTCCCACCCCTTACAGTCTATTCTACACATATTAGTTAGAGAAGTCTTTTAAAACATAATTGAGGTCATGTTACCTGCCTGCTCAAAACCAGTGTTTTCCCATTATACTTAGAATACCCCAAATCATTACCAGAGTCTATAGGATCCTGTACGGTCTGGCCCCCTGCCTAGATTTCTCAATACATTTTCTGTTTCTCTCCCTCTCAGTCACTCTGCTGCAGTCACACTGGTCTCCTTGTTTTTTGGAACCTGCCAGGTGTGTTTTTACCTTAGGGCCTTTGCACTTCTTCTTTCTGGTCTTTTTATGGCTCATTTTCTCACATCTCTCAGGTTTCTGATCAAATAAGATTTCCTGAAAGTGGCCTATGACTATTGTATTTAAAATAGTTTTCCCCCTTCCTCCACCTCAGACTTTTGCCCTGCCATATTCTTCATAATGCTTATCACTATCTTGTTTATTGTCTGTTTTCTTCACTAGATGTAAGCTTCATGAAGCAGGTATGTTGTCTTATTTAATGCTATAGTCTTAGCATTGGGATAGTTCCTGGATCATAGTTTGATCCAGTACATATTTTCTGAGTGACTGAATGAAATTCATGTGTGATAGAGGTAGCATATTGTATTTTATAAGAGATTTATTATTTAACAGGTGTTTTTGAGAAAAGTAGTTAGACGTTTAAGGATAAAGTGGATTATTAATAAAAAGATATTATAGGCAGTTTTATGCCAGCATATTTGACAATTTATTTTATTATTTTTTTTAATGCCTACAGCACCCGGTATTCCTAGGTGGTCTCCCATCCAAGTACTAACCAGGCCTGACCCTGCTTAGCTTCTGAGATCATATTTGACATTGTAGATGAAATAAAAAATTCCTTTAAAAACTTGACATACTAAAACTAACACAAGAAGAAATAGAAAATCTGAATAGAGCTATATCTATTAAATAATTGAACTTGTTATTAAGACCTTACCACCAAACAAATATGTAAACAAGCAAACAAACAAATAAACTATCTAGGCCTAGATGGTCTCTTCAGCAAAGTCTTCCAAACATTTAAAAGAAGTAATAACATCAATCTTACACATCTTTGAGAGGATAGAAAAATAAGAAACATATCCCAGCTCATTCTCAAGAAAAACCTTTATACCAAAACCTGACAAAGACATGACAAGAAAAGAAAATTAAAAACCAAACTTTCTTATAGACATAGATACAGAAATCCTAAACCAAATGTAATCAAAATGAATTCAACAATACATAAAAATGATAACACATCATAACCAAATGGGATAATTTTCAGAAATTTGAGTAATCTAACATTTGAAAATAAGTCAAGATAATTCCCCACAGTAATAGAAAAAGTGAAAAATATACAATCACTGTAGCAGATGCAGAAAAAAAATTGATAAAATTTAATGATTCTGATTTTTAAAAAGCCTTAGCAAAGGAAATTCCTTAATCGGATAATGAGCACTCACAAATAAATTAAAGCAACCGTCATACTTAATGGTTAAGTGTTGAAAGCCTTCTCCCCGGGATGTCTGCTATCACAACTTCTATTTCACATTACATTAAAAGTCCTAGCCATTGCAGCAAGGCCAGAGAAAGAAATAAAAAGCATATGGATTGGAAAGTAAGAAATAAAATTGCCCTTATTAGGGGATAACATGATTATGTATTTAGAAAATCCAAATGAATCTATAGATAAACTTTTGGAATTAATAAGTAGTTTAGCAAGACTGCTGGATGCAAGGTCAATATATAAAAAATCAATTGTACTCCTATATACCAGCAACGACAACAACAAAAAGAAAACAAAATTAAAAAAATTATACTATTTACAATTGCCTCAAAAAACATCAAATTCATAGGAATAAATATGATAAAGATGTACAAGATGTACACTGAAAACAAGAAGACATATTGAGAGAAATTAAATAAGACTTAAGTGGATGGAGAGATATACCATGTTTATAGATTGAATGGCTCAGTATTATAAAGATGTGCTTTTCCTCAAAATTTATCTGTAAGTTATACAAACCATTCAAAATTTCAACAGGCTTTTTGAATGGACATTAACAAACTGATCATAAAATTTATATGGAAAGGAAAAGGGCCCAAATAAGCCAAGACAATCACGAAGAATAAGAACAAAGCTGGGAGAACTTCTATTATCAGATATCTAGAGAATGTGGTATTTGTGCCAGAATAAGCAAATGGCTCAATGGAACAGATTAGAGAGATTAGGAAGAGAGCCCTATATGATCACCTGATTTATAGTAAAGGTGGCACTGGAAATGCAGTAGAGAAAGGATGTCTTTTCAGTAAAACGTGCTGGTTTAATTTAATAGTCATAGGCAAAAAATGCCTCTTGACCTTATCTTCAAACCATTTACAAAAATAGTTCCAGCTGCATTGCAAATATAAATATGATAGGTAAGACAATGAAGCTCTTAGAAGAAAACAAGAGAATATCTGTGATATTTTAGAATAGGCAAACATTTCTTAAACAAGACACAAAAGCACTAACTATAAAGGAAAATATTGATCAACTAGATTAGATCGAAATCAAGAACTTCTGATCATCAAAAGACCCAATTAGGAGAACAGAAGAACAAGAGTAGAAGTAATGTAAGAAACTACAAATCAATGAGAGAAAGGCAAGTAGTCCAACAGAAAAAATGGACAAAAACTTGAATAAACACTTCATACAGAGGATGTTCGAATGGTCAATGGATATATTAAAAGGCACTCGACTAGTTTTCAGGGAAATGAAAAAACTACAATAAATATCTTTACATAGCCGCCAGAATGGCTAAAATTAAAAAGCCATTCTTGCCAACACCAAGTTAGCAAGAACATGGGACAGTTGGACTCTCATATATTGTTGGTGGGAGTGTAAATTTATACAACCACTTTGGAAAACTGTTCGGTAGTATCTACTAAAGCTGAACACTCTATACCCCAAATTCCTCTCCTAGACATATACCTAACAGAAATGTGTATATGTAGTTACCAAAAACCTGTATAAGAATGTTTATAGCATATTATTCATAATAGTCTCAAACTGGAAGCAACTGAAATGTCCAAAGACAGCTGAATGGATAAAGAAATTGTGGTATATTCATACAGGAATGTGAATAATTAACCTATAACTATATGTGAAAATGTGGGTGACTTTCACAAGTATATTGCTGGGAAAAAGAAGCCAGATGCCAAAACAGATAGAACTAATATGTGGTGATACAAATCAGGAATAGTGGTTACCTGATGGAGGTAATGCCTGGGAGGGGGAATTAAGGGGACGTCTGGAGTGTGGGTCGTGTTCTATTTCTTGCACTGGACGGTGTGGTAGATGGGAGAGTTCACTTTGTGAAAATTCATCAACCTGTGCATTTATGCTTTGTATACTTCTCTATCTTAAACTTCATTAAAGTTTTTATTAAAAAAGAAAATCTGGATCTTTACTTCAGTTCTTAAACCAAAGTAAGTTACAGCTGTATTCACTATTTAAGTATAAAAATGAAAATTCTACAATTAAATATGGGTCAACATTTTAAAATCTTGCAACTATAAATTGAACTGCATAATATTAAAAATTTCCTTGAAAAGCATAATTAAAATTAATTAAATCAAAAGGTAAATGTCAACCTGAGGAAAATATTCATAAAATAATATATTAGGTATTGCCAATCATTGAATGAAATATTAAAAAATGGATAATACCAAATGTTCCTAAGGTTTGTCAAGAGAGTGCTTATACCTTGTAGTTGGAACAGTCTATTTCTATAGCATTTTTAGAGGAGTTTGGCAACATCCTTTAAAATTTGAAATGTGCATTCTATTTGACCTAGCAATCAATTCCCAGGAATTTTATCTCACAAAATATTTGCATAAGTATAAAATTACATATGTTATAG
>NW_006429634.1:1845226-1862642 GCF_000325575.1 Pteropus alecto | reverse complement strand
TTGAGGGGAGAGAGGAGATGTGCACAGAGGCTGGAGAATGGAGGATAACTCAGAGGACTAGGTCCCTCTCTGTCTCAGGCGCCTGGCCCTGAGTAAGGCCCTGGAATTTAGAGGTAACTGGGGAGATGGGGCTGGTGGAGAGACTTTGAATTGCATGGAATTATCAAATGGAGGATTTCAATATAGATTATTAGAGTACAGTAATGTTGCATTCCTTACATCCCTGAGTTTGAGAACTGAGAATTGGGCCTGTTATAAATAGTAGAGTTCAGTTTTATATCTTTGCTTTGGTGGTGGTGCTGTTGGGCTTTGATGTGATTGGCTATGAGCTCACAATTCTTGCGTATGGTCTGCGGAAGCTATCTCACTTTCTCCTTCTGCTTTGCTGCTTCACGGGGCTGTCATGGACCTTTGGAGGCCAACCCAGGCCTGGCAGTCACAGAGGTGTTTGCTGTCTCATCTTTATGTGAGCAGAGAAGGGAAAGATGAAATCGGCAGGACGACACCTTTCTGGACAAGACTATACAGGAACCCAGCCCAGTACTTAACTCATAGTTGATACTGCGTAATTCAAGAGATGCAGCTGAAAACCAAGCAAGAGCAATTTTCTACAACTCATTAAATCTGAGGGAAAATGCTTGTCAATGCCTTGCATTAATTCAAGGGTTGGTTAAGTAATTTCAGACCTACATTTATCATTGATTTACAGAATATACAGTTAATTCTAGTAACCACCGGGCAACGTCAGCTTCATCAGGGCCCAGAAACTTCACTTAAATAGATGTCAGAAGACATAAACTAATGGGAGTGAGAGAACAGAGTGGCATCGCTGGACATGCAATAGAGGAAGTTGTTTCTTTGTGGTAGTTTTAGGTACCTAATGGAACTTAGGATGTAGATGTTTTTGGTTGACCCGGCTTACTTTGTGCTGTGTTGGCCTACCATCATTTCAGACTTTGCTGACTGTTGCCACACATGCTGATTTACTCATTTCTCCCTTATCTCTGTCTTTTTTTCTTGCCTTCCTGCTTATGCTCTGTATACTCTTCTAACTTCTTTGCTCTGTGCTGGGGTTTTGGTTTTTCTTCTCCTGGAACTCTCACCCCATTTGCCTCTGGTCCCTTTTTTTTCCTTATGATGTACACATCTTTCTCAAGTGCAGCGCTATTGTTAATTTTGTGGCATGCCCTTTTCTCTCGACCTCGCGGACTCTTCACCAGCTGGGAAGGAACATGTATCTGCTCTTCAGGAAATGCTGTCCTTTGAGGGGAAAAGGACTGGCTTCCTGCAGTGCCAGAATGAAGATCCTCCTCTGCTGGAAACAAACAAAACCCCTTTATCTGTGGAACTTCCTGTTTCCTCCACTGAAAGCTGTACTCTCAAACACGGGGCATTGTGCCAGGGGCACATGAAATCATAGGATACACTGGGTGCATCTTCCTGATGTTACTAGAGACTCGGGGAAAATTGTTTTGAATTTTTCTTCCTCATAGAAACTATTGTCACATATGGGTCAAGGAATATTTTGGAAGGCGACATAAAATTCTCATGGTATTAAAAGATTAAACAGAAGATGTAAACATTTCATGCTTCTGGTAAACTGCTTTGGGTTATGTTCTTAAAATTCTTGGGGTGTCTTTCTACTCCTCTACTGTTAGAAAGTACTTCAGTGGAGAATTTTGAGCAGCTCATAAAGCATTCACTGAAAGTAACAGATTGCTACAGGTCTGACCTAGTGAATTTGGCACCCTGGGCTGATTTAGTGCAGTTGGAGAGAATTTTGAAATATTAATAGAGATTTCTTTCCTCCCTGTCTCTTAAATTTCACTATGTCCCTCTTATTCTGTTATTAATTCATTGCCTGGGGAGCATTTGGATTGTTATAGCAGAATGTAAAGATAAACAAAACAGTCAAGATGCCTATCAAGATTTTAAATATATACATTTTAAATTCATAGCACAGACTAGCAAGACTTTTTGATTTGTAAAAGTTGGGATTTGAATATCAAAAGCAAATCTTTGAAAGAATCAAGGTATTATGGGTTGAATTATGCCCCACTCCCCAAATTCATATGTAGAAGTCTTAAACCCCAGTATCTGAGGATGTGGCCTTATTTGGAAATAGGGTCTTTATGGAGATAATCAAGTTAAAATGAGACCTTTTAGATGGGCTCTCATCCAATAAGCCTGGTGTCCTTATAAAAGGGGGAATTTGGACACAGAGACACATAGAGAGAAGATGATGTGAAGAGACAAAGGGAGAAGGGAGCCATCTACAAGCCAAGGCAAGAGTTCTGGAACAGATCCTTTTCTAAGCCCTGAGAAGGAACCAACTTTGCCAATACCCTGATCTCATATTTTAGCCTCCAGAACTGTAGACAATAAATTTCAGTCGTTTAAGTCACCCAGTTTATGGCAGCCCTAGCAAACTAATATATAAGGCATAAATTATGCCATAAGTAACAGACTGAAAATATCATTTAATCAAATCTAAGATGTCAATTGTAAGGTACATCCCAATTTGAGAGGTGTCTACATGTAAAGAAATGTATATTTTAGAATCAATAAAATATGGCAGTGTAGATGAAGAACAAAAGTACCTTGTTCTATAAACTAGCTAAACATGGCCTAAACTAGACATGGGGAAGAACCAGTGGAGCTGTG
The DNA here is from genome assembly GCF_000325575.1 of Pteropus alecto. Taxonomy (NCBI): domain Eukaryota; kingdom Metazoa; phylum Chordata; class Mammalia; order Chiroptera; family Pteropodidae; genus Pteropus; species Pteropus alecto. The sequence goes on along the minus strand of NW_006429634.1, from coordinate 1,859,978 downwards.
CTAGGGCTTATATTGGTGTGGGTTTATGGAAAGAGATTCTTTATCCTATTAGTGGGCTGAGCCTTGAAGGTGGAGTGATGTGAATCCAAGAGCAAGGATATCACCACCTCACTTCCCATTCCCACTGTTTCTTTGTGTCATCATGGTGCAGCACCAGCAAAAGTACAAAAGGGCAGGTCACATGTCTAAGTTTGAGACTAGAGAGTAGCACAGGACAGCACCTGAAGTTCTTGGTCTTCAAGATAGTTTTGAAGTAGCAGAGGGAGGTAGAGGAAGAGATTGAGAGCAAGTGAGCCAATGAACCCAAAGGAACTTGTGGTTGAGAATAAAGAGATGACCTCTCTGGACCTGATGCTTGGAGGCCAATATGAAGATTTGGTGGGGATTTGGTGGGGATAGAGACCAATGAAAAGATCAAGTGGGAGGGAGGCAGTGCTATAGAGGCCAGGGCAGGCACCATGTGCCAAAATGCCGGAGCCATATTTGGTAAAACCCTGGCAAGGAGGATGATAGAGGTATGATATTTTGAACTGATTAAATTTAAGCTTGAAATGATACTTTTACCCAGGAGTGACTGGGTTTACCTGGATATAGCAGATAGGTCAAGACAGAAATCAATTCTGGTTAAAATTAGTTTGAGAAAAATGTATTTGACTTTATGCTTTTGAGTCTAGATTAAAATTTTTTTTTACTCATTACATCAATTTTTACTTCTAACCCATCGCCCCCACATTATATGGATTTTACTTGTGCCAGAAACACTCAGTTGTTTATCTTATTCATTTTCCCCTTGGTTTCCTAACCTGCTTTGAGTTATAGACCACTTGAGAATCTGATGAAAACTATGACTGTTTTCTCTAGAAAAAGGCACATATCAAATTTGGCATATAATTTCAGGGACTTCCTAGATACTCTAAAACCCCTCACATTGTCAAAAAATGGAAATTTTTGATTTGCGTTAATAGAAATGTATTACGAATTCTGGTTCAAGATAACAGACTTGAGTAATTCATTTACCTCTTCTGCCTTCCTAGAATCCATTGAAATGACAGTTAAAGATTTGTAGAAAAAAGTGAATCCTTGATGACAACTCAATGAAAGAGTGCTATGGGTAGACAAGAGATTTCATCAGTTTTCTGGAAGATAGAAATTAAATGCACTTGCATTCTATTATTTCAAAACTGCAATATAAGGAAACCACAGCCTAGAACTCAAATAGTAGATTGTATTGGAGGTGAGAGACTTTCTTCAGACAGGCTTCAAGCTTGGAACCGGTACATATAGAGGATAAGAGTGAGCTTTGAGGTAGCAATATGGGCAGTTAACTGGAAAAAATGTCCTTAGGACATTTGGTCTAAGTAACTCCCTTTTTTCTTCGATGGTTATAGAGCTGTTTGAATTCTAAGAATTGTTTTCTGAACTTATGAAAGATTTGCTAAAGGACAGCCCAAGGTATGAAGTTGGAGCAAGAGAGCAAGGCAGAGTAATAGTTGAAGAATAAAACGGAAACGTGGGGGGAGAGCCAGAAGGTAAATGGAAAAGTCATCTCAGACTAGGAGGGAAATACATTTAAGCCACTGCTTTTCTGTGACAGTGGTGGGGGTTCCAGATCTACCTGTCTGCTCTCTATCCAGGCATACCAAAGAGAAGGACCCCTCCATAAAAAGGCTACAGTGTGCCCTCACATTCAGAGCAAATAGACCTTCTTAACTGCAAAGGAAACTATATGAGCTACCTACATTATCTATAAATATCAATAAATAGAAAAGGTTAATTAAGGACCACCAGACTTCTGAGGAAAAACAGTATAATAAAAGACAAAGACTAAGATAAATAAGAAGTCACCTAAGAGGATATGGAGATATTAAAAGCAATTCAAAGATTTTCACATAGAATAAACAATGACATACTACTATGAAAAAGATGTAATTAGAAGACCAGAAAGACTTCTCAGAAATTAAAAGTAAGATTGTTGAAATTTTAAAAATGCAGTAAAATGTCTGAATAACAGAAAGAACACTGATAAATTCCAAATGAATAAACAGGAAGATAAAGTTAAGAAAATTTTTCAGAACCTAGTGCAAAAAGATGGCAGTAAGAGATATGTAAAAATATAATAGAAATCATTCGAGAAGATCCAATATCCTTATAATAGATACAAAGGAAATAATCAAAGAAATAATAGAATAAATTTTCTCTGAGCTACAGAATCCAATTCTTCAGTTAAAAGGGCCCAATGAGTGCTAAGCAGAATAAATGAGAAAAGATCTAAACCAAGACACACTAATGAAATTTCACTGCTCTGGGAATGACGGAAAATACTATAAACACTCCCAGCAAGAGGAAAAATCAATCACATTATTCACAAGGAAACAGGAAATAGATTCTCATATCACTTCGGTAATCAAAAACAGTGGATGCTAGTGGACAATGGATTGATTAATACTTCAAAGTTCTAAAAGTATACCCAGTTGTATTAATTAGGGTGCTTTTGACTGCAAGGAACAGAAAACCAACCCAGGTGGCTTTAACAAGAAGGGAATGTATTATCTCACATTATATGAAGTTCAGACATAGGGCATCCACCAGGGTTGGTAAATTTGTCAGCTTAAGGAAAAATAACAATCAAGAGTCCTGATTTTTCTGAAATTCTGCTGTGTCATCCTCAGCTTGTTGACTTGGTACTAAGGCTAGTTTCTCTCTGATGACAAGATGTCCACAGTAGTTCTAGGCACCACATTCAGAAACAGCCGTCTCTAGAAGAAGATGTGACTGTCTCTTACTCAGAAGCACTGACAGACTTTTCTTCCTGTTTTGTTCACCAAAAGTTTATCACATGCTTATTTCTAAGCCAGGCATTGGAAAGGTAATAGGATAACCAGGACTGACTTAGACCAATCGGGAATTACCTCCTGTGGACACATGGAGAGGAAAAATATCTGAATGAAAGAAGATTCTATTATGATAGGTAAAGGGGTGAGAGTAGAAGAATGTGACATGCAGGTAGTGTCTGCTCTCCCAGCCATATAAGTAATTAAATATGAGAGTAAAATAAACATTTTCAGACATACAGGGACTCACAAAATTTGCTTCCCACAGAGCCTTTCCAGAAAAGAACAATTACTGGAGCATATTTTCCAGCCAGACAATACATGATCAAGACATGATGAAAATATTGGACCCAAGAAACCATGGTAATCATCTATAGGGCAATGAAAAGAAATCCTTTTATAACAGCTGAGAGCAGATCTACAAAGCAACTGGTAACAATCAGAAGAAATCAGGAATGTCTTCAAGAAGAAAGTGGATTCTATTACACAAACTATATAATTAAGAGCTTTTTATTTTATTTAGGTGAGGCAACCCTTGGTTGACCTCACAGATTGCAAGGACCTTGTTGGCTTACAATCCCTTATTTTTTATGTTTTACACCTATTGCACCTGGTCTTCCTAGGTGGTCTCCCATCCAAGTACTAACCAGGCCCGACCCCGCTTAGCTTCTGAGATCAGATGGGATCAGGCTTGTTCAGGATGGCATGGCTATAGACAAATTAAGAGCTTTTAAAGTGCTGATGCTGGCATATGCCTTTCCTTTTCTTCTTAGAAAGTCTGGGAAAACTATTAAATCCTGGTCCAAATATGAAGGAAACGAAATGTGTCTTGGTTCTCAGCAATCGATGGAGAGAAGGAACAGAGAGTCCATGTGCTCTTCATACTTGAAACATTCTTCTTCAGGTGTCACATATTTCATGACACACAATCATTTTCTTTTGGGTTCAATCATAATTCTTAGTTCTGCACTCTCAATCATATTTTCAATGCTATTTACCAGTTTTTATTTTTTAGGATCAATCTGAAGACAAAGCATGAGAAAGATAATTACTGAATAGGAAGTAAATTTATCAACTTTGGTCATGTTTGCAGTCAGGGAAGTAAAGCGGAAGGTCATAGAGGTGAGTCTTATCTAGTGGGAGTTAATATTGTTTAAAATGGAGAAGCCAAGACAGAGAGGTGTAAGTTTATTAGTGTTAATGGAGAAAATCCTCAGAAGAACAAAAAAGAGAAAACGATATGTCACTTCTGGGGCGTGGAGCTGTAATGGAGGTTGGCATGGGAGTGAAACTTTTCTGAAAGCTTTGCATTTTCTACTTGTCTGCACTATTTCTTTTAAGCAAGTACATGTATTGCTTTTACGATAAAAGTTTTAGTACCAATATTGGCATATCGTGGGGTGGAACACTTTCTGGTAGGCATCAGCACTGGAAAAGGTGAGAATCCTGAAATGTATTGGAAGGATTGTGTAGTGTCTGGTGAGCAGTACCCACTGGTTGCCACATTACTGCCTCCTCCCTTGTCACCTTTCGGACCTCTGCTCTCATGGGAAGTATCCCAGTCACTCAGATATTGCTGCCTGAGCTAAACACTCCTCTGTAAGGAGACTTAAGTATGGCAGAGTAAAGTTTCGGAGATGGGAAAAGATCGGCATTATCCTTGAAAGGCCTTCAATTGCCCATCAAATGCTCTATTTGCCTGCATTGCTGGAGACTTTGTTCTTTCTCAACAAGCTCACTAAAGCTGGGGTTTTCCCCACTCAATTGCTGTTCTTTCACTAGGCACTCAATGAAACATTTGGCTTGTGTTTACAAGCCACATTCTACCAACAAAACAAAACAAAAATCTTAATCTCCAGAATCCCACTCAGTGTGAGGAAATGCTTGTACTTGGAGAGAACTGTGGAAACTGACCCAGGAGAAGGACCAGGGATTCGCACCCTCTGTGATATGATCTCTTGAGGTCATGTGCTTTTGGAAAGAAATGGCGCATACATTTGATTGATTGGGCTTTAAAAGTTCCTCCTTTCCATTGTGCTGAAATGGGAAGGGAAAGGTGCCTGGGCTTATGTCCAAGTAAGTTGGCTACTTGGACTGTATTTCATAATTGTACTTATTACTCAGAAAACCTCAGATTAGGCAGAAACTATTGTACGTATGGAAACATGGAGTCTAATGACAAGAACATCCAGTCAGAAGTTAAAAAAAATTAATTTAAGTTCTCTTTTCCTTTTCTGTGTGATTTTTGGCAAATCACCAACCCCCACTCTCTGAGTCTCAGTTTCCCTATCTTTAAGTAGGAGACAGAGTCATAATATTTGACTAGTGCCATCATTCTCTTAAGTGTGATCTGGGGCCCCTAGGGGTCTCTGAGACCCTTTCAGGGGGTCTTTGAACTCAAAGCTCCTTTCATAACAGTACTACGATGTTATTTGCCTTTTTCACTTGAATTCTCTCACGAGTGCACCAGGGAGTTTTCCGTAGGTCACAGGACACATGATATTGCAACCGAGTTGATGCAGAAGCAGATTTTAGAATCTAGCTGTCTTCTGTTAAGCCAGACATTAAAGAGACTTACAAAAGTGTGAAACCACACCGACTCTTTTCAAAATTTTTTTGTTTTGTCAAGTATAGTTATTTTTCATAAAATTTATTACTTATGTTAACAAGTAACAGGATTATTATTTTAAGGAAATAAGACTTTAATAACTTTTGTTTAATTTCTAATATAATAAATAATAATAGCTATCACCCATATAAAAAAAAGCTTTTTGGGGTCCTCAGTAATTTTTAAGAATATAAAGTGGTCCCGGGACCAAAGAGTTTCAGAATTGCTGGCCTGGTGCTTTGCAGTTAGCAAGGTACTTTCTCACACATTTTTCATGGGTCCCTTTCCTCTCCCCCTCCCCTCCACACACTCAAACTTGTAGGTTTTTGCTTGGTATTCCACCAGATCTTAGTTTCCAAACTAAAATATGTTTTGCAAAATTTGCTTCAATATGGTTTGATCATTTGGAGAAAATGAGGAATGGCAAGACTATGGAAACATCTAGTATTGGTCTAGTGGTGAGCATTTATTTTTACCCTATTGTGACCTTAAAGTTATCTATGTAGAACTGATTCATAGAAAAATATCTAGAACTGGATATTTCCAGGAAAATCATAAAGAAACTAGTTATGAAATGCTGTATACCCTACTTCCAGAGCACTCCTGTTGAATCAGCCAAGAAAAGATCATAGGTGGTTGGCACAATTTCACATTTCCTACTTTAAGCGAGAAACAAAACGTATTGAATTTTAATTAACTCTGGCGGTGTGCAATTTCATTAGTAGCCTTAACTGTTAAACGCTGGAGAAGGCTTTGAGAGAAAGTATCGTCAGATGAGTGGTGTGTTCAGTTGATGGCTAAGATTTCTATACCCAACACCTTTACTACTGATTCATAGTGTCATTCTAGCAACTCACTCTTTCTTGAACATTGGTTACAAAACAAGATTATTAGCCATTTGGATATCCTCAGAAGGATGCGCCATGGGTACCCTTTCCCTTCAGGGCAATCGTTTTTACTGTCTTAGCCCCATTTTACTAATGAGGCAGTTGAGACCCAGAGAGGTTACAGCTTGCCCAAGTCACAATACTTAATCTTTTGAAAAGATGCTGATGTACAAAAGTAATGGAAATGAAATCTCTCTCTTCCTTGTTTCAAGAACCACTGGATGTGCAAACCTACTTAAATCTTGCTTTTTAATTGGATGGGGGCCTGCTATATGTCTTCACCATATTTTTAGGCCTGCAACGCACACTGAGCTCTGCCTGTTTTGAACTTGTGTGCTTCTGATTTTGTCCCTAGCCCGCTGGTTTGGTTCCTTAGTTTGCTTTCCTCTCCTCTTCCCCGCTCTGTTAGTCCAGGGCCTGCGCCTTCACCTGGTTTGTGTCTTCTTGCCTTATCAGCAGTGGCAGCGTGTTAGGGAACTACAACACTAGACACTTTTATCATTCCACCTGGATTTACTACTTGGGACATTTGCATTGATTTGTTCCCTTTTTTTTTTTTTTTGGTGGCAAGATTTGTGAGATGAAAAACTACACATTTAATAGCAGCTTAATTTAACTGAAATCTCAAGTTTATGTCCCACAACGGCACATCTGAGGTTTTTCTCTTTACGGCACTTTTGAGATGATGTGACATATTTTGCCCTAAAAAAGACATTTGTTCATTGTATTGGTTGCTTTACCTCCCTGCACCTGAGTTTCCTTGTCAGCAAAGCAGGGAACGTGATCCTTCTTTAGAAAAGAGACCCTTGGAGGTGCTGGGCTCCATGGCTTGGTTCCCTGCCAGCCTGGACAGCCTCATGGAGGGGCAAGATTTTAGGATCTGTACCAGGAAGAGTGTCTGAAGGACTTGCTTCCCAAAGCAATTTATCTTCCTTAGCCACTGCCCTCTCTCTGGCCCCTCCCTCTGGTATTAGGGCGTGTGGACAGGAATCCCTTTGCTAAGTTAAGGACAAGGTTCTTTGCAGAGGGGCCCAGAAGACCACAGGACTCATGTATATTTTGGTTTTCTTTTGTATGATATTATCTTTGAGAAACCAGCTTTTAAATCTTAATTTCTAGATAGGTCGCTAATATTTAAAAAATTTAGTTAGCAGTTAGAAAAAAATACAGAATTCCCTGGAAGACAATAATGAACGATACTATTAAAATTTGCAATCTCATATTAGGATCTGGATACATGTCTATCTTGTCCTTACTGTCTGGCCACCATGTGTGGGCAAACTGCCAGAACACTTATCCTCAGCACCTCACTCCAGGCAGAAAGGGGACACCCCTCATGGCTCATTCTACTGTTTGAGTAGATGGGCAGGATGAGTGGGGGAACCTGCCTCCAGAGTGACATCTGGACCTTCTCTGGGCTGCAGACTTAGATGTAGGAAAGTGGAATCATCAGGGTCTGTCTGATGGGTCCATGGAGACAGGTCACAGATCTGGAGCCCCCTGCACCAGGGCAGGACCCACTGGATCAGTATTTAACACTGGTGGTGCCTGGCTGGGGCCTGACATCTGTATTTAAAAGTGGCCCTGGGTGATGCAGAGGGGCAGCAGGGCTGAGAACACAGTGGTAACGGGGAGCTTGATGGCCTCCCAGTCGGCTTTTACAGATCTCTCAGAGCCTTAATCTTTCCTGGCACCTGGGCAGGCAGAGGGATTTCCCCACAAGTAAGGCTGTCATGCGAGAGGGTGGGTAAAACTCCCTGACTGTTGTTATTTGCCACCCTTCACAACTGATGCAGTCGGCAGGAGTCTGGGCCTAGGAGGCTCAGGGGAGGGCACACAGCCCCTCTAATTACTGTGGCTGCTGGGCCATCTGGGTCTGTCTCACTGGGGCCTCTGTTCCGAAGGTGTCTGTTGATAGGTACTGTGGTGGGTGACAGGGGAGAGGAGGTAATTTGGTCCCGTCTTGGCAAGATGTCCCCTGCGTCAACGGGCTGTGCTCAGACAGTTGCTGATTGTCACATTGTGTGTCTGATGCTTTTTCTTTTTTTAAAAATAAAGACCTACTGTTTCTAAAGAGAACTGGCAATCAACCAGAAAAGAGTGAGTTTAAAGCTGGTTTAAAGGTGGAAGACATCTTTTGCAGTTTGGCTACTTTTAGTGCATATGAGCAGGGGCATAAGCACCCACCAGTCAGAACAAATACAGGCAGAGAGCTGGAGTGTGGGGTCCTGGAGGGCCCCTGCCAGGCCTGGCTTAACCCTCTAGCTGATGGATTGAGGAGACATTCTGAGGGTTCTGGGAGAGGAGCAGGGCAAGTGTGGGCAGTGGTGGGACACTCAAGAGACTTAAAGCAGTGGCTGTTTATCAAATGGTAAAAAAAAATAAAATAAAATTACCAACTAATGTGCCTGTAGGAGTGCATACTGTCCAGGTACCAGGTCTGCTTATAAAAGATGCTAAAAATTCTGGTTAACCTCAACTAAGTGTGGGGCATGCTAGGTCTATGTGGAGAATACTGTGAGAACATGGCAATGTCTGCCTGGTCCTTATTGTGTGTACCCCCAGGGCCTAGCTCAGGGCTGGGCACACAGTAGGCGCTCAATAAATACTTGATCATGGAACCTAGTCTTTCAGCCCTCATGACTTTTCTAAATCAGGTGGCCACAGATGCCTCAAAAGTAAAGCAACACTATTGAGTATGACAATGTGTCAACACTGCAGTGGATCCTATGTGGGAAGGTTATCCCCACAGACCAGGCTGCCTTTGTGGCAGGATGTTTTCCTACACTGTTGTGGGACGAATCCTTAACCTGGATTAGTTAAACCAGATCGCTCACAGCCTCTCTAGACAATGCATCTCAGGGGCCTAGCCAGTGTTGGGGCTGCGCTGCGGGTTCTTCCTCTGAGCTGTCAGTTTGGTGCCTAGATTATGCTATGATGACATGTGCTTATCTGTTCTGTTGTGGGTCACTCTGTGGTGTTTGTCACTTATACTTTTTTTCTGTTCCTTTGTTCTCCACTTTCACTTTATGATCTGTCTTGAGTGGAGGTCCTGAATCTAACCTTGGTGTTAGGAGCTCAAACTTGAGCTGGACTGCCCGGGTTCAAATCCAGCTGTGTGTGAGCGTGACCTCTCTGTGCTTTGGCTTCCCCATCCATGTGGGAATAATCACAGGTCCCACATCACAGGGTTGTTGCTGCAAATATTACTATATGTAATACATTTAGAACAATGCCTGGCACATCCTAAGTACCATATGATCTGATTTAAATGACCAGATTTCTAATATGCTAACATAAGACACAAGAGCTGAACAAGGTAGCTCTTACACTTGGGGTGTCATTGGGGAGTGATTGGGTCCTTTGGTTCTCTATTTTGGAATTCAATGGAGATTTCTATTTTGACTCTTTGACTGTCAGGAGGGTCTTTTAGGTGCTAGCGTGAATGTGTCTTTAGTATACTTCTTATCAGCCTATATTGTGGAAGAACTGTCATCCTTCTGCAATTCTTCCCAGGTGACTGTCTGGGGGACTATGATGATGTGTTCTCACTGTTGAAATGGAAGAAATCCCACCCCCACCCCCCATATCTGGGAGATAAACTGTGATAGTTAAAGCTGTTATATGCTGAGCTTTATACTCTCTCATCCTTTCCTTCTTTCTCTGGGAGTTGGCTCCCCTGTCTCACGTGGTGCTGGTGGGGCTATCCATTAAGGTGATGTGTGCTGCCTCCTGCTCTCATGTGGGCATGGGACCTATGCTGGGCCAACCCTAGTGCTACATTCCTCCAGTCACAATGACTGGTTTAGAGATGGGCGTTTGCCCCATCGGGGCCACAAAGATGCCTCCCCGAGGCTTTTCTACTAGATCTAGTGGAAAAGACTGCTCTCTTCATTTATGTTAGCACGTCATAAGGATGTTGGCTGGGGCTGCCAGAAGCCTGCTGTTCTGTGATATGGAAAGAGTCTATCTGCAGCAAGAGAGAATGAAGCTAATCTTCAAAAAGAAGCAGATACAAGCAGAGTAGAGAAACAGATAGTCAGAAACATGAACACATCATTTGAGCACCTAGATCAAGCTTTACCTGAACTAGTATACATGCTAAGTTTCTCAATTACGTGAGTTTATATTTTCTAAATTTCTACAATGAACATGTGTTGTTTTTATAATTAACAAAATACTAAAAATAAAATAATTCCCAACTATGTAGATGGGATCAAAATAAGAGTGGCAAAATAGCATGAGGGAAGTGCTAATGACAGCTTATTTTCTCTTTTAGCAATCTTTTTGTACTATAGAAGATATAAGCCGATTATTTATTAACTAATGCTCGACTATTTCAAATGATTTCAAATGGTCAGTGTTGAACAATCAGACCTTAAATAAGGGTTTATGATCTGATTTTCAACAATTAGCTTTGGCATCCAATACTAATCTATACGCTTAATTTTACATTTGACAGAACTAAGCCATATATAAACTACTGACTCTTAGGGTATTAAATATCTGCTAGGTGGTGTACAAACATCCGTTTAAGATAGAAGACAGAGCCCTGTCTGAAATTCTCAGGTGTTCTTAAAGAATATATAAAATTGAGCTAAAATCACGAAGTCATGAGGGTATACATTTGCTTAATCCTCCCTCTCCCCCAATTCATAACATGTGTGACAGACCCAGGGTCAAATGTGGAAGGAAACGAATAGCGACGGTAAGTTTAACTGTGCAAAATTCGATGTCCAGTCTCCTGAATGTACAATAGTAAGACAAAAATTTTTTAATGTAGTACTTAATTTAGAGAAAATTAAGACAGAATACAAACTTTTTTGACATGAAACATGAACTGAACATATTGCATTTCTTTTTATAGTATATTGGCTTTCCTTTTTAAAAATTAATCTCACCAGAGGGTAGGGGGGAAACGGGTAAAGGGGATCAGATATATGGTGACAAAAGGAAATTTAACTTTGGGTGGTGAACACACAATGCAATATACATATGACGTGTTATTGAACTGTACACTTGAAACCTATGTAATTTGATTAATCAATGTCACTGCGAATAAATAAATAAATAAATAAATAAATAAAATTAATCTTCTATTCACCCCCTTGCTAATTCTTATTTTTAATAGAAAGGCTTTTAACACTCTAAGGTGTGTTTTGTTCATTGGTGTTAAGCCAGAGTACCTCAGGATATTTTACAAACACATCCCTTGAAATTGCCAACTTCTCCAGTTTTGACAATTTACTAAACTGATATAACAGGTAGTTCAATTTAGCTGCTGTATGGAGAGCAGTCGTTTAGCACAGTTTGATATTTAACACTGCAGCCTAACCATAAAAAATACAATTTATGCTAATATGTTCTATTCAGGCCTGTTTCCAACAAAGCCTACAATTTAGCCACTTTGAGTTCTCACAACTGCTGTTTACTAATAATGCTTGATTTCAACAGAAAAAGCCTGCCTTCATTTCAAACAGCATGTAAAACTCGTATTTTGAGGGAAGTTAATCATTTGGTGATTCTTTAATCCTTATGCTAAAAGTTGGATGTAATTTTCACATCTCTTCTGTTTTCTTTCTTCATGTTACATTATGTTTTGGATCCTTACAGAATTAAAGCAAGTGCAGAGTGTCCACAGTTTATGCAAGGGATGTATTCCTAAAACACTCACAAATTCCAAACTTACACAGTTTAAGTTAAATTTTCACTGAGCTATAAATATAAAATAGGATTTGCTTGACTCAATTGTGTACAAAGAGAAGATGCATTAATTGTTTTAGGTGACTCTATCTAAAATTGGCATAAAATGAGACTGCACTGTGGATTTTTCACCTTCTCTCACATGTCAATGGGATCATGAGACTGTTCATCTCTTTGTGAGTTTGTGCTGCTGAGTCAAGATTAGGAATGCAGCTCCTTCCTGAAAGGTAGACACAAAGCAGCCACTGGAGGAATGGTGGTTGGTGGCGGCACAGCCTTAAAAACGTGGCCACAAATTCATTGGCACTCCTTCCACTGAGAGGTTGGCCTGTGCCCCTTCCTCTTGAATCGGGGCTGGCTGTGATTGTTTTGACAGATCCTGTGCAGTGGCAGTGATGCTGTGTGCCTTCCAAGGTGTAGTAGGCAGAATGATGTCCTCCTTCCCCCACCCCCCTGTAAATAAATGTCAACATCCTAATTCCCAGAACCTGTGATTTTGTTACCTTATGTGGCAAAATGGACTTTGCTGTTGTGATTAAGTTAAGGATTTTGATATGGGAAGATTATCTGGGTGAGCTCAATGTAATCACCAAGGTATTTGTAAGGGGGCGGGGGGAAGAGTGTCAGAGGCAAAATAAAATTTGTGCTGCTGGCTTTGAAGATAATGGAAGGGGCCATGGGCCAAGGAATGCAGGTGGCATCTAGAAGTTAGAAAAGGCAAGGGAACAAATTCTTCTCTAGAGTCTCCAGAAGAAATGTGGCCCTGCCAACACCTCAATTTTAGCTCAGTGAGACCCATTCAGGACTTCTGATCTCCAAAACTGTAAGATAACAAGTTTGTATTGTTTAAAAGTACTAAATTTGCAGTAATTTGTTATAACAGCAACAAGAAGCTAATCACACAAGGCTTGGAAGGCTTGGTTCTCTTGGACTGGTCACTCCCCAGACCCTCCCTGTCAGGATACTCCCTCCTAGAATCCAGCCGTCATGCTGTGAGCAACCCAAGCCACACGAAGAAGCCCAGTGTGGGAGCCCTGGTCGACAGCTCCACAGGAGCACAGCCTTTGAGCCATTCAGCCCAGGTATTGGATGTGTAGGTAAAGAAACCTCTGTGTGATCCCAGCCCCTTGCCATTTGAGTTATCCCCAGCTGTCTGAGTCTTCCCTAGCTGAGACCCCAGACATAGTGGCTCAGAGAGAAGGTTTCTCTTGCCCTCTGCCCAGATTCCTGACCCACAGAATTCAGGAGCTTAATACAATGGCTGTTATTTATACCAGTAAGTTTGGGGTGATTTGTTGGGGCAAAAGAGAAGGCGAAGATATGTGAAACCCAAGGCAAAATATTTCTTTGCCCAGAGGCCAGTGTGGGCTGGCCTCTGGTCATAGGTTAATGTAGCAGGTTGCTTTGGACTGATTTTCAAAGCCGAAGGAAAGAGAATTGAAAAAGAGATGAATCCTCAGGTGGCTTGGTGTGAATCTTGTGTCCTGAAGACACTTCATTGATACAGGGTCTTTTTGTTGAGACCTTAGGGATTGGGATACGCATTCACATTGTGTCAGTTAGGCTGATTCTAGCAGTAAGCAGCAGACACCCTGGAGACCAGGGGCTGAAAATACAAAGATGTTTTCTGTTTAAGTATAAGAAGCTAAGAGAGAGAGGAAGCCAAGACAGGATGGGTTTAGCGGCTTAACAAGATCCTTCTACTCTGCCATCCCTTAGCATGTTGGTTTGTCCCCAGGCTTGATCCCTCATGATAAGCCCAAAAAGACATGGTTGGAGAAAAACATACAGATACTTTAAATGTACAACCACTAACCTCAGGTGGACCCTTATATTGTCTGACAATTCTACACTATTTACTAGTCCACATACTCTCCATTCATTCTTTCACTTGGCAAATGTTGATTGAGCTCCTGTGTATGCTAGGTGACTATTTCTCATTTTCTTTTCTCTCCACACATTTCCAACATATCCCTTCTTGCCGCCACTCTCAGATGATGATCTTGTTTTCTATTTTCTGAGAACAAAGAAGCAATCAGAAGAGAACTTCCTCACCACCACGTCTTACAGCACCTGTACCTGTAGCACCCATCTGTGATCTGACTGTGCATGACCTGGCTGTGTTCTTGTCTGAGACCAGTCCCTCTATTTGTGCGCTAGATCCCAGCCCCTCCTGCGCGCTCAGGACATTGTGTCCTTTCCCTTGTACAGCATCAGTTTTTCCTTTTCTACTGGATTATTCTTTTCAACATACAGACGTGCTATAACCTGTCCCATCTTAGTCTCTCTTCATCCTTCCTTAAGCCTACACCCATCATTCCTTTTGCTTAGGATAAAGCCTTTGGTGCCTTAATGAAAATATTTTGTATGATGTATGTACAACAGGACATTGTGTCCTTTCCCTTGTACAGCATCAGTTTTTCCTTTTCTACTGGATTATTCTTTTCAACATACAGACGTGCTATAACCTGTCCCATCTTAGTCTCTCTTCATCCTTCCTTAAGCCTACACCCATCATTCCTTTTGCTTAGGATAAAGCCTTTGGTGCCTTAATGAAAATATTTTGTATGATGTATGTATATACAGTTGACCTTTGAACAACATGGATTTGAGCTGCATAGGTCCACTTGTGTGTGTGTGTGTGTGTTTAATAGCTATACAATCGGTTCTCTGTTTGCCTAGGGTTTGCATTTGTGGATTTTACCAATTGCGGATCAAAATCG
>NW_006429634.1:1838635-1845067 GCF_000325575.1 Pteropus alecto | reverse complement strand
TCTTTCTTTCTTTCTTTCTTTCTTTCTTTTCTTTCTTTCTTTTCTTTCTTTCTTTCTTTCTTTTTCTTTCTTTTTCTTTCTTTCTTTCTCACTTAGAGTTGACATTCAACATTATTTTATATTAGTTTCAGGTGTGCTGCATAATGGTTAGATATTTATATAATTTACAAAGTGATCCCTCTGATTAAGCACCCATCTGGCACTATACAATATTATTGATTATATTCCCTGTGCTGTACTTCATGACTATTTTATAACTACCAATTTGTACTTCTTAATCCCTTCACATTTTCACCCAGGCCCCCAACCCTCCTCCCATCTGGCAATCACCAGTTAGCTCTCTGTATTTCTGAGTCTGTTTTCATCAAAACCAGTATTTTCAATCTGTGATTGGTGGACTTCAAGGATGCAGAGGGCTGACTGCATGTATGGTTCTGTGCCATTTTACATAGAGTCTCAAGCATCCACGACTTTTGTTATCCACGGGGGTCCTGGAACCAATCCCCTGCAGATACCGAGGGACAACTATAGTGAAGTTTTTGGGGAATCAAAAATTATACATGTATTTTTGACTGCGTGTAGAGTTGGTGCCCCTAACCCCTATGTTGTTCAAGAGTCAACTGTATATATATTTATGGTATGATGCATATCTGATGTATGTATCACACATACACTCATATCTGATATATGTATTACCTTTCTTTTAGTATTTGGTATCTTCTCTAAATTTTCATATCCTTATATTTTATATGGATCTTTTGCAAGTGGCGTATATACAGCTGGATTTTGTTTTCTATTCAATTTAGTAGTTTGACTTTTAGCTGAAATAATTAGTTCATTCATATTTAATGTTACCTCTGAGCTATTTGGGTTTACATCTCTTATTTGGGCTTGATATTTCTTCTGCCTATTTCTATGTTTTGTTTTCTTTCTTTTCTTGCCTCTTTTTTAGTTAGTTCATACCATTTCATCTTTTTTCCTTTCCTGGTTCTAAATATACTCACTCTATATTCTTTCATTTGTTACTCTGGAAGTTATAACATGTATTTTACTTATCAAAATCTAAAATTAATTAATATATATCTTAACCCTCTTCCTGAATGATACAAAGACTTCAGAAAACTTTAACTCATTTATTTCCCGCCTGATTATAAATTTTGTTGTCATGCATTGAATTCCTTAAAGAAAAAACAAAACATAACTCAGAAGGCATTTTTTTCCTTTTTTATATAAGTAGTGTTAGATTTACCCACATTTTTGTTACTTTCTTTTCTCTTCTTCCTTGTTTCTCAGATCTTTCACCTGGGATTACCTTTCTTCTTGAAGGACATCTTTTAGAATTTCTTTTCTAAGAGAAATTCCTGGTAGTAAATTCTCTTAGTTTTTACTTAAAAATGCCTTTATTTTGCTCCCATTTTTGAAGATGCTTTCACTGAGAAGATAATTCTAAATTGGCACTTGTTTTCTCTTACTATGCTAAAGATATTCTGTTGTCTTTGGCATCCACTGTTGCTATAGGGAAGACAACTGCCAGTCTTTGAAGGTAATTAGTCTCTTTTCTCTGGCTGCTTTAGGATGTTTTTGTTGTCTTAATTTTATGAAGTGTCACTGTGATGTGTCTGCTGGTGGGTTTCTTTTCATGTATTGTAGTTGGGTTTCATCGAGCCTTTTGAATCTGTGATTGACATCTCTCACTTGTTCTGGAAAATTCTCAGTGATTATCCCATAAATATTGTTTCTATCCTATTCTCTCTCTCTCCTTTTTTTGGAACTCTAAATAAATGTATGTTGAACCTTATTCTCTCTGTATCTTAATCTCTCTTGTGTATTTTATCTGGTATTGTCTTGTGTATTTTATCTGTCATTGTCTTTCTTTGCAATATTTTGGGTAGTTTCTTCCGACATTTCATTAATTCTCTCTTCAACAATGTCTAGTCTGTTGTTAAACCCAACCATTGATCTTTTCCCTTCACCTCCTTTTTTTAATTCGGGAGTTTCTCTTTGGTTATTTTTCAGATGTTCAATGTCATTCCCAGATACTTGTTTCCTGTAGATATTCTCAGGCTTGTATTTTATTCCTTTATACAATGCAAGCATGAATGTTTTATAATTTGCATTTCATAATTCTGGTAACACTAGGCATGGTTTATCTGTTTTTGCTGATATTGTTTCTGCTTATGATATGTTTTTTAGAATGCTTGGGAATTTTTTCTCTGTCAGTTTCCCATTGTCCTTAAAAAATAATTTCTGGGAATTCTTTGAGGTCTAAGGTGAAGGTGCCCTTCTCCAGAGAAGATTTATTTTTTTTTTTGCTTTTGCCAGGTGCTTGGGATCATTCTTGCTCTAATTCCAATTTAAAATAAATTTAAAGCTTTTTTTTTTTGCTTACACAGGTGATATAAATTTGGGCAGCATATTCTTGCAAGGGTTGTATTTCCTATTTCTCTAGTGATCCTTCGTATTCATTTTTTAAACTCTCTGCAGGTCTCTGCTCAAATATGACATTGTCAGTGGAGCCTTCCCTGACCATGCAATATAAATATTATACCTACATAGCACTACCTTCTTATCTCATTTTATTTTGTTCCTAGTACTCTTTACCATGTGGCATGTCTGGTACATTGTAGGCACTCAACTGGTTGGATGTATGAATGAATGAATATTATCTCAGATACTCTGATTCCTTTAGACATGATTCAGTATAGTACAGCAGACAGATTTTTGTTGATCAGCGATATAGAATGTATACAGCAGCATCTAGAATAATCTATTGCCCTTTAGAGTTATGCTTAATAAAAGAATAAAGCCTCTCTCTCTCCCTAACTCATTTTTAAAAACATCACATTTAAATATATTTGATAAATAGTATTCATTTAATTCTCTGCCAGAAGGGCAGTATCTTAATAGTTTGTTAAATGGGCAGTGATTAATAAATACATTTGTGCTAAAAATTTCCTATTCAATATAAAAAATTGTATTCATGTCGGTGAAGCTGTGCCACTTGTTCAGGAAATACTTATAGAACATCAATATTATGTATGGAAACCTTGCTTATTATAGAAACGAATGTGATAAGATTTTTGTTAAAATAATATTTTATATCTTGTGCAAGGAAAACCTGAACATATTACTTCAATTTGGTATGAAAATTGTCCTCTACTTCTGAATACTTAATAACTAGCTATTGATATAAACAGGCTTTTCTCTCCCAGAGATTTTCCACATCTTAAATTCTGAAGGGACTTTGGAGAGCAAGTCTTTACAGATGGGCTTTACAGATGAGGAAACTGAGGCACAGATATCAAGAATTGAGCCAGGTCACATAGAAATTAGATAAGGGATCCAAGTCTTGACTCAACTGACTTCCCCTCCACTGTGGCTATCTCCTATTCTATAAAGATCTTAACTTTGAACAAGAGAGACTGTATCTGAAATGTTTAGTATGAATGGATTGCTTTCTAAACAGACTTGTATTCACAGAAGAGAGCTGGTACTTGAGCTCTGTTCTGAAAGCTTTGCTAATGTATAGGGAGGCAAATCTACCCCACAACCAACTGGACATAAGCAAACATGTGACACAGGTCTCCCTTGAGTCACTATCCTTTGTGGCTAAATGGGATCTCACTGGCATTCCCTCCTAGCTATTGCTGTCTCTTCTGTCTCCTGATGTGACAAGCAGAGGGACCTCAGTATTTCTCAGATTTAGAAGAAACATTTAGTAAACCATTCAGATTTTTTTATGATGACCTGCAAGATTCCATGTGATCTGGCACCTGCCTACTCCTTGTATGTCACCTCAGTGTAATCCATCCTCTCCTCGAACTCACCACACTTCTCATAGTTTATGTTCCCTCAGCCTGGAGCTAGCTTTCCAGTTTTCTCATAGTGGCTCCTTCCCACCCTTCGTATCTCAACTTAAAAGTCTTCCTGGTAGGGCCTTCCCTGCCACTCTGTCTAAAGCAGGTCCTCTTTTCGTTCTCTGTCTCAGCACTTTGTTTATTTCTTACCTAGGACCTGTGACAGTTGGTAATTGGTTCAATTATTTGTTTATTTTTTTGCTTCTTTACTAGATTGTATGCCCTAGGAGGGCAGAAAATGTGTTTGTCTGGTTCAGTGAGTGGCTCGCATATGGAAGGATGTCAGTAACCATTTGCTGAACGATGAACATAAAATGAAAGGATCTCTCAGAGTTACCTCTAAACTCTGTACCCTGTGGCCTGCAGTGGACCTTCCCACTAATATCCATCCATTAGCAAAATCAGATCATTCTGTTAGAGGCGAATGTACTTTTCTGCAATAAACAAAGCTTTTCTGCCCTCTTTCCTCCCTAGCTTCTCTTTATCCTTTATCTCTTTTTCCTTTTCTTCTGCTCTTTGGATGATTTTGTTCCCCCTCTTTAAGTCATGGCTCCTTACCATATATCTTTTTTTTTTCCTTTTTAAAAAATTAATTGTTTATTTATTTAAATTGAAGAAATGATTTAAATTTTTTGTCCCCCGTCTACTTCCCCTTTCCCCCCTCCCCTCTGGTAACCACTAGTCCATTGGATTTTGTTTTCTTGAATGTGAATTCTGCTTCTGGATATTTCCCATGCATGAAGTTCTGAACTGGTATTGCTATTCTTATTTCTCCTTTAGCTCTACCATGTCAACTTTGATCTTTGTTTTTCTTTTCCAGACAAGTTGTATTCCTTTTAGGTTTCCTTGAGAGATCAGAACATTGTTTAAATTCTTCACATTTTTTCTTGTTGTTGTAAAGCCCTTGTTTGTTGTCTGTTTACCTCCCCACCTCCACCCCAACTCCGTGCAGTGAAGTACTATCCTGGCCTATTAATTGGTCAAAAAACAGTCTGAAAAATTTTTCTTGATTTCTCTACTTTATCTGGCTATACTCAATTCCTCCCCTGTGTGCTTGAACATATTCATGCTTTGTTAAGTACTTCCGCTGCCCGTGGAAGGTGGGTCATGGGCTGAGATTTCAGGAGCATTGTCATCTTCAGGAAATGTTTTTTTTTCTCTCTCTCTTTTTAGTTAAAAACTAAATCTCCAGGAGCCACTGGGCCACCCAAGGGGAGGTGGGTCTGGTGGCCCAGTGAATCTCAATGTTGGTGTGTCCTGTGCTTGTCTGGCTTAGGGTGATCTCGTTATTTAGGAGTGTGAAACATGTGGTTCCATGGGCTGGCTTAGGTGTAACTCTTTTTCTCTAGCAGCTGCATCTTTGTTTTCTGCTAAGACAGTTAATCTTTAGTGGTTATTCTCCTGTCCCTTTCCTTTGTTCTCATTCATATTGGTGGCGGTGGTGGGAACTACATGTGTATCTTGGGGGTAATATATGTGTATGCGTGTGTGTGTGTATGTATATGTACACATATACATATATACACATATGCATGTACAGTCATGTGCCACATAACGATGTTTCAGTTAACCATGAATCTCATATACAATGGTGGTATACTGTATAGTTCAGGTGTATAGTAGGCCATCTGTTGTACACTCTGTGTTCTCACATCAATGAAATAACCTAATGCTTCATTTCTCAAAACATATCGCTGTCATTAAACAGCACACGACTCTCCCTCTCTCTATGTAATATACATAATATATATACATATACACGCATGTATGCGTCTGTAATCAAGGAAAAGGTTAACAAAGTGCACACTACGTTTTGAATTCTTGCATTTCCTACATTATAATGTTTGTCATATATGCATTGTTGATATCAGATGTTTCTTTTGGTGGGTCATGGTTGCATTGTTATAAGAAAGTTTAGATTGGGTTTTAAATGCATAGTAGGTATTAATGAGAACTGCTGTTAATGGGTACCTTTTCCTCCTTTAGGGAATCACTCATGTGGGTCTTTTGTTGGCATTTATTTGGCTCAACCAGCATTTTGGAGGCACCTGTTTTGTGCCAAGCAGAGTCCTGAGAATAGCAAATGATCCTTCTGTCTTCCATCTTGTCAAGACCTATTTGTATTTTAACTATTTTTTTCTAAATTGGCAGGTTTAACGACACACCTCCAATTCTATCATCTATTCTGTCAGCAAGTAATTAATGAAAATGTTAAATAGTACTGGGCAAGAACTGACCCTTGTGGAACTACATTTATTAAATTCCCCCTAGCTGACATTTACACTGACCTGTTAATCAATTTTGCATTCACTAGATACATAAATTATAGTTTCCCAGTTTCATGACAGGTAGGTCGTAAAAGATAAAACCTCAGCATTAAATAAATTCCATTCCTTGAAGGACAAGAATAATCAGATTTATTCTCAAAGCCATGTTGATTTTTACCCTGGCTATAGCTGTCTATTAAAACAAGCTAGGGCTGGCTTTCATGTTTTTCGGACTTCAAGTGCTATGGTAGGTAAGGGACTTGGTTCCATTAATGCCTTTACCTGCTTCCCTCCACCTCACCGCCCCC
>NW_006429634.1:1824456-1838456 GCF_000325575.1 Pteropus alecto | reverse complement strand
GAATATTGTAAGGAGAAGGATTTTATTATCTTTGATTGTTTTTGTATTTACATTTCTAAAACTTTAGGAATGGTTGTCACTCAAGGAGATTTTGACCTTTTCAGACCCTTTGATGTGAATAATAGATATGGTTCCCCGTCTCAATGAGGTATGTTTGCTGTTAATTAAAAAACAAGCAAACAAGAGAAGCTCATAAAATAACACCATAAAGAAATCCATTTTGGAAATATATACTTCAAAGTAAGTACATATGGGGGTATACTTACAAGTGGGGTAAATACACTCCCATCCCCTCATCCTTTCATTCCCTCATCTTCTCATTTTCAAGAAATAAGCATTTCTTTACTTTTAATGACTCACTTCAGAAATACCTACTCCTCCCTCCTTTTAAATTTTAGGTAGCTGAACCCCTTTCAGCAGTTCTTCTGGGGCAGCCCCCACCCACTGGTTTTCAGCAGCCTTTCCCTTTGCATGCCATCAGAGAACTTGTTGAGTGATTGAAGAACCTGATTATTCAGTGGAGACTGGAAAATGCTTTTAAGGTGTACCTCTGTCCTATAGCCAAAGGTTGCTAATTGTCAGGAGGAATTCAGGCCCTAAAGGTGGGAGGAAACTCTTTTGTTGACCTGGGTCCTCCATGGATTGCCAGTGAGGAATTAAAGGCATGGGTTACGGTAAATGCACATTTTGGGAGTCTGCCAAAATAAAGGTATTTAAAGTTTTAAAATATAATTCCATGCCTTATATAGCTAGAGGCTGTGCAAAGCCAGTGGAGGTAGGTAGATTCTCAGAGCAAGACGTACAAATGGTCAACAGGTTTTGTAGCCACATATAACAGGCTTTAATCGGAGTATTGGCTTAAAAATGAAATCCTGGCAAAATGCAGTTATTTTTGCTCCAGAGTAATTGAGTCTTATCTCAAAGTATCATGACCATTTTATTGTACCACCGAGCTTTCTGTGGCCATACTCACTTTTCTAACAGTTCCTGGATACTCGTTTGTTATAATGTTGGTATAATGTGCAATAGAATATTTTCTTTCATAATTTCCTTTCTCTTCTCTCATCTTTGAGAGTATGTAGAAGAAAAGGAGTCTCAAAATGATGAGTCCATTGGCAGAGCAGTGAGAAATATTTTCATATGCAACAAAATACAATTTCCTTTTCTTTTAGTGCTTTCCATTCTCTCATTATTCTTCACGTAACTTTTGTAGCAGATAAAATTTCCATTTTACCTATGAGGAGATGGGGTGGGGGATGGGCCCCAGTGGTCACATAAGTTGTGGATGATCACAGAACTAGTAAGGTGTGGAGTAGGATTCGATGTCGGGTCTTCTGAGTCCAGTCCCATCTTCCCCCTGCACCCAGCCTATCAGATCTGACACAGCTGAGCCTCTGCCATCTCTTCCCTACTTCCTTTCTTTGCCCCAATAATCTAGCCTCCTACAGACATGATCCTATAATAGGGTTTGCAGTGCCCACTTTGCTCCCCAGTTCATTTGGGATAAAGGAAGAGTCCTCCTGGAATCTTTGACTTGATTTTTCTGATGAGGCTCCTGTGAGGCCTTTTTCAGGTGATGGTCTTTCAACATCTTACCCAGCCGAGGTGAATGCTGAGGTGGTGCCAAGCTACTTGTAAGAGTTCGCTGCTTCGGGACAATGTGCCTCCTGTCATGCATTCTTTGCTTTCCAGCCTCATGGCTGCTTCCTTGTGAAGGAAGGGCTTCCTCTCTCTCCTTATTCCTGGGCCCAGCTTGCCAGAGCCCACCGCACCTTGTAAAGCACGCAGGCCTCCCCTGTGGGGCAGTGGATCCCGGAGGATGTTTCTGACCCAGACTTCTCTCAGGCTCCCTCAGCCATGCACTGTTACCCCACCCTGAGCCCTGCTGGCCACACCTTCCCCTGGCCTGATTTCATGCTCTCTGCCCCTGGCCAAGACACAGCAGGCCCGTCCCTGCCTTGTGTTCCTTGGGGAGTGTTTGCGCAGCAGCAGCAGCAGCAGCAGCAGCAGCAAAACTTCTGCTCCACTTGATCTGCCCCCTGGGCTGTCTTTCAAGGCATTTACCCAAGATGAAAACAATGTAAGCAATTTGCTCTTTTATCCATGGCTTACCTGTGCATTAGGTTTAATAAGCCTTAGTTGCAAATTAAACAGCCTATAGACCTCAAGTGGCTCCCCTTTTCAAAACAGCTTTATTAAGGTATAATTTACATACCATCAAATCCACCAATTTTCCATATACAATATAATAATTTCGGAGTTGTGCAACTATCACTACAACCGGGTTTAGAATATTTACATCACTCCAAAAAGATCCATTGTGCCCATTTCCAGTTAATTTCCATCCTACCCCCAGCCCCATGCAACCACAAATCTACTTTTTTATCTCTACAGAGCTGCTTTTTAATTGCACATTTCATATAAACGGAATCCTATAATATGTAGTCTTTTGCATCAGGCTTCTTTCGCTTAGCATGTTTTTGAAATCCATCCACGTTGTCTGTATCAGTGTTGTGTTTCTTTTTATTGCTGAGTGGTATTCCATTGTATGGCTATCCTACATTTTGTTAATCCATTCAGCAGTTGATGGACATTTGGGCCGGTTCCACCTTTTGACTGTTATGAATACTGCTGCTATGAATATTCATGTACAAGTCTTTATGCGAACAAATGTTTTCATTTCTCTTGAGTTGATACTTACAAGGGTGAATTGCTGGGTCATCTGATGAATCTGTGTTTAACTTTTTAAGAAACTGCCCAATTGTTTTCTTAGTGTTTGCACCATTTTACCATACTACCAACAATGTATGAGGATTCCTGTTTCTCCACATCCTCGCCCATTGAACAGGGGAGTTTCCTTGCTCTTTAAAGGTTGGCTGAGAGCAGACACATTCTGAAAGCCCTGCCACTCTGCCTGTTCCTTTTCTAGGTGTTGCCCCTTCACTGGACTGCAGATTCATTCATTCATTCATTCAGGCATTTTTGCTCCTTAAAAGCAGCTCTAAATGGCTATAAAAAAATATAATTTCACAACATTCATATTCTTGCTGCCCTAATAAGTGCTTTTTTTCTTTATAGTGGATATTTTTTCTCCCATAAAGAAGAGTATCTCATTTCCCCTAAATGTATATAGTGAACTTAGTAACGTGCCATGCACCAGGAAGAAGGTATTTGTGTTAAATCGTAAATGGGCATTCTGAGTATGTAGAAATCAATAAGTGTTACTTTAAAATGCAGACATTGCTGAGCCAGGGAAAGCTGAGCTGAGTCCCGTTAGGCTAGGTGGGATCTGATCACGTGCCCCCGTAAAGGCCTAAGGAAAAAAGAAAAGAGTGACTGACAGTAACAGGAAGTGAGAGCAGGATAGTGAAAGGCCTGAGGAAAAAGTGTGCAGTTTGGCCTTTCGAATTAGGATCCCATTACTAGCCGTGTGTCTTTGGGAAGGATTTTAAGCTTCCTGGAACCCCAGACTTCTCACTAAACTGGAGGACGAGTATGTCACCCTTGTGGGCACTGATGGCCTCAGTGTGTAGACTGCCTTGCACAGAGCCTGGCACTCAAAAGGTGAGCGGTAATGGAGAAAGACCAGAGGGGAAGCAGCGAGAGCTGGGTTCTGGGTCAGGGTGAACAATACGGAATGTAGAGCAGTAATTCTCACGCTTCCTCTAAGAATCACCTGGAGACTCAGGCCGCACCTCCAGAATTTGTGATCCAGGAGGTGGGGCCTGGGGCCTGAGAATGTGCATTTCTAATAAGTTTCCAGGTGCTACTGGTGCAGCTGGCACAAGTGCCACTTGGAGAGTCACAAGAGTACAAGAGAAGAGCCACTGGGGAGCAAGGTCTATGTCACAGGGAAGAGAGGGTGCCTTCTTGATGCCTTCTACACCCCAGACTCTTGATGCCTTCTACACCCCAGACTCTGTTTAAATAGATGAAGCGGACAGTCTCTGTCTTCAGTATTTCAGTCTCATGCAGTGATTCTTGGAGGGTGGGGGCAGTACTGGAAGGGTGGCTCAGGATGTCCATGTGAGGTCCTGCACAGGGACCTTTTCAAATTCTGTCCCCAGCAGGAGATTCTAATGTTGCATTTTAGGAGGATTCCCTCCCCCATCTCTCTCCTAGTGCCTTTGCCTCTTGTATATTATTGTATTCCTGGTAACCAGAAGAGTGCCTGGTGTTGGTAGGTGTTCAATAAATAATTTGTTGAATGAATGGATGGAAGTCAAGAATTACCATTTGTATTCATTTGCTAGGGCTGCCATAACGAAATACCATTGACTGGGTGACGTAAACCACAGAAATTAATTTTCTTATGGTACTAGAGGTCAGAAGTCCAAGATCAAGGTACTAGCAAGATTGTTCTCTCCTGAGGCCTCTCTCCTTGGCCTGTAGATGGTCACCTTGTCACTGTGTCTTCACATGGCCCCTTTTCTCTGTTTATGCCCCTGGTGTCTCTTCCTTTTCTTATAAGGACACCAGTCCTTTTGAATTAGGGCTCCACCCCATGACCTCATTTAATATTAATTACTCTTTCAAGGCCTTATCTCCAAATATAATTGCATTGGGGGTCAGGGCTTCATATATGACATTTTTTTTTTTTTTTTGGTTGGGGGGGACACAATTTAGCCCATCATACTACTGTAGTAAAACACAGCTGCTGACTGGAGGGGTCATATTTCTCAGCATGGTGCTCCATAAAGGTTGAGAACCCCTAATCTAGTAGATTCCTTCATGCCTTATTGAACAGCTGAGAAAAGACATAGACTTGGGACTTAATGGGAAAAAAAGGAATGAAATTACCGACAGACACGGTTTTGAGGAGGAACTATTCATTTCTTCTATTCCAGAGCCATTGACTATCAGCAGTATGATTATTTTTTTTTCTTGACTAGACAGCTTGAAACTGCAATGTGATCATTCCTCAGCTACGTGTTGTTCATAACCCTAAATTTTCCTATGCTTCTAAAATTTGGCTCTAGAGCCAAAGTATCCATGTGAGGTGTGCTGCCCTGAGTGGGGTCAGGGATGGCAGGATTACTGGAGGAATAGGAAGGCGGAACAGCCGAGCAGTGAGACTTGCTGTTTGAAAAGCCTTTGAGTGTGACAGAGGAAATATGGAATTTGTCACTTAAGCTTTGAATCTCACAGCATCTAGTCCCACCCCAACACAGTCTTTGTACATTTTAGGTTCTCAACAAATATATTACACCTGAGACCTTCACTTTATTTGCAGATATTGTGATTAGTAAGTTTGATGTCACCAGTATGACTTCCTGGTCTCCCTCTCTGTCTGTGCTCAGACAGAAATACCAGTCAGTCTGGGAGCTGCAGGAGAGACGGTGCTCATCTCCTTGTTTGTATGTGCTTCCTCCCCCAGCTGGCAGGCCCTGACCTCCTGAGGCTGGAAGAGCAAGGAGGGAGGTAGGGGAACTTGGGGGTACAACCCTCTCTTGGGTGGCTCTGTTCTCTCATTTGGTAGTAGCAGATGATGGCGGCTCACACAGGGAATAACTGGCTGGAGCCTCTGGATTGTGGGGCTGGAGGAGCCACAGAAGGTAATCGTTCTCATCCTTTCCTTTCATACTGTCCCCTGCCAAGTCCTGTTTGGAACTCCCTGTCTGATTTTTGTGTTTGCTATCCCTGCCCTGCCACCCTCCCCGCCTCGCCCCTTCATCCACTCACCCTAGTTTAACATAGTCCATATGCCCAACTCCTTCCCATTACTCAGCTCACCTATTCCCTTTCTCTTGGTTCTAAATAGGTGGGCTGTGAGCACTCTAAAGGTTTTAAGGTGGTAAATTTTGGAGATATGTTGAGTACTGTGGTCATAATCATTTGTTAGGGTTTCTGTAACAAAGTGTCAAACTGGGTGGCTTAGCTTAGAACATCAAAAATTTATTGTCTCTCAGTTCTGGAGACAGAGTGGAATCAAGTTGTTGACAGGGCCGTGCTCTCGCTGAAGGCACCAGGGAAGGGCCTGTTCTAAGCCTGTCTCTTAGTTTCTGGTAATTCCTTGGCTCATGGCAGCACAACTCTGTTCTTCACATGGCATCCTCCTGTGTGCATGTCTGTGTTCAAATTTTCCCTTTTTAGGAGGATACGAGTCACATTAGATTAGGGACCCACTCTACTCCAGTATAATCTCATCTTAATTTACCTATTACATCTTCAGTGACTCTCTGTCCATAACAATAGTTTTGACTTATGAGAAATAGCTTTAGATATAGTTTGAATTGGAGTTTCTAAGAATATACTTGTAAATAAATACTATACCATAAATTTTTATAACATGCTTACTTATGAGATGGCAAGAGATAGAATTTACATCTTATATAAAGATGGAAGCAAAGAAAGAGTAATATTTGGTGGTGTGAATTCTTGGAGGCAAAATTAGAATAGACTTGGAAGTTAAGTGAACCCTCAGTTGCCTGTTTTAGGTAGCATTCTGGACCAAGTGAGCCCAGCAAGTCAGGCTAGACTTGGGAGCTCCAAGTTGGGTTTTTGGCACCGAATACCTCTGCTTGAGCCAATCGCTCATCATCTCTGAGCCTTGGATTACTCCATCTCGGGAAGCAGAATAATACTGCCTTAGAGAAGAGGGATAGGAATGAGTGAATTACGCTGTGAACGTGTTTAGAAGATCCTCAGATGAAAGGCACCACAAGATCAGTGGTAAACTTTCAATTACCACTTGGAATAGACACAGAAAATGATCTTTCCTTTTCTTTTTCATTTATCTCCGTGGGTCATAGCTGTAATCGCAGGAGTAGAGGTAGGCATTGTTGATATGGAAGTGAGCGTGGTTGACCTAGAAGGCAGATCAAAGAGGAAATCAGTCAGATGGATAAATTCACTGGTCTTGAAATAAATTTCTGAGTGTGGTACATGCTGTTCAGATTCTTGCACGAGGACCGTTTGTGCTCCTGTGAGCACTGACTGGGGTGTGCTTCCACTCCCGAACTGTTCTGCACCCTTTGCCACTTCGTAAGCCCACAGTAGGGCTCTTGATCTCTGAACACAACCTTGCCAGTTCATCTTCCAGTGGATCTGTTCCTCGGAAGCATGCCTCTGAATGGATGCTTGCCATTACAGAATCTCTTTATGTGCCCCCCTGGCAAGATGAGCAGCAGCACCAAGCTCCTGGTCCATGTTATTGCTGTTTAGAAAGCCTTTACCTTTCATCTTGACGCACTGATCTAATGAAACGCACTCTGAGAGCACCACAGGCGTTATGCTTTCTCTTCTAGCAATAACTAGCCGCAGAATTCACCTGTACTGTGCTTGGATAGATGCATTGTAACATACATCAATTTTTCTTACTTTCAAAGTAATAAACTAATTTGAACCAGACATATCAAGTGTATGGTGAGAATCAACAGAAGAATTTGAGGACCAAATGATCAGATTGATTGATTCAACCAACATCTACTGAAGGCCCAATATGTGCTACTGTAGAGGCTGATCTAGAAATATTATAGTGAACATTCTTGCGTTGGAGAGTGATTTTGACAAAATTTATTTCTGTTTTTCCACTTGTCATAGGTCATGTTCGCTGGGAAACAGACTCTGCAATGAGATTTGCAGGCAGGAGATTTATTGAGGAATGTAGGAATGTTCCCCAGATCTGTTGGGGGGGGGGAGAATGAGGGAATCAGGACTGGGTAGGGGTGAGAGTTTAACTATGATGCTGTCATAATGAAGACCTCAGCTGATCCCACGGAAGGCTCAGGAGCTAGAATGGGTCCTCAGAATTGTATCAAGTTGAGGCTGTGGGACCAGGCCTTTATAATCCTGCATCCAGCAGTCACTAGACACATAGACTGTCCTCATGCAGGTGGTGTGGCCTTGGGCAAGGCAGATCTTTTTAGTTCAAGACAATAGACTTAGTGGAGAGCCATCAGCAATGGGAGGAATGTGGACCTCTATCCTGAAGGGCAGGCCGATGGAGATGACGGCAGTGCACCAGAGCATCCACTGTGCCTCAGTAAATCTGTGCTAGGTCGGCCACTGGACTAGATACTGAGGCTGTGGAGAATAATGCAGAGTTTGCTGACCCACAGAAGGCCGATAAGTAAATATGCAGTTACAACACAGAACTCACCGTCCTGTGGGATTACATGGTGGGAGAGCCAGGAAGCTTTCTGGAGAAAGTCACAGCTAAGCTGAGATCTGAAGAATAAGGAGATGGTCATGTTCAGAGGGACATGAACAGAGTATTCTAAGCAGAGAGCACAGCATGCAGGACGTCTCACAGGTCAGAGAGGGAGAGCATCACATATATGAAGAATGAATAAGGTTCAGAATGGCCAGCAGATGCAGTATATGTGTGAGTGCGGTAGGGGAGATGAAGTTATGCCTGGAGAGGTGAGCTGGGGTCAGGTGTCACAACATCCTGAAACCATCGAGTCAGTAAGCTGTCATACAGCAAATGTTAGACTAAGAAAGGAAGGGATAAGAAAGGAAAGGAAGGGAAGAGAAACCGGGGCCCATGGGATGGGCACATAAGAGCAGACAGCAGTAGCTGAGGAGTCAGGGAATAGGAGGGAAACCAGGTGACTTCTGCTCAGTTCCACTTCCACATCCCTGTCATGTTCGAAACCATCGAGTCAGCAAGCTGTCATACAGCAAATGTTAGACTAAGAAAGGAAGGGATAAGAAAGGAAAGGAAGGGAAGAGAAACCGGGGCTCATGGGATGGGCACATAAGAGCAGACAGCAGTAGCCGAGGAGTCAGGGAATAGGAGGGAAACCAGGTGACTTCTGCTCAATTCCACTTCCACATCCCTGTCATGTTTGCTCGAGCTCTTTGGACTCTCACACAACGAATCGACATCGCCTTTCTTTTCTCTTAACACTGTGATGTTTTTTTTCCAGTCTCTCGACCCCCTGCTGCAGCCAGGTTTAGCTTTCTTCTTTCTCAAGGAAGTCCTCTGTCCTGCTGTTCTAGGCCACCTCTTGCTTTCACGGCCCACTTCCTTGAAGATACTCAGTTTCAGGCTCTCTCCACAACTCACATGCCCTCGTTTCTATATCCGTAATCTATTTTCAACCTCCTTCCACCAAAATTCCTTCGATGGCACAGGTGACCTTTTCAAGGACGTTCTCTGCCATTGTCGTCTAGGCTTTGCTACAGCATTCTGTGGTCCCCTTTTCTCTTGGAATGTTCTTTATCAGGCTTTCCTGAAACTGAGCCCTCTTGATTCGCTTCCTGACTTCCCCACTGTGCCTCTTCGCCTCCCACAGTCTCCTCTGCTTCCTACTCTACTTTTCTAGAAGTAGGAGTTTCCTCTGATTATGTCCTTTACCTTCTCTTCCTTCTCCTTTTTTCTAGCAATTTGATTCACTTTCATGGATTCAACTGACATTTCCATGTAGATATTTCCCACCGCCCAACATCAGACTGGCATTTCTAGGGGTGCCAGTCTGCACCCCAACCCCCAAGTTCTTTTATCCTTATCTTGTAGCCATGCTGTTACTTTTTTTTGCCTTTTGATTTTTGTGAACCACATTCTTCCTATTCATCCTCACTGAAAAACTTGATGCTTTGACAAATCCGTTTTTCCTCTCCCTCTGTACCCGCATCCTGCTCCATAGCCTGTCAGTTTCCAAGTAGTGTCAGACTCTTCCCTTGCATTCTGGCCTTTTAGAAATGCCCCCATCTTTTCAATGCCGGATGGTGAGACAAGTCATTTAATTTCTAATCCCTATTTCCTTATCTATGTAATGGGAATAATAGTTGGCTTGTTTATCTCATGGAGTTCTTGTATTTCTAGTACATGATGTACATTAAAAATAAGTTGCCATGCTTATGAACTTGAATCTAGCAGGCAAATAAGTTGGAGAACTGTAGCTGTAATATAACCTTGTCTCACTGATTATCCCTTTAAATCTCAAAGATTTTTTGCTTCTTTTTCATCCTTATGAAGCTGGCCTTTTAAGACTAGGCCACACTAATGAATTGGTTATCAACTGAGGGTGGTTTTGCTCCCCCAGGAGACATTTGGCAATGTTTGGCAACATTTTTGGCTGTGACAATTGAGGTGGTGGTGAGTAGGGTGCTACTGGCATCTGGTTGGTAAATGCCAGGGATGCTGCTAAAAACATCCTGCAGTGCACAAGATGGGCCCCTACAACGAAGAATTGTGTGGCTCAAAACATCATCTGTGCTGTTGCTGAGAAATCCTGCAACAGTGGGTTTGTGTATCTCAGTATCTAGGGTGGTAATAAAATGTTTGGTTTGAGTTAGGCTGAGTTTCATCCCTCTTTTTGAAAGTTTTCATGGTTGCCTCTCTAAGAGGCTTTGATCCCCAAAGCCATTCACAGATGAGTAAGAGTTCCAGTATTCTATCTGGTCCAACTTTATGGACCAGAGAAAGATGCGTAATAACTTTCATATACTTAATGTCCAATGAAGCCCCAGGGGTACCTAAGTAAGTACAGTTTTTACAAATGACAAGTGTTTTTGTTAGATTAACATTAAAATCAAAATATGAATTGTCGAGTAGTTGGTATGAAATTTCCTTTTCCTAATCAACTTATATTGCATTTAAAAAAGACGCTAGGTAATAATTATTCTTTGTATACTATGAACTGTTTTCAAACATTTACTTGGGTCATTGGACCCAGGAAAACTAAACGCTTTTGGCCCTGCCTGGCCCTGGATAAGCCCTGGGTTTGAGGTTTGGTTTGATCTGGATAACTGGGCCCTGGCCCTTCCTCTGTTTTGCATGGCTCCTCACTTTGGTCCTGAACATCTATGGGAAAATTGTCCTTTCTCTTTTGGATTGAAGCTTATTCTTTATATTCCTGGCTTAAATGAATCTCTTGATAATTTTTTACTTATAACCCTAATATACTGCTTAGATAGATTACTACCTGTTCCCTTTTTGATGGGATACCTGATCTCTAATCTCAAGGGACTTGTAAATTAATTCTTGACTTCTGTTGCCTCTCGTTCTAGCTGATGGTTGCTGGGAAGATTTTCTATATATCCATTGTCTTCTTTTTGAGGCACTCAAGGCACTTGACAACATTTTACTCTATGGTGGATGATTAATGAAAGCCTATGAGGTCATTTGTCATATGTCTTTAGGGCCTCAGAAAGGGGACCTGTATCACTACTTAGACTTAATTAGAAAGAAAGGAGAGAACTATTAAAATTTCAGGATAAACATGTCATTGGAAAATACTGCTATTTTTATTATTTTTGTTGATAATAATCACGAAACCCCTTTAATTACAAATTATTAAATATCCTATCCTTGGGAACAAGGAATGCTTTCATATTTCCTCTTGAATTAGTTACTGCCATCATGCTGCATAACAACAACAACAACAACAAAAATTCCACAAAATCTCAGTGGCATGCAGCTATGAACATTTATTTTTCATTCATGCATCTGCAAGTCAGTTTGGCTAAGATTTGGCTGATCTGGACTGGGCTGGCCTTAGGTTTCACACATCTCTTACCTTTCTTGCGTCAGTGGCATACTTTTTGTCCCTAAGACATGTTTTTTCTCACGATGATGGAAGACATACAAGATGCAGACTCCACTGGCCAAAACAAGTGATGTGACTAAGCTTAACATCAGTGGGTGTCCCAGTTATATTGCTATGGAAAAAATTCCTCCAAAACTTTGTGGCTTAAAACAATAACAATCATTTTATTGTCTCTGATGGTTTCTATGGGTCGGGAATTCGGGAAGGACTCCATTGGATGTCCTGGCTTGGAGTCTCTCATTCAGTTGCAGTCAGATGATGACTGCAGCTGGCACAGGACGGGACTGGCCATGTTCTCAGGCTTCTTCATATGGACTCTCCGGGTAGGCTAGTTGGGCTTTCCCTCAGCTTGGTGACTGTAGGATTGTCGGACTACTTACAAGGCGGCTTAGAACTCTAGCACAATTGGTTTTGGAGAACTAAGTGGGAGCTACATTGTCTTTTATGATCAGCCTTAGAAGTCACATAGAATCACTTCTGCCACTCTCTCTTGGTTGATACAGTTACTAAAGCCTGCCCACTTTCAGGAAGAGGAGACACAGATCCCAGCCCCCATGGGAGCAATATTAAGGTCACGCTGTAAGAAGTGCATGATGGATGGGAGATGGTGTTGCAGCCATTTTGGGAAAATACAATCTGTCCTAGTGGGGCAGGGAGGCAGTCTCCCACAGTGGAGGGAGAGGAGAGTAGATATTTGCTAAACAGAAACTTTATATGCCTTGAGCATTTTATATGGGGCTGCAAATACAGTAGATACGCAAAAATATATACTGGATAACTGTATTAGGCTGGGTACCTAGAAATATGACCCAGATGGGGAATGTGTGCAAAATATTTATTGAGGGGTTGCTCTTATGAAAAACCCCTAATGGAGTGAGAGAAGCAGTATAGGGCAGGGAGGAACTAGGCAAAGGTTTGGTTTTAGGAGAAGGCTGGCCTTTGCCTATATTACGGACAGAATCCCTGTGTCTCCTCAAAATTCGTATGTTGAAATCTTAACTTCAAATATGATGGTATTAGGAGGTGGAGCCTTTGGGAGGTAATTTAATCTTCAGAGTAGAAACCTCGTGAATGGGAATGTCCATATAAAAGAGACCCCAGAGAGCTCGCTAGCCCTTTTTCTACCATGTGAAGATACAACAAAAAGACAGCAGTCTATAACTCATAAGAGAGCCCTCATGAGAACTCAGCTATGCTGATACCCTGATCTATGACTTCCAGAACTATGGAAAATGAATTTCTGTTGTTGATAAGCTACCTAGTCTATGGCACCTTGTTAGAGCAGCCCAAACTGACAAAGAAAGCCTAATTCCGTGAGGCTCTCTAGGGTGTGAATTGCACCACAGAAGTTTACTGCTTTGAGGCAAGGGGCTTTAACTTTTATTCCCTTGCATCAGTCACTCACAGGTGTCCCTTGGGGGAGGAGGGAGAGGTGTCTCTAGAAAAGTCAGGTCTGATAAGGTAGGCAGAATCCTCCAGAGAGAGGTATAGGTGTGAACCATAAGTAGCAGCAGGAGGATGGGTATTCCTGCCTGGTAAATGGGGATCTGAATGGGACACCAATAGCATCGGCTACGGGCCACCCCTTGTACCACTCAGATCCATTTGTTTCTTACTTTAAGCTTACTCCATCCTCTCACAACTTCTCCAGGATTCTTATTGGTCAGAAGTTTTGGGTTAGTGGGACAGTCCACAGACCTTAGTGTTGCAATTGGTTCTGAGGCCATAACTGATACCCATCTCCCTGTCTACTACTCTTTCTAGAATCCCCTCCCTTGGATACCAAGGTGGCTTGTCTGGTGGAGAGACCCAGACTTTCTTCCTTGATTGGTCTGAGCCCCTGGTTACCACCCCCTTATCAGGCTGTGATTGATGTACCATCAAGTTATAATTATAACTGAATATTGAAGGACCAAGACAATACCTTGGTAGATGACCTGTCATATGCATCACATATCATTCACATTCCTCCCTGCCCATTATGTAGCAGCATCTCTACTTCCCCATGATGATCATGGTCAAACCCTCTTGCCAGTAGGACAACTCCATTTCTTTGTTCTTGATTTAAAGTATTTGCTACCTCCCAAAGGACAGTGTCTCTCCTGTATAGGGTATTACGTCCAAGCTTGCACCTCAGCTGTGCTTTCAAGAGATTGTTCCAATGTTCTGTCAATCCAGTAGCTTCTGAATGGTGTGCCAAGTATTAGTAGGACCAGTGGATCACACGGTCCTGTGCCCATATGCACCTTCTTTCCTGCAAAGTCGAAGTGAACTTATGCAAGATCAGATTTTGAGCAGTAGCAGTTAATTGGATACTGTGAGTCCATAGGTGGTGGTGGTAGTTGAGGCCTACAGGCAGAAAAAATAAATCCATACCTGGACTATTTTTCCATTCTAATCAGGATGAAATATTTCTCTTTCCAAGGTAGAAGAGAATCACCTCATTGCCAACTAGCCAGTTGGTCTTCTCTAAGGATGGCACCATATCAGGGACTCAGAATT
>NW_006429634.1:1819014-1824426 GCF_000325575.1 Pteropus alecto | reverse complement strand
AGGAGCAGTAGTAGAGGAGCCTTGGAGAGTGGGAGCCCATGGTGTTGGGCCCATGTGTAGCCTTTATCCCTCCATCATGGGTGCTCCATTCATGAACCTACCACAGCATGTTCTTGTGTGGGCACCACTCAAAACCTCAGCCTTCTATGCCACCTATTCTGCAGATAAGAAATGTCATGTTCAGAGGGGTTAAGTAATTTTTCAAGGTCTCAGAGCTGATAATTGGTAGTTCAGGAGTTTATACGTGTCATTTCCACTGCACCATGTTGCCTCTTCTGTGCTCTCAGACCTATTTCCAGGATATCTATGAATAGAAGAAAAAGTCACCTGTGTTTGATTGCATGTGAGTGAATTGACTCGCCCTTGAAATGCCAGATGTAGATCAGTTTTAGTTTTTCAAAATAGGCTCTGACTCAGGTAACTGTACTGTTCAAGGACAGGAGCTGGTGCCATATCCTGTCCTGATTCAGAGTGATTCAGACTGAGAGCTGGCTAAATCTGGGAGGATTTTGCATCACATTATAACCTTTTAGGTGTTCATCTTACCCCTTAGCTAAGAATAGATCTGGACCGTGAACAAGCCTTTCTGAAATCATCCTCCTCCAATGTTCTGAGTTTTCTTTTGGTGTCCAGTCTAGACAATAGGGATTACTGTATTTTGAACTTCTTTTTTTTCTCTATTCGGCCCAGTTTGTCCTTGGATAATGGAGTTCTCCCAGGTGCTTTTGGATTGATGGGAACATTAAGGACATGGTTGGCTCAGAAAAGTTAATTCACTTGCTTGAGCTATTTATGTGGGAGCCAGGACTTGACCCCAAGTGGTTTGGCTCCAGAGCATGTACTCTGTTCTGCTGTGATAGACTAAGGCTGTGCAAAATGTTTATATTTATTGACAACTATTGATGAGAAACTGATACCTATTTGTTTAGTAGTGTCACAGGGAATTAGTGACTATTTGGGAATTGGATCAGGATTAACATAGTAGCAACTTTGGATTTTATTTCAGTTTATTTGCTAAAATGAACTTTTAGTCATTTGCATAAAGATTATTCTGGCAAAACTTTAAATTTTCTTGAAACACAGGACAGTTCTTTTAACTTTTGTTTATAGTGGCTTATAGATTACTGGGAGTTAGAGTTTTAGAAAGTATGGTAAAAATGTAAATAACTCTCTTTATTTTATTGAGTAAATATAAAAAATAAATCATTGCATTCTCTCATGCTAAATAATTAATTTCCCTTATAAATGTGTGTGTATGTGTATAAATATTTTTCTTTTACAAATGAACATACAGTGTGGACTAAAATAAAATTTTAGGCAACTTCTCAGCCTCTTGTAAGGCTTTTTAGACTGCCCAACTCATCACCTCTATCAGCCCTGAATGCAGAGAAAGGAGTCTGGAGAATTTATGCCAATGAATAAGACTCCAAAGGAGGAGCACCTTCCAATTTCCTCTTCTTTATGGTTCACATTGTAGCTTCAATATTTTAACAAATTGTTCCCAGTGTTGTTCAAAAACCATATCAGCTTATATTCAAACAAAAATTAAAACTGAATTTCGAACTCCATATGTAACTTTTGGGCCCACAGCTCTTTTTCTTTTCATTAGTGGAAATACTCTTGAGTTGTACATGTCCCCTCCACATTCCAGAGCAATTGCTTCCGTGTTCTGGATGGAAGAGCCTCGGCCCTCTTTGGATGCCAAACACACTTGTCTGGGAATAAGATGACGAGTCATTGTTTTTAGACCATTCGATGTTTGTCATGCGTTTGTGCTTCTGGTCCTTTAGCATGGAGGACCTGGAGTGGCTGTGGTTACAGAAACTCCTGGAATAGATTCATAGGCAGAATGTGCTTTCTGTGGCTGTGGCTTTACAGAGATCCTGACATAGGCAGCCTTAGATTTCTTATTTAGGATCAGCCTACATTTCTTCTACGAACTCACAACCCTCTGGACTGTTTCATTTCTAATCCTGACCATACGCGGATAAGTGATTGGCTGCAGGTTGGTGCTTGGACCTTTGTGAACTATAATAACTGACTTCTGTTCCCTAGAGGCTGTGCACAGTATTCTTCCTTAGTCTCCCTCCCCAGTCAGGCCTCCACTGATGCAAAATATTTCTGGGTTTAGGCTAAAGACCAAAATCCAGCATGATGCTGCCTTTGCTTTTCACTTTCTTCTGTTACATGTAATTTCCTGCAGGAAACTGATCTATACCAGGGAGATAATTGACATTAGAGCCTTGTGGTGTTAGCACCAAAGGAGTAATGACGCCCTTGGTGAATTCAGCCTTTGCTGTTGTTCACCTTCTGCTGGGAGTGACTCTTGGCTACTAGTCTAGATCATTCGGAGAGCGAAAGGAAAAGTCTCAGGCAGCCTCGCTGTCTCTTTTGACTATGGAAGGGTTCTAGAATTTTCCTTCAATTTCCAGATCATCACTAGAAATAATTTCAGTCCCAGAGGCTCTTCTCTAACCAGCTGAACTCCTGAGTCATTCCTGTGTGCTCCCCATCTCCCACAATGATTGTACTCCTCTGTCCATTCCCAACTTTAATTATGGTTTACTCAATGGGCTTCCCTTCTGGTTAAGCTTTCTTGGTAACTCATTAAACCTCTGAGTCACACATTCATTATTAAAGAGAGGGGGAAAAAATGAAAGAACAAAAAGGAGCTGTGCCTGGGGAGAAACTTGGGGTTGGATCACTGTGTTTAAGGGTAGCGGACTCTCTGGAGGCTGCAGTTAGTTGCTCTCCCTAGTGAGGAGGTGCCCTGCATTGCAGGTCGCCATACTGAGTGCAGTGAGGTCACAAATCCTGGTGGGTTTTAACATGAGTTTTTGCTGTTGTAAGAGACCAACTTTCAATTCTGGTGAAATGCTTCCCTTCTACTTAACTATGCCCTCTGAACTTAGGGGATCTCAAAACAATAATGCAGCTACTAATTAAAAAGGAATTCCAATCTATATCTCTGAAAGAACATTAAAGGGAACCAATTCATAACCCACAGAGGTATTTCTTAATATTCTCTTTCCTTTTCTCCATGATTTCCCTCAAACCACTTCCCCTCCCACCACACAGCCCACCAGCTATTTCTTTCCTTCCTCTCCCTCCCCCTCTCCTCAAGGTAAGTTATTTTACTTCGTGGGGCCTCTTACACCCCTCTCTAAGATGGGGGTTATGGTGGTACCCAGTCTATATGTTGTCGTGAAGATTAACTAGATAAAATATGTAAATCTCACCTGTACAGTGCCTGGAACATTATAAATGCTCCTATATGTAAGCTATTATTATGATTTTCAGTTCAGCATCCTTAGCCTCGATTTTGATTTGCTCTTTCAGTGCAAACACTAGAAAAAGGTATCTGGAAGCGGAGAAAATGATTTCTAAGTAATAGTAACAATAGCTATCATTTACTGAGCATGACCTGTGTACCAAGTGCTATCCTGAATTCTTTTTGTGCAGTATCTGTTTAATTCTTACTATAGCCCTGAAGAGTAGATCCTATTACTCTATCCCCATTTCATAGATGAAGAAACTCAGACTCAGATGACTTAACAGGCTACTAAGTTGGAGGAGCTAGAATTCAAACTCAAGCCTGACTGATTTCCACATGCATGGTTTAATGGCTTTGTAACAATCTGCAAGCTGGTGGTGTTGCCAGCCACCAGGAAGGCTTGTGTTCTCTGTGTGGGTTTTGACTCATGAGGACCATGACCCCCTGCTCAGAGACTTGGAGCTTCTGGTGGTGAGCGAACTGCCCTTGAAAACAGCTGCTTGGGTGGAGCTGGTCCCCACGCCTGGGGTGAAACCACCAGGCCGCTGCTGAGGTGAAGGCCCTGAAAGCCTCCTTGGTATTCAGTCAGACAGAGAAATTTGTTTTTCTGCAAAGGTTGGCATTTGTTTCTTAATAATCAGTTAAAAATTTATGTATCCTCCCTAATCAGCAAAACAAAGGCTTTTTGTACTTTTATGTGTGCTAGAAACCACTAATGAGTTCTTGGGGATTTATCACTGACTCTAGACTAGAAGTAGAAGCCAGTGTATCTGGAGTCAGTAAAAACAGATTTTGCCAACACTTCAGTTGCAAGGGAACCTTTAAATATTCCACATGTCCAGCGCTGCATCTGTCCTGGGGGTTTGAGGATGAAACGATGCCCTGCAGAGGATGCCTGGTGTGTGTTCTTCCACCCTGCATGACCTGGAACTTCCTGAGTAAGCCCGGTGCAGTCCCGTAGACTTGTCTCCAGGGATCCATCTGTGGGTTCCCTCTCTAGGCAGAGCCCCCCTTACACAACTCATTGTCCCTGCAGCCAGAATGTAAGGCTGAGCTTTGCAGTAATTGTAGGGGGCAACATATACCTGGATTCTGAAGAGTTAGCAGGAAGAGAGGCTGTTGCAGTGCACAGAAGAGTCAAACACCATCAATAGTAGTAGCAAGTCATTGCTATTCTCTTCTTCCTCCTCTTTTCCTTCCTCCTTCTTCCCTTCTTTCGTCTTCTTTCTTCCTCTTCTCTTTCTCCCCACCTTCTTCCTCCTTTTTTTCCCCCACTGTGAAAGTATGTATAGCAAGAGAATATGTCAAGAAGATTTGGCAGATCATTCATTCCTCAAACACTTATAAAGGACTTTACTGAGCAGGCGGTAGGAGGTATAAGAAAAAAATCTGTCCTGTGGGATATGCATGGTCTAGGGGGAAGAAACTGACATCCGGCAACTGTAATAAGTAATAGGTCTTGAGAACTTATCATGTACCTGGCATTGTGCTAGTTGTCCTTTAACCAGATCATCTCATTTAGTCCTCATAGAAATACTCTGAGGGGAATTCTAGCATTTTATCCTTTTATACATGAGACGGAGGCAAAGACAGATTAAATAATTGGCCCAGGGTCACACAGATCTGACTTGAACCCAGACAGACTCCAGAGTCAGCATTATTTACAGCTCTGTGGCCTCCTACATAATTATAGCACATTGCGACAGGTGTCACATAAGTAGGGTCTAGCAAAAGTGAAATTTGAACTTGACTTTGAAAGGTGAGTGGGAGGTTTTTAGGCTGGAGGGTGAGGGAAGAGCACTGTAGGCATAGGGAACGGTGTGAGCAGACAGAGGTTCAGAATCCCCAGCATTCACAGCCATCACCACTATCCCGTAGGCAGAGGAATAACTTGGCACCTTCTAAGAAGAGAGGGAAACAATCAGATTTGTATCCTAAAAAGAAAGCCATTATTTAAAAAAACAGTAAAGATAAAAAATCTTTGAGTGTTAGGAATATGAATCATAGGGTCTCTTTCCTTTTTATTCTTTTATATATTTCCTGAATTTTATATAATCAGCTTGTCTTGCATACTTAAATATATGTATGTACTTTATATGTGTGTACATGTGTACACACATGTAAAGGATATGCATGTC
>NW_006429634.1:1794530-1818792 GCF_000325575.1 Pteropus alecto | reverse complement strand
AGTGGGGAGGGAAACTTGTCAGTGAGACTACAGAGGAAGCAATTCGGGAGTCCAGGAAGCAATTCGGGAGTCCAGGTGAAAGTCTTTGGTTGGCAGAAATTATATCTGACTTGTCCCCATGATGCTCAGCTGCTCTCATGGGGCCTAGTGGGCGTTATACATTTCACATGTAGACATTGGGTCAATGAACAAATGAATGAATGAATAAACAAAAGAGGGAAAATGAAAGCACTGTGGCTGGAGAAGAGGGCGTGGACTTGAGGAAGATTTCTGAGCGAGAATTTGCGGGAACCACAGAACGGTGCTATGGGGATGACGTTTCTGCCTTAAGCAGCAGGAGGTTAATTCTCCTCTTATCAGCGGTAGAGAATATGAGGAAAAAATGAATGAAGGAAGAAGCAAGAGATGATGAAGAGGTTGATCTTGAATATGTTGACTTTGGGGTTAAATTGATAAAACAAATTTCACCACTTGCTGCAAAGTTCAACTCAGATGTGGAAGACGGATGGACTAGAGAGAGTAGCACCATAGCCCTGAAGGAGAGCTGCTGCTCCGTGCAGGGGTGAGCGAGTCATACTTCAAAGCTGTCTTCGGAAACTTCTAGTCCAGGTACCCTCTGCCCCCACTGTTAGGGAATATTTACTTGTCCAAATAATTTATTTCTAACTACGCATTTTTGTTACCTTTTAAGTATATCATATGCACACCAAAGTGTACAAATCTTAAATATACTGTTTGTAGAATTTTCACAAAATGAACACACTTCTCTCATCTCCACTCAGAACAAGAACAAAACATTGCCAGCACATCACAAGTCTTAACTCATGCCCTCTCTCAGTAATTATCTACCTCCATCAATTTTCAAGGCCTGCTCACTTATACTTGGCCTCTATGCTCTATGTCGTATATTATTAAATGTCCCGAGGGAAAATGTGGCTCTGCCAGAGGGTTGATTCCCTTCTTTGAGCATTTATGCTTTTTAGGATCTCGGTCCCTCAAGTGTTAGTTGTTTTGGTTGTTCTCTAATGTCTTCAAACATCTGGCGTGCGTGCATGCGTGCGTGTGTGTGTGTGATTTTGCTCAACTTTTATAGTCGGATACCAGCTACTTCATCATAGCTGAGAATATAAGCTTGTTATCTACATTTTAAATAATGCTCAGAAGGACATTTTATTTCAACAACCTCCTCCTCCTTCTATATTTAATTGCTTCTGTGGTCAAAGACTTTAACATATATATCTATACTCTCTACGTGGCAAGAGAGAAAGAAAGCCATGTGTTAGAAATGTAGGGTTTCCAGTGCAGCCAGGAGCAGAAACTAGGGGGTTAGAGATTGGGGGTTATATTGTAATGATTTTTCCTTTCTCCTCCTCTAATGTTCAATATGGTTAGAATGATGACTGGCTAGCAAAATATCTTTCAATTTCTGGCCAGGTATATTACATGTTTAAGTGAGAATATATTTCCTTATTAATGAAGCACCATTTTAACTTATATGGACCAATATGACCATTTGTTGTACCAACAACTCAAAGAATTTAAGATTCAGAGTTTTGTTTTTTAATTAATAGACTTTATTTTTTAGAGCAGTTTTAGGTTTACAGGATTGATTGGAAAGTACAGCAAGTTCTCACATAGCCTCTCTCCCCCTGCACACAATTTCCTCTATTATTTATATCTCGTATTAGTATGATAACAAGATACAGTTTTACCTTGCAAAAGTAAACTTTCTCCAAAAGATTTATCAACCTCATCAGTAACTCACAGTGCGGTGGGTTTTCCCATGGGTATGGAGGGGAAGGATAGAGCATTCTACTCAGAAGCGCGAAGGCAAATATTATGGATCAATGCCAACACAAAGTTTTGATTAGGAACAAACATCAGAATCTTAGAAACATCTTTTAAATTAATCAGCTATGCGTAACTCCTGGTTACACAAAGCCCAGGGTGCAACGTGATTCCAGGATCTAAAATTTCTGTTGGGAATACTCTGAGGTGGGGAAGAGTAGGGTACCATGTTTTAAGCAAA
This sequence comes from Pteropus alecto, assembly GCF_000325575.1. Classification (NCBI taxonomy): domain Eukaryota; kingdom Metazoa; phylum Chordata; class Mammalia; order Chiroptera; family Pteropodidae; genus Pteropus; species Pteropus alecto. The sequence goes on along the minus strand of NW_006429634.1, from coordinate 1,816,763 downwards.
AAGTCTACTTTCTTTTCCTTAGGTTATCTTTAATGGCCTCCAAGAAGTTAGCCTTGGTTAAAACTATGTTTATATTAGTAAAAAGTATTAAAAGATTACCGTTAAGAGATATTCCCATGGCTCATTTTCTTTATTTAAGAAAATTTTAAATCATAGTAAAATACACATAACATAAAATTTACCATTTTAACTATTTTTTAGTATATAATTCAGTGGCACTAAGTACATTCACATTTTTATGCCATCACCACCATACATCTCCAGAACTTCTTCTACCTCATCAGATTGAAACTCTGTACTCATTAAACAATTCCCCATGCCCTCGCACCCCTACCTCCTGGCAATCACCATTCTCTTTTCTGTCTCTATGAATTTGAATACTCTAGGTACCTCATGCATGTGGAATCATACAGTATTTGTCCTTTTGAGACAGATTTATTTCACTAAATATGTCTTCAGTGTTCATCGAGGTTGTAGCATGTGTCAGAATTTCCTTCCTTTTTAAGAACTGAATAATAACCAATAGTATGGATAGACTACATTTGTCTATCCATTTATGTCTATAGGATACTGGGGTTGCTTTTGGTATTGTCTTTGTTTTGTAACTAGAAGGTACTCATTAGCCAGATATTTGATATATTATCAAGGAGTTCTGGCTTCCTCAAATTCTTCAAAATAAATATAAAATTTCCAGTCAATAGCTTTTAGATGACAGAATTGTCACCGATTTATGTTATGGTAACTCTAGAGACTGAGCATTGTAGGTTTCTAAAATGGACCAGAGGTGGATTCCATTTTCAGGAGGTATATAGTCTCTCTGGGGAGATAAACTGGGTATTCAAATAATGTCAATTGTTTGTATGTGAGTAGAGTAGATTGGGGGTGGGCATCAAACAATAAGATGTTGGAATGTTTGGCTGGGGCAGACTCAAGAGACCACTGAAACCTATTTAAGGAGTTTGGACTCAGTGGGTAAGTAGTGGGAGGCCACTGGAGATTTCACATTATTTTTGTTATTTTTAGATTATTTTGTTTTTTTTAAAATTTAATTTTAATTATGTAAAACATTTACATGCCTTCAAATTTAAAACTATAAAATATGATACATTCAGAGATTTAGCTTCTTCCCATTGTTCTTTTCTTTCTCCTACAGGCAATCTATTTTTGTTAGGTTTTGGCTTATCCTTCCATTCTTTTGAAAATACAAGCAAATATGTATATGTATTAATCTTTCTCTTTTTTTATTTAAAAATAGAAACTATGTACATTCTTCTGCATCTTGCATTTTATTTAAATTCCTTCATACCAGTATATAGAGGTTTTCTTCATTCCTTTATATGTCTGCATAATGCTCCATTATATGAATGTATCATGATTTATGCAGCAATCCTCTCTTGATGGGTGTTTGGTGGTTTTTGCAGTCATTTGCTATTATAAATTGTGCCTCAGTGAATAGGCGTGTGCATGTATCACTTTATATGTTGCCATTGTCTCTTTGGAATAGATTCCTAGGTCAAAGGGTCAAGGCTTTGCTATATATTGCAAAAAATCACTCTAAAGGGGTTGTACCATCTTGCATGCTCACTAGCAATGCGTGCGAGTCTTTGTTTCTTCACAGTCATGCAGAGTATGTTGTCAAACTTTGGATTCTTGCCTATCTTATAAGGGGAAATGGTATCTTGATGTAGTTCTAATTCGCATTCACAGATGTTACTAATATTTTAGAGATGAATCAGTAGAGGCAACAGATTTATTAAATGTGGAGGCCAATCAGAGAGTGAGAAGAGTCAAAGGATTGAAAGACCAAGAAGAAGCAAATATAGGGGGCAATTTATTGTTTGAGTTGCTCTTGGGACACCCACATGGGTGTGTCTAGTGGTCTTTGGAGCCAAGAAAGGGGTCATTATATCCATATAAAGGTGGTGATTGAAGCTTTGAGGTTAAATGAAGTTGCTAAGGATGGAAATGTAGATGAGAAGAGGGGCAAGAAAACGTATGTCCAGTACAGCTACCATCGGATAAACCAAATCATCTGTCTTCTCTGTGTTCTTCCACTTTTAATTACTATTGAGATTTAAATTTTTGTTATTAATATTATTATAATTTTCATACTTAGAGGTGACAGATCTGCTGTCTATCCTTCTGAAGTATTTGAAAAGCGAATGACAAAGGAAAAGACTCTATCCCCTTGTCTCTCAAATGTGTGGTCCAATGATCCAGTAGCATGAGTATCTCCTGTGAGCTTTTTAAAAATATAGAAGCTCAGGCTCCACCCCAGATCTGTGGCTCAGAGGCACCAGATATCCAGGTGATTCATGGCTTCTTCATGCTCTTTTGAGTAGCTGAATTTTTCTGGATAAAACTTAAAAAACAGAGTTGACTGGTTGTACCTTAAGTTCGTGATCCCAAATCGTAACTAAATGCTATACCCTTCCTACCATGTTTCTCTAGTGGGATTTCTTTTGCACTCTCAAGGGGATTATTTTACACATTCTCACTCCTCTGCCAATCTCTCACTCACCCTCCCTGCTTATCCTCAAATGATGTCTTCCCCTATAGTATGTAGAAAATAGAAGCCATCAGATGGGAGCTCCCTCATACTTCCACCACTAAATTTATCTCCATGCTAGGGTCTATACCCGTCTTTTTCTTCTTCTCTATAGCATGACAAAAGAATTGCCCCTCTTTAGATCAAAGACTGCTCTTCTACATGTGCCCGGATTCCATTCCTCTTCTCTCGGATTTGGCTTCTTTGGCCATCTCTCTCTAACCTCACCAATGGCTCTCTTTTTCCTGGATCATTCCCATCATTTAGACAAACCTGATCTGATATCAACTGTCTTTTTTTTCTAGATATTTTTTATCGTGGTAAATATACACAATGTAAAATTTACCATCTTAACTGTTTCTTAGGTGTACAGTTTAATGGTATTAAATATGTTCATAATGTTGTGAAACCATCACTATCTTCACCTTTATAATTGTTTTCATCTTGTAAAACTGGAACTCTATATCTATCAAACAATAACTCTTCATTTCCCCTTCTCTCAGCCTCTGGCAAACCATCATTCTACTGTCTCTATGATTTTGACTATTTTAAGTATCGCATATAAATCATACAGTATTTGTCTTTTCCTGTCTGCCTTATTTCATTTAGCATAATGTTCTCAAGGTTTATTCATGTTGTAGCATATGTCAGTATTTCCTTCCTTTTTAAGACTGGATAATATCCCATTGCATACATATACCACATTTTGCTTATCCATTCGTCCATTGATGGGCACTTGATTTGCTTCCACATTTTCGCTATTGGAATAATGCTGCTATGAACATGGGTGTACAGATATCTTTGAGACCCTGATTTCAATTCTTCTGAGTATATATCCAAAAGTGGAATTCCTGGGTCATATGATAATTCAATTTTTAATTTTTAAGCAACCATCTTACTGTTTTTTATGGTGGCTGTGCCAATTTATATTCTCACCAATGGTGCTCGGGGGTTTCAGTTCCTCCACATCCCTTCCACCTTTTTTTCCCCCAATAGGTGCCATCCTAAAGAGTGTGAGGTGGTATCTCAATATAGCTTTGATTTGCATTTATGTAATGTTAGCGATGTTGAGCATTTTTTCATGTGCTTACTGGCATTTGTTGACATCAACTGTCTTTTAAAAAGCACCTCTTCCTTGACCTCTTGTCCAACTCTAACCACTGCTTATCCTTAAATGATGGCCTCCCCTATTTTGCTCCCTTCAGAGTAAAACTTCTTGAAAGAGTTGCCTTCATGCTATGTCAATATTTCTCTGCCTTCTGCATGCCTCTCAATACATTTTAGCCTGGTCTCCAACGCCACCACACTGCTGAAACTGCTCTTGTCATGGGTACCAGTGACCTCAATATTGTCAAAGCCAATAGGTAGTTTCAGCAAGATTTGACACAGTCAATTACCTTCTCTGTCTTGAAACATTCTCTACTCGTGACCTTTGGGACACCATGCTCCTCTGGTTTTTCTCCTATTACACCACTCTCGGTCTCGGTCTGCCTGCCTCCTCTACCTGACCTCTCAGTGTTGAAGTTTGGGACTTCTTCAAGACTCAGTCCTGGTCCTGGCCCCACCCTTCCCCTTCTTCTCTCTTTCCTGTCCCCTCTCTCTACACCTTCCTCTCCCTCCTCTCTCTTCTTTCTCTTCCCTCCCAAACTTTCTGTTTTATCATCACTTCTCTTCGCCCCCCTCCCCTCTCCATCCTTCCCTCCCGTTCCTGCTTTTACTCTTATCATTATCTCTTCTCTTTTTCTCATCTCACTTCACGATCTCCTCCCTAGTTCTCTTTCTTACTCTCCCACTCTCTCACTCTCCTCTTCTTTTTCTCCTCATCTCCTCTATCCTTTCTCTACTCTTTTCCTTAAAACAAAGAATACAATTCTTTTAGAGGGAGCATGCATTTTATAGCTCCTCACAGCTCTCCCACTCCCTGCAGCCTTGCCCTCAACTTGTTTCATGCATTCACATTGTCTACCTGGTTTCTCTGGGCATTTGGGTTTGCGATCACTTTCTTAGGTCATAGACTGTATATTTATGAAAACATTTTCCTCTTTTTCTTGATCGTATGTTCTCTAAGAGTTAGTTCTGCATCTGCCTTATTACCTAGTGCCTAGAAAAGTTCCTTGAGAATAATAGAAATAAAATTTAATAAAATAAATAAGCAAGCAAATAAATAATAAATGAATAAGTAATCAAATACATGGATTCTTGAAAATCTAAAATTAAAAATACTTTTATCTTAAAGAAGATGTATGTCTGGAACAGCATTGAGCACCTAATGGCTGTTCAAGAGTTTTGGTTAACTAATTGAATAAGTAGCAATCTGAAGGTGCCTGACATGACAAAGAACTTACAGGTGTACCTTGGAGATATTGTGAGTTTGGTTTCAGATCACTGTGACTAAGCGAATATTGCAATAAAGTGAGTCCCATGAGTTTTTTGATTTCCCAGTGCATGTAAAAATCTGTTTATACTATAGTCATTAATATACACTATATTCATTAATTGCGCAATAGCATTATGTCTAAAAACAATATGCATACATTAATTAAAAATACTTTATTGCTAAAAAATGCTAACCATTATCTGAGCCTTCAGTGAGTGATAACCTTTTTGCTGCTGAAGGATCTTGTCTTACTGTTGATGATTGCTGACTGATCAAGGTGGTGGATGCTAAAAGTCGAGATAGCTGAGACAATTTTTTAAAATACGGCAACAATGAACTTTGCTACATTGATGACTGTTCCTTTCATGAATGATTCTCTGTAGCATGTGATACTTTTTGATAGCATTTTACCCACAGTAGAGCCTCTTTCAAAATTGGAGTCAATCTTCTCAAACTCTGTTGCTGCTTTATCAATGAAGTTCATATAATATTCTAAATCCTTTGTTGTCATTTCAACAATCTTCACAACATCTTTACCAGGAGTAGATTCTGTCTCAAGAAGCCACTTTGCTTATTCTTAAGAAGCAACTCTTAATATGTTAAAACTTTACTACGAGATTTCAGTAATTCAGTCACATCATCAGGCCCCACTTCTAAACCTAGTTCTCTTGCTATTTACACCACATCTGCAGTTACTTCCTTCGCTGAAGTCTTGAATCTTTCAATGTTATCCATGAGGGTTGGAATCTATTTTTTCCAGATTCCTGTTAATATTGATGTTTCAACCTTTTCCCATGAATCACGAATGTTCTTAATGGCATCTAGAATGGTGAATCCTTTCCAGAAGGTTTTCAATTTATTTTGCCCAGATCAATTGGAGGAATCACTGTCTGTGGCAGTTGCAGCCTTATGAAATGTATTTCTTAAGTAATAAGACTAGAAATCAAAATTACTGCTTGATCCATGGGCTGCAGAAGAGATGTTTTGTTAATAGACACAAAAACACATTAGTCTTGTACATGTCCATCATAGCTCTTGCATGACCAGTACATTGTCAAAGAGCAGTAATATTTTAAAAGGAATCTTTTTTTTCTGAGCAGTAGAAGTCTCAAAAGTAAGCTTAAATTATTTAGTAAACTGTGTTGTAAACAGATGTGCTGTCGTACTGGCTTTGTTGTTCCATTTCTAGAGCATAGGCAGAGTAGATTAGCATACTTCCTAAGGGCCCTAGGATCTTTAGAATGGTAAGTGAGCATTGGCTTCAACTTAATGTCACCAGCTGCATTAGCCTATAACAGGAGAGTTAGCCTGTCCTTTGAAACTGTGAAGCCAGGCATTGACTTCTTTCTAGCTGCAAAAGTCCTAGATGACATATTCTTTCAATACATTGAAAATCTGTTTCTTAGTATAGCCACTTTCATTAATTCTCTTATCTAGATCTTCTGGATAACTTGCTCCAGCTTCTACATCAGCACTTGCTGCTTCACTTTGCACTTTTATGTTATGGAGGTGGCTTTTTTTTAACTTAAACCTCATAAACCAATCTCTATTAGCTTCAAACTTTTCTTCTGCAGCTTCCTCACCTCTCTCAGCTTTCATAGAATTGAAGAGAGAGCCTTGCTTTGGATTAGGCTTTGGCTTAAGGTAGCATCATGGGTGGTGTGATCTTCTATCCAGACCACTCAAACTTTCTCCATATCAGCGATAAAGCTGTTTTGCTTTCTCATCATTCGTATATTCACTAGAGTAGCACTTTTAATTTTCTTCAAGTACTTTTTCTTTGCATTCACAACTTAGCTAACTATTTGGTGCAAAGGCCTTAGCTTTCAGCCAGTCTTGGCTTTTGACACGCCGTCCTCACTAAGCTTAACCATTTTTAGCTTTTGATTTAAAGCGAGAGATGTGTGGCTCTTCCTTTCAATTGAACACTTAGAGGCCATTGTAGGGCTTTTAATTGGACTGATTTCAATATTTTTATATCTCTGGGAATAGGGAGACCCAAGAAGAGGGAGAGAGACCTGGGAATAGCTGGTGAGTGAAACAATCAGAACACACACAACAGTTATCAGTTAAATTTGCTATATTATACGAGTGGGGTTTGTGGTACCCCAAAACAATTACAATAGTAATATCAAAGGTCACTGAACACAATTACCATAACAAATATAATAATGAAAAAGTTTGAAATATTGTGGGAATTTCCAAAATGTGACACAGAGACACAAAATGAGGAAATGCTGTTGGAAAAATGGTGTTGATAGACTTGCCACAGACCTTCAATTTGGAAAAAACACAATATCTGTGAAGTACAATAAAGTGGAGTGCAATAAAATGAGGTGTGCCTGTCACAATTATCATTCTACCATTTAAAAGTATGCTGCAGTCTATTTACTTTTAAAGATTCAGCTCAATTATATATTTTATTAGAAGTAGAAACAAGAGGCAAAGAATGTCAGGATATCAGAAAAGAGTGATAGAATATTTAATGACTTTTGATTGAAAGAAGAAATCTCGTTATGATTAAAATAAAATGTTTTGCATTGAGATGAGTAAATATTCCCTCTTTATGTATGGTTCAAAAAATTATTTTTATTAGTGTTGCTAAATTAAAGTACTGATACTTTAAGTCAGGCCAGATGCCTCAGACTAAAGTAAAAAGATCAATAATGTGATTGAATAATGAGAAATAAAAATAATGATTTGCAGACTGAAGACATGTATTTAGCTGAATGACCTTGGGCAAGTCCTATACTTTGACTTTCTCAGGTCTAAAACAAGAAGATTAGATTTAATTATATCTAAGGTATATTTTTCAGCTGTCAAATCTCTGAATTTCTATAACAAATAAACAGCTCCCAATTTTATGATCTTGATGTTTGCATTTCCAGTGCATGCCTTATTCTGTGAAGAAAAAAATACCTGGTGACTCTAATGAAAACCATCCTCTGGAAAAGGAAGGAGACAGCATTGTAGGGTTCTGTACCTGCTTTCTTTATAGATAGATTTCCCTGGTCCTTCCAGCAGAGGGAGGAGGTTTGGTAATTTAACAGTAACAACAACAACAATGACAGGAACAAACAGCAGCAACAGCAAGAACAATAACGAGAATGAAGAGAGAGGAAAGCGAAAAAGAGAAGAAAAGGCTAAGCGCTTCTTCCTTCCTCTGAGAGATGGTGGCTCCCCCGCCTTTCCCAAGGCTCGTCAGCACCTGCCCGGTGGACAGCACCACACCTCCTCTAAGGTTTTCACTCCACTAAGCCCAGATTCCTGGAGTTCACTAATGAAATGCTTTGCATTCTTTAAAAACTAAAACAAAATCAGGGAACGCCACATGGTGAGCTTCAAAGATAAGACTCTAGATCTTGAACTGGGGACTTAGTTCAAGGATGCCATTTTTCTCTTGTGCTTTATATCGTAACATACATTACATGAATTCTGTCATAGCTATCAATTTTTCTATGACAAAATTAATGAATTAAAATATATATAACATTAAAACAAAGGAAGAGGCATTCTCATTTAAAGAGAGGCCTCACATCCAGAGGAATACTTAAGAAGCCATTATATATCAACCCTAAAGAGTTTCAGTAACAAACCTTCCTGCCCCGCCGTGTAAAAGTAAGATGAGTAACGGTGAGCAAGGTAGTGGCAAAGATCCTGTGTGGGAACAAGAATGTGAACAAGAAAATAGCAGATAGTCCACACTTTTATGGATCCCAGAAAGGCTAGTTGGGATATGAGCAGGTCAGCATTTCAACCAGGCTTGTGAGAAGTTCACAAAGCAGAGGTCAAGGGTGTGATCTTGTTTTAGAGCAGAGTCAGATGAGAACTCCTAGAGTGGAACCCAGGTCTTCTGATATTTTTGCGTTCAGGTTATAACCTGAACCTAAGAACTATGTTGTCACTAATGGAAAACATAACCTTAGGCAGAAATTTTATTGTGTGAAGCTCAGAAATACTTTGAACTATAGGCTTCACCATTTGCATTTCTGATCATTTACCTTTATGCCTGGGAGAAGGTCCAGGGACCACTGACCGTTCAAATCCTTTTAGACCTGCACTTCATTTGTCATTTCTCATCCTTTCTTTGTGGTTTTGTTAGATAGCGTTAACTACCCGCCTTCTGTGGCTAGGTTACTCTAGATTATCTGCCTTCCCTTACCTCATTACTTCACCTTCCTCTGGTCTTTTTCTTTCTCCTGCCCCTTTAACATTCATTCTTGGCATTTAAGAGAAGTTTATTGAGCACCTACTATGAGTCAGGCATTATTCCAGGTGCTGGGGATAGAAGAATGAAACACATAGCCATGGCCTGCACTGATGTAGGCTGTAGTATAGTGGGGTGCATAAAGGTAGGCATCAAACAGATATCTAAAGAAATTAATATATATTTAGTTCCACACCTATAGAGAAGATGAGGTGTGATAAGAAGCTGTAACAGAGTGACCTACTTTCAACTGAATGGTCAGGAAACTCAGCTTTGAGGATGTGGCATTTAAATTGTGACCTGAGAGAACAGGCAAGTGAAAAGAGAGGACACAGTGTTCCAGGCAGAAGGCAAAAGTATGTGCAAAGGCCTGAGACAGAAAGAATGTTGGCACTGGAGGACTTGAGAGAAAACTGGTGCCACACACTGGGTACAAACAGAAGAAAAAATAGTTGATTTGTCTATATACGGCATATTTCGTGCAGATCTGCCTACATTATTAGTAAGGTTACTGGCATGGAAAATGCCCATGTTTTCAATGAAAAGAGTAGTATCTTGAATGTATAGTATTCTACATGACTGTACATTGTATCAGTCAGGACTTTCAGGTGCAAGTCCTAGAAAATCCAAACAGAACTTGCTTAAGCATAATAAGTATTTATTAGTTCATGTTTCTGAAAAGCCCACGGATAGGGCTACCATCAAGCCTGGCTCTCTCAGGGATTCAAATGTTCTAGAGCAGTGCTTTCCAACAGAGAGATGATGCGAGCCACACGCATCATCACTTCAACATGTAATCAATACAGAAATTATTAGTGAAATATTTCATATTCTTCTTTTGTACTAAGTCTTTGAAATCCCGTGTTTCTTTTACACATACCTCATGCCTCAGTTTTTACTAGTCACAGTTCAAGTGCTTGATAGCTACACATGGCTAGTGGCTACCCACTTGGACAGTGCAGGTCAAGGTTTTAGATCCTCTCAATTTCAATACATGTGAGATTGAGCTAGATTGTCTCTTAGAGGTCTGAGCAAAAGTTTCTTTGCATCTCATTGGTGCTAAAAGAGTCATGTGACCATGTTGAACCAACATTGTGACTAGGAAGAAAGTGATGTGCCCAATGGTTTATGCCTGAATCACATACTGTACCCCAGAAGTGCAGAGAAGCACTTGAACTTAATGAATGGGATAGACATTTTTCATTTTTGGCCACTTTGTATTTATTTATCAGACTTGAGGTAATAATGTTTAGGGATTCTGTCTACTCTATGTGAAAGAGAACTGGAAGGCAGGCTTTTAATGCAAGTTTATATTTTAGAGGTGAGATTTCAGTGTTGTCAAAGGAGGCCTTTTATTCTATGTTCTATTTATTTCAGTTTTTAGTTTCTAGCTAGTAGCAAGTACTTTTTTTTTGTTTTTTAATTTTTATTTTTGCTTTTAAAGAAAAGGATAGGTAAACTTAGGCTTCCTTGTTCTAAAAATAATAAGGCCAAATGGAGGAATGGTCTACTACTAGGGTGACCAAATGTTTTGGCTTGCCTGGGACAGTCCCAGCTTGTACCTTTTATTATAGTGTAATAATTAATAGAACTCCCTTCACTCCCAAAGTGTCCCAGTATTGGAGCATATTGATATCTAATCTAATACTTTAAAGCTATGATGGGTATTGATAAAGTTAACTTAGAATTTAAAACAGTATCTTGAGGTTGTTAGCATAATTTGATAGAAACACCTTGACACCCAATAACAGGCGGGGTAGTCACATTGTATTTCTGCCTCCTCAGAAAGAGAGGTGTTCCAAGAGTTAATTCTTCTAATAACTGAAACTTGCTCTTTAAGCATCAAAATGTTTTAGTGTATTATACATTTTCCCAACTTCTTAAGAAGAGTAAACCAAACATAATTGAACTACTTATTGACATAAGGTATTGCAGAGCTTCCCACCTGTTCGACAGTCACTCTTTGGTGTGTTGTAAGTGGATTACAGGTATGTGGAGATATGATCTCTCATCTCCACTGCTCAGGGAAGCCAGGTGGGGCTTAGGGTGATAGAGGCCTCTGGATCAGTTGCCTCTGGCTATTTTCCACAGCGTATCATCTAAATAGTTTTATTTTCTAAGTGCATTTTGACTTGTAAAAGATTGGGAAACAGCAGTTGTCGCTTTGTGTTATAATTGAGATTCTGGGACCTGGGGTGGTCCTCCATTTGGAGGTTATAGAAAGTGCTTTATATTTACCCTTGAACTGAATTTCCCCAGAGGACTTCAAGCCTTGCCCTTTGTGGCACTCTTCCTCTTTGATGGCCATTGCTTCTTACTGTCTTTGCCGTTTTATTTGCTATTTTATTTTACACAGGCTTGTTAGGTAAGATGACCTATGCTTGAGTGTAGCTTGCCTCTTCTAGGTGAAGATTTGGTAGTCGCTCTTTGTATTATTGCCTTTTTAACTCATTCCTGTCCTGTTGCTATACTTTATTTGTCTAAGATAAACTTAGAAAGTCATGTTATGCCTCCTCATTAGAGGCGGTAGATACCACATAGAAACGTCTTTATTGTTAAGAGTTAGTTGTGGTAAAAAAAATATATATGTGTATATATATTTATTTCTTTATAATTTTAAGAAGATTGTAAATAAATTACTAAGTAAAAACATCATAATGAAGTATTATAGGGAAGAAAAGAATATTTGATATATACATATGTAATACACACACACACACACACACACACACAGAGAAATTCAAAAAACATGAAAGACAGTTATGCCCACTTTTCAAACCAACCACATAAAGGTCAGTTGTCAGTCGTCATGCGCTCTCAACAAGTGGTCCCTTGTTACCATTCTGAAACTGAATGCCCTTCTGATCGGACAACTGATGTTAGCCAATAAGGCATTTCTGATGCTTTTGTGTTCTTATGGATGGGTGGACCTCTTCCAGCATTATAAATGACAGAGAAAAATCCTCAATGGGCCACACGAAGTCTTAGTCAGAGTCTGACCTAGGATTGAATTCTGATTCTAGCACATGCAACTAGCTCTATGCATTGGATAAGTTTCTTACTCCCTCTGAGCCCCAGTTTTCTCATTGAGTTTTTGTGGTGATGAAGTGAGAAAATGTTTATAATATCTCTGACTGGTAGTTTATAATCTCTCTGGCTTGTCATAAATGATCACTAAATGGTATTGTTCCATTGTCATTATTGTTAATAATAATAATATATGGAGTAGTTAGTGGTTCATGGCAAGACTTACCTTTGGGGAAAATACAATAAATAATAAAACATAAATGTGATATTTTTGTTATTGGCCTAATTTTGAGTGATTGGTCACCTGCCATATTTCTCACAAAAAAGTGACATGTATGAAAAATTCTGAAATTGACTTAAGTGGGTTAGAAATCCTCTGGAGTTATTTTATTCTTAGATATCTATGATATTTACTGTGTAGCATCATATTCTTTGCCAGGCAATTACTGACTGGTAGATGCTTTTAGGCAGATAATTGTCTTGGATTACAGCTGACTGATCTATAGTTTGTACAGGTTCTGCCTTCCACTTCATGAAAAATCAGTGCATCATTTGCATTTTACTTAATTTCTATGGGATTTCTCCCTCATACCTTACATTTCTCAAAAAACAGCAGATAGAGGTGTTTCTGGGACATCTGTTATTCCTAAACCTCCTTAAGGAAGTTTCCAAGAGGACAGTGATTATCCTGACCACCTGCCATACCTTCTCCTGCTCTCTATAGCAAAAATAAAATGCATATATACTTCATTAAAAACAAGTAGGGGTTTGTTTTCTACTCAAAGATGTAGAGAGCTGGAAAGAGAATTACTCCCAAACTTACAATGAAAACAAAATTTTGACAAACAGCAAGTTCAGAATTTTTCTTAAGCCCATGGGAGTATTGATGTTGCTGGGAAAGCAGCAGGCCCCAAATCTAGGAAGAGACATGAGCACTAACTTACAGGAACCAGACACCTATAAGAATTCAGTCAGGGTATTGTCAAATAGGTTGAGTCTGGTTGAGCACACACTAGCAAAAGAGGGTGAAGGTAGAGGCCACAAATAAAGGTGGGGCTTCATGCCTTCTGATAGGCATTTTTCTATGAGCCTCATCATGAGCTCATGGAAATGGTTGGGAGAGTCTATAGAAAGTCTTCCTTGTGGTGCAGTGCTGGAGGAGAGGAACAGAAACTGCTGTGGGAGAGGCAAGAAACTTCACTTGAACCCTTCTCTCCTGTGAACAAAAGCCTTAATTTGTGTGGTGTGTGTTGGGGGCGGGGGCAGGGAGAAGGGGAGTGATGGACACTATTACACTTAAGAGAACTGGTGAAATCTTGTTGTTTCTGGAGCAAGGGAACAAGAAAAACCTCCTGATCCTTGGTGAGAGGACAGGTGTACACACTGGATTCAGAAGTAACCCAGAGGAGATGTGGGATCGCACCTCGAAGACTCAGTGATGTGGTGCCTGTCCAGGACTGAGGCTTACTCACAACAGCAGAGAACTTTTTCTCCCTTCCCCCACCCCCAAACCAGGCTAACAAAAGAAGGCCGAAAAAGAAAAGAAAGAAAGAATAGATGGAAAAAATAAAATAATAGCTTGCAAGATTAGTAGATTTTTAGTTCACCCCTATCAATAATCACATTAAATGTGAATGGTCTAACCACATCAGTTAAAAGAGATCATCAGATTGGATAAAACAAGCAAGACCAAACTATACACTGTCTATAAGAAACCCACTTTAAATATAAAGACAGATAGATTAAAAGTAAGAGGATACAAAAAGATATGCTATGCAAACACTAAGCAAAATAAAACTGGAGTCATTAATATTAATATCAGACAAAATAGACTTTAGAACAAGGACTATTCTCAAGGATAAAGAAGGACATTAAATAATTTTAAAGGGATCAATTCTCTAAGAAGAAGTAACAATCCTAAATATGTGTGTACTTAACAAGAGTTCTAAAATACGTAATGCGAAAGCTGATAGAATTGAAAAGTGAAATAGACAACTTTACAATTATAGTTGAAAACTTCAATGCTTCTTTCTTACTAAATGATAGGACAATGAGGAAGAATATCAACAAAAATATAATGACCTGAACGACATTGTCAACCAACTTAACCTAACTGACATTTATGGAACACTCCATCCAACAACACATCCATCTGAAGTACAAATGGAACATTCACCAAAAGACACTATATTTTGGGCCACCAAATAAATCTTAACAACTTTAAAAGGAAAGAAATCATAGAAAGTATGTTTATGAACCATAATGGAATTAAACCAGAGATCAGTAACAGAAAGATATCTGAAAAATCCTAATGTATGGAAATCAAAGAATATATATCTAAATAACCCTTGTGTCACAGAGGAAGTCTCAAAGGAATTAAAAAAATGCTTTGAACTGAATGAAAAGGAAGTACAACATATCAAATTTGTTAGATGCAGGTAAATTAGTGCTTAGGGGGAAAATTACAGCAGTAAATTCTAATATATTTGAGAAGAAGAAAGGTCTCCAATCAGTAATAGATGCATTCACCTTAAAAAAAATCTGGAGAAAGGAGAAAAAAATTAAAACAAGGTAGCAGAAGGAAAGAAATAGTAAAGAGTAAATATCAATGAATTTGAAACAGAAAGCAAATTCAGAAATATTAATCAAACTCAAAGCTTGTTCTTTGAAAAGGTCGATGAACTTAAACATTTAGCCAGATTGATCAACCACTGAGATGGCCTAGAAATAGTACATCCAGTAGCAACAAGCACACCCAGTGCCCAGATTTTGTTTTTTAAATGCCATTATCCAATAAAAGAAACCAGGACTCCTTGGAATAGTAGATGCCAAGACTGAGCATGGAAAATACAAGATGATCCTGGAGAATTTTCTGGTGCCACCAAGTGAGGAAGTACTCATCAATAACAATGACAAAACAATGGAAATTTTGTCAAATACTGGAGCCATCTTGAAATATCTCTCAGTGACCAAACCTGAAACAGATTTATTAAAAAAAAAAAAAAAGTGTGTGTGTGTGTGTGTGTGTGTGTGTGTGTGTGTGTGTGTATTTCAGGTTATACCTCAAAGGATAAGATAAATATCTGAGACCATATTGATAAAAATAAAAGTTAAATAAGCTGATTATTTAATGGTAGAAAAGACAACTCATCAGTACAGAAGAATTCCAATCAATAAGTATAGAGGAATAAGGGAAATAGGAAATTACCGTTAGAACACCACAGCCACAATTGCTGCAGACGAGTCTCCTGATGAATCCTAAAATTAGTAGGTGAAAGTTTAAGGAGAAACAAGATATTTGCGTAGTCTCGAAGTACCATTCCCCAATATTTATCAATTACAAAGGGAAAAATAGTAACTTTACAATAGAGAAACCTAGCATACACGATATCAACCAAGGGATCAAGGTTAATATCACCAGTAATAAGACATATTGACATCATGCCCCCTTCCTCCAGTTTGATGTACTGAGAAAGCACATCACTTCCGTGGTATTCTTACTAAAAACCCATACCCCGAGTCTAATTGTGAGAAAACATCAGACAAATGCAAACTGAGGGATAGTCTACAAAATACTTGACTGGTGCTCTTCGACTGTCAAGGGCATGAAAAAGAAGGAAAGACCAAGGAATGGTCACGGATCAGAGGAGATCAAAGAGAAATAACAACTAAATGCAATGTGGAATTCTGGTTTGAATCATGGAATGGAAAAAAAAAAGGCATTGGTGAAAAACTGATAAAATTAGAGAAAAATTTGTAGTTTAGTTAATAGTATTATGGCAACATCAATTTCCTGGTTTTGATCATTGTATTTGGTTACATAAGATGTTAACATCAGGGAAAGCTGGGTGGAGGGAGATATATAGTAGTTCTTTTGTCAATCTTTATAACTCTTCTGTAAGTCTAAAATTATTTCAAAGTGAAAAGAAAAAAATGTCAGGAGAGCTTTTGATGAAATAACCCTGAAAGAAAGAAGTAAAGGCTCCTTGTGCTGTAAGGGAATAGTATGGACACATTTAGATTGCAAATTGGACTTGTAAAAGAATATCTTGCATACTACCTGGGCCCCCATATGCTTCACTATGCTCTTGAGACTATAGTGTTAGAGTTACTAGTGAGGCCCTCTGACCAACTCATTTGGAGACATCCTATATTTAGGGACATTCTCGAACTTTTTCTACATCTTACTTTGTCTTTTTATCCTGTCTCAACTAGGTCTTGGAAGTGACGATAACTTTAAAATCTTTTTTTTGAAAATGCTTTCTTTTTAAAGTAAACTTTATCTTTCCCTGGGAAGGATGAATTTTTTCCCCCTTTTCTTTCTTTTACTGATTGTGATCATTATGGGGAGGGGATGCAGACTGGCAGTCCATCTTCTGATTCCAAGTGTTTTCAGCCAACACAGCTTTTATTTATGTATTTGTTTCACAATTGGATTTGCAGGGAAGCCTGACCATTCAGTTCTCTTGCTTATTTCATGCTGTTTCACACACTTACATTATTTGCTGGGCCCCCGAAGGCATGTGAGTTTTTGACCCTGGGTGAATGTCATAAATTACACATAATTTGTGGTGTTTGTTCATGTTCTTTTCTATTCAGAACTCTTTTCCAGTCTGACCAAAATGCCTAGTCCTGCTCCTATGGTTCTTTAGATTTCTTTTTGGTGTTGTGGCCTCAGATTTGCTCTTTATGACATTCTCATGTTTGCCCTTGCAGCATTTTTAGGTGGTCTGTGGGTTGCCAGAAGGGAACCCCCTCTCTCCCGGCACCCTATAGGGTATTTAGCCAGGATATACAAACTTCTCAGAGCAAGACAGTCACATAGAAAGAGAGTCACGAGGCCTGTGTCAGTGCAGGATTGGTTGGCACCCAGAATGCCCATTTGGGACATGTGACTACCATGTCTCTGGCTGCCCAAAGTAGAGTCTGAGAAGCCTGTTTTGTGCTGCTCTACACTTCTTTTGCTGTTAATTCCAACACGGGAGGAATTTTTCCAGTTACTTGGCTTCATATTTTCTTAGAAGGGGATTCTTACCAACTCAACTCTCCTGGTTCTTGAACCCAAACTCAGCCTGGCAAGGCCACATCCTCCTCTGAGAGAAAAAGCAGTGTCGTTCTTGGGGAGTTGGTAGCTGAACATGATCTCTGCCTCCAACTTTCCACTGTACTAGAAATCCCCTGTCTCTGTCCCTGTCCCCTGAAACTCCTTTTATTTTTTGTTCTAAGTTTAGCCAATCTGTTCATGTTAAGCTTTTAACAGACGGAATCTATGGATGTGACTTTTAGACTCCTTCATCTGTGAGACTCTAATCACATTTGGTTGGTTGGTACCTGGACTTGGCAAAATTTTATAGAACCAGAGCTTATACAGCTGAAGCCAGCAGTGGTCCTTCGCCAGGACTGTCAGAATGACCTGTGGAGCTTTAAAGGCATACACAGGCCAAGACCCTCCTGTAGAAACTTGCAGGCACCTATATTTTGCCAAAGATTACAGGTATTTTGATATATAATCTCAAATAAGATCTTCGAGCTGCCAGAGACTTTAACGTACATATTTTCTTCATTTTTCTTAACATTCCTTTTTGTTGTTGTTGTTCATAAATTGATGACTGTTCCATTTAGGGCACTGATTCTAAACAGGGTCAGGGATTTTTCCAATCATAAAAACACTTCTGCTAGAGAGTCTGTGTGCCTCCTGGTGACATTCACCATCTGCCATGGATTGCTGAGATCCCTGATGAGCCTCCTGATATCTGAGGTATAAGGGAGTTAAGAACCAATGCTCTAAGGTTGTGTGTGTGTGTGTGTGTGTGTGTGTGTGTGTGTGTGTGTGTGTATGCCTTTAGATTCCAAATTATTTACTGTAGGTAACCAGAAGCACAAAGGGGCATACACATTGGCCTTGGCCAATTTTTTTTTCTGCATTAAAAACCACTCTACCAAGGCCCCCAAACAGGCTGAATGTAAGAAGGGAGTGGAACTAGAGCCAGCTTTTTGTTTCTTAAACACCATCCTAGAGTGTTCCTCCTAACTGATGAAAGCTTCTCTAAGGAAGTTAGAATAAAACTACCATTAACCTCATTTGGCTCTCATCTTGAGCATCACATTAAATTACCTGACCTTCCCTCTGCTGGGTCATCCTTTCTGGTATGATTTGGCAATTTAATTTCTACCTTCATCTTGGTATTTTCCTTCTTTATCTTTGGGAGAGGAAAGAACATGATATGAGAATCAAATGATCTTAGGGTTTAATCCTCATGCTGTTGTTTACTGGATGGCTTGCTCTGAGACAAGGAACATAAGCCTCATATTCATCATCTGCAAAATAGAGGGGAAACCTGCCTTAGATTGTTGTGGTAAGTAGAACATCTGTATTTTACAGATAAGGAAACTGAGGCAGGGAAGGATTAAGCAACTGACAAGGTCTCACAGGATTTGAACCCAAATGGTCTGACACTTCTCAGAGTGTGACCACTTAGTGCCATTCAGCTCTGCAGAGGGCCGACATGTACTTACTTCTCATCTGTCTCAAGATGGCCCAGTGTAGAGGTTTCTGAAAGTACTGTCCAATGTAGAACATTGACTTGAGTCAGGTGCTTGGAGTATTTTTATTTTTGACTCTAAGCCTTACAAGGAATGCTAACATACTTTTCATGTGTCAAAAGAGAGGGTATGTTCACATGGACTTAGGCAAAGAGATTTGCATGGGTTATGTTTTCATCAGTGGTTACGGATAATGGTTTTCTGCCCCAATGGGGTGTTTTTAGTTACTGTTTCAAAATTAAAATTACTACTTTAAAAATGAATGAATGAGTGAATGAATGAGTGAATGAATAAATGAAATATTTAATAAATGAAGTTATAATGGGGGAGTTCCCAGCAAAGTATCTGGAATATAGTAAGCTCTCCATAACTGCTTGTTTTCATCCTTTCCAACTTCTCCTTCATTTGATCTTAGTTTGAACTGTTATTACTGTCCTTACAAACTGAGGTCACAATCCTCTCCATTACATTATCTTTAATATTGATCAGTTGTTTTGATGAGCACAGTGTTCAGTTTGAGTGCCACAACTAAAGTGCTTTTTGAAGAGTGATATAAAATTAGAAAGGATAGAAGCTACTTGGATGATAGAATTGGGTTCTAGATGTCAGGTTAAATGGATGGACTTATACTTACAATAGGAAATATGATGAGGCTAAATGTAAGGTCTTGTGATGGGGTACAGAAAATAAACTACATGAGCATAGAATCAGGGAGATGGGTAGCTTAGCAGCCACAAATATAATAAAAAATACTTGAGAGTTGAAAGGGAGGCTAGAAAATATGGTCTTGAGCTGGTATCTATATTTCTAGCTAAGAATTTTATATCATGCTCATGAGTTGGAGGGATTAATATTGTTAAAATGTTCTAACTACCCAAAGCAATATACAGATTCAATGAAATCCCTTTTAAAATATCAATGGCATTCTTCTCAGAACTAGAACAACTAATTCTAAAATTTATATGGTATTCCAAAAGACCCTGAATAGCCAAAGCGATCATGAGAAAACAAAGTGGGAGGTATCAGACTCCCTGACTTCAAACTATACTACAAAGCTACAATAATCAAAACGGTATAGTACTGGCACAAAAACAGGCACATAGATCAATGGAATAGAATAGAGAGCCCAGAAATAAATCCTCACTTATATCTTCAATTAATCTATGACAGTGGAGGCAAGAATATACAATAGGGTAAACACAGTCTCTTCAATAAGTGGTATTGGAAAAACTGGACAGATACATGCAAAAGAAAAACCCATAAAAAGCAAAACTGCACCACTTTATTATACCATATACAAAAATAAACTCGAAATGGATGAAAGACTTTAAAGTAAGACCCCAAAACATAAAACTTCTAGAAGGAAACAGACAGTAAACTCTTTGACATTGCTCTTGGCAATATATTTTTAAATATGTCTCCCCAGGCAAGAGCAACAAAAGAAAAAATAAACAAATGGGACTACATCAAATCAAATTTTTGCACAGCGAAAGAAACCTTCAAAATGAAAAGATGACCTTCTGAATGGGAGAAGATCAAATGATACGATACATCCAGTAAGGGTCACTACCCAAAAAATCTAAAAAACCCACACAAAAAAACAAAAAAAAAAAAAAAAAAAAAAAAAGCCAGACAAACCAATTGAATAATGGACAGAGGACCTGAATAGACATTTCTTCAAGGAAGACAAATAGATGGCCAATAGACATATGGAAAGATGCTCATCACTAATCATCAGAGAAATGCAAATTAAAACCATGAATACCACCTCACACCTATCAGAATGGCTATCATCCAAAAAAAAAAAAATCAAATAACAAGTGCTGGTAAGGATGTGGAGAAAAAGGAACCCTTATGCACTGCTGATGGGATTTAAATTGGTGCAGAAAACAGAAAACAGTATGGAGATTCCTCAAAAAATAAAAAATAGAATGGCCATACAACTCAGCGATACTACTTCTATCCACTATTTATTCAAAGAAAAGCAAAATACTAGTTTGAAAAGTTATGTGTATCCCTATGTTCATTGCAGCATTATTTACAATAGTCAAGATATGGAAGCAACCTAGATATCCGCCGACAGATGAATGGATAAAGATGTGAGAATAATATGCTCAGCAATGAAAAAGAATAAAATCTTGCCACTTGTAACAACATGGATGGACCTAGAAGGTATTATGCTAATTGAAATAAATCAGAGAAAGACAAAACCCTTATGATTTCACTTGTATGTGGAATCTTAAAAAATAAGACAAATGAATAAACAAAACAAAACAGAAATGGAGCCATAGATAAAGAGAACAAACTGATGTTTGCCAAAGGAGAGGGAGGTAGGGAGATGAGAGAAAACGAAACAAACAAAAACAAACAAAAAAATGAATTTTATTACCAGATAAGAAGAATTACCAGAATGGATAATTCTTCTTATTACCAGAATGGATACTGACTGAACAATTAGCAGACTTATAGTAATAAAACTTTATAAATTCTATGATTTATTGGTCAATTAGAACATCTGTTTTTCCTTATGGCATATTTTTGTGAAAATAGAATATTTTTGTATAAGGCATGACTTAGAAGTAATACTTAATTTTTTTCCAATAGTCACAGTCTGGCACTATTTATTGAGTAATACATTCTTTCCCTCATTGATTTAAAATTCAGTTTTTATCACTTACCTATCAAACAGTAAACATTATACATGAATCTGTGTATCAACTCCATTCAGTTCCATCAATCCATTTTGTAGATTTTTGCAACTGTGTTATACTGTTCTATTTACCGTGGCATTAAAGTATATATTTATAGTTGATATATTCAGTCTCCCTCAGTTCTCCTTCAATTTTCATGGCTAATGGCTCTTCTACTATTTTGTCATTGTGTATTTTAACCTAAAAAATTCCTTATTATCATTTTAATGTGGCCTTGGAATGAGAGAAGGTAGATGGAATTGTAATCGTCTGCCTTACATAATGATTCTTTCACCTATTTTTATTCTGATTTTACTTAGTCACCCATTGAGATTTCTCAGATTTTTTGTTAAAATCATATGGAAGTTATCTCTTAAAACCTCTTTCTAATAATTAAACTCTACAACCACATTATTAATTATTTTTATACTTAATCATACATTTTATTACCTTTAATCCTTATTACATTTTCTTATATAACATGTCTTCTCTTTTCTTAAGTTCATTATTTTGGCTTTTCTTTTTTTTTTTTCTTCTTGGCTAGAATAGAACTTCAAGTAATTTTTTTAAAAAATAGATTATTTGGGTGATATAATTTCTGTGTCTTTGAACGTGCCTTTCATTTGTCATCACATATGAGAGAAATTATAGCTTGGCAATTGGTAGAATTCTTGAGTTACAATAATATTCTCTTAGAATTCTATAAAAATCATGCCACTTTGCTTTTAGCACGTAGAGAGATGTGAAGTATGATGTGCCTGGTTTTCTTTCTTTTAACCAGCTTGATTTTTCTTCCCTATAGGAAGCTTGTAATTGTATCTCTGTTTTTGGAGTGTGCAGA